>NC_083761.1:11932762-12532762 GCF_963514075.1 Conger conger
GCAGTGTAACTGCACATGCTGGAAAATTCTGCGTTTACCCACTATCAGATGTTATAAGGACCCTTTCATCAACACCAGCTCGTAGGCTTCAAGACATCACCTTCTGCCCTTCATTTTTATCGTAAAAATGAAAACATTTTACACAAGTGTACGTGTAACACCTGAATTGTGATAGCGAAGAAATGGAGTACTTGCACAAGATGAAATACCATGGAAAACACAAATGAATAAATAATAAAGAGCACAAGTAAATAAAACACAATCGCTTGTTAAAATTACTTTCTCTTTTCCGTTGGTAACCATGAACAGTATCTGTGTGTGTGTGGGGGCAAGCTTGTAAACCAGTGTGTAGATGCATTATATGGTTACAAAGGAAAACTATGCTTAAAACACATTGCAACCTGTTGTAGTTTACTGGGTTTTTTTTAGGCCCGTTGTGTTTTTCTGAGAAAAATGTATTTGTGTGAACAAAGCAGGTTCAACATTATTAAAAATATATATATATTTACGAAAGATTTGCCATTCTTGACAAGCAACTGTAAATAAAGACACGAGCAAAATAAACAGCACCGTTCTCTAAAGGAACATAAAAAGCGAAGTCATTTGACAGCCACACACACTGTAGTTGTCGTTTGCTCGCTTGGCCAAAAGGGTGCGCTCTTGCCCTATACTTCCTCCAGACTGCCACTGGGTGAGGTAACCGAACTGCCAGAAAGCGTTTCATCAAATCGTATGCTTTTCATCTGCAGAACATCTTTAAAAATGTGCCAGCTGCAAAAGACTTCTTTTCCTTCTTTTTTTTTTTTTTTCCCCGGTGAAAAACGAGACAGAGTGCATCTGATAACTACGGAGGGCAGCGACCTCTCTCTCGCGATGCGCAGTAGTGGCACTTCCATTCTAACCGGGGGGGTGAAGGAAAGTGCTCTTTCAGACAGCCGCCGTAGCGATGGCAGCGGCTCGCATGCAGTCACGTCGCGGTGTGGTAACGGGAGGCTCGGAAACGGCAGAATAACTGCGCAGTGAAATCATGGACTGTAGAAAAACTGGTGTGAAATGGAAGAGGAAGAGGCGACTGTAAACCGCCGGCGACGTTGTCGCGGGCGCGGCTTTTCCCCCGCGCGCGCGCGAAACGCTTAGGCAAAGGAGATTAAAAAAGGAGGGAAAACGAGCGGAAAACAGCAGGTTTATTAGGCGGATGGGCAGAGCGAACAAAGGCGTGGGGTATTACTCACAATCAGGGCTCCGAGATAACAGCTTGCGGCGCCCGCTGCCAGATCTATCGCCACAAAGTGGGAAGTGATGCTCTAATTCTGTTTCTCGAGTGAGCGCGAACACCGCCACTGCCCTGCACGTCCGGGGCCTCCTTTTGAGACCCGGTCAATACAGCTTAACAAAGCTCGCTGTCCTCCGGCTCCACACAGTGGGGTGAATTACTTGCGACTTATCAGATCGCCGGGGCAGGTTTTACGCATGGAGCGCGTATTTATTGTCGCCGTTACCTCTTTGAAATGCAGCCTATTCGAAACACCACGTGCTCACGAGCAGTCGAGCAGTGGAAATACAGCCTGCCTCGGCCTCGCTTCTGATTCCCGGCGTCACTCATAAACATCCGCGCGATTACCGACGGCCGTTTGACGAAACCACGTCGGTCGAGACGAACGGGCGGCCGTTCTAATCGCGGGCGATAATATTATTCGAACGGCGGTCCGGATCCGGGGCGCGTAGGTCGAGATACGGCTCCCTCCCTCATCTGAACACAGAGCACACAAGCTTCAGCCTGTGCGTTAAGATGAGGAGGAGAATACAAAAGACGTGTACAGATGGTACCAGCAGTCTCTCTCTCTCCCCCTCCCTGGCTTGCACACCATCCTTCCCCTCCCTCTCTTTTAGAGCCAGCTCTGGAGAGCTACAGTAAGCAGCTGGGTTCCCCCCCCTCCCCCCCCCTCCCCAGGCAGGTGTCAGGAGACAGACTGCGCTGTTACTCTGGGGTATCGATCAGCCAGCCGGGAGGCCGGCTCTGTGCAGAGCAACGTGACCGATCAGCTCTTTTATTTGCCCTTACCGCAGTGCAAAAGTGTAAAGGAACAAGTACAAGCCCAGAGAGTGATCCAGAGCCGGGCTCAGGGCTACACGCCGACACGCTCTGGAACAGCGGGTACGGAGATGAAGCATCATAGCTGGCCCTCTCTGTCTTTACACCGACACGTCCGCCCGAGAGCCGGTAGGCTATGTTACAGCACAATTACATTCGGCGTTTTCACAAGATGACAGGGAGGTCCTCTGCCATGTCGGTCCACTGTTTATGGAATACAAAAATAGTTTCCCTGTTTGCTAAGACATCGTACAGCCCACAAGTTTGACAAACTGGAAACCAGACGACGCATTTATCCAATGTCTTATTCCTAAGCGAAGCAGCCAAGATTCAGATCTCTTGTGTCCTACACCTGCTACTACGCGTTTTAAGATCGGAGACCTGGCAAACGCACACACGCATGCAAACACGCACGTGTAAACACTGTAGCAAGGGCTCATTGCTAGACAGTGCAGGCTATTCCAAAGTGATTGCGTGATGATAAAATATGTAAACTATAAACATGATCTGCGTTTTATGCGATTATCTTGTGCGTTCATTCCATCTCCGTCTCTCTCCCCAAGCAGCCTCCCACTACCTAAATAAACATTACTTTCGCTACTTTCTTGCAGTGGCCTTGCTCATTGGCTTGGTCTCTTTCACAGGGGATAATTAAAGCTACACCCTTAATTCCATTCTGGTCCCATGCACTTTGGTCTTGTAACAAAACTGTGAATACATATATTTTAGCAAACAAAAAGCAATTCTGCGGAGATAGGCATTCATAACCAAACAAGAGCTTCCGCTCAAGGCAGGGCCAAGTTCACAGGAAACAAATAAACAAACCCTCACTCCTGTTCTCCTGAAGAAATATGAAGCTGCACATGTTTACCTAGCTTTTGGACTAAGGGCAGTGATCTAACTTATTCATCAGGACTTAAAAGCTAGCTTCTCTAGCAAGGACACAAATAAACCCTTATTATCCCACCTTGACATTTCCCACGAATTCACCAAAAAATATTTCAGTAGAAAGATCTGTTTTAATATACAACATTTGTTTTTGTATTTGTTTATTCCACTCAAAGAGACTACACTTTTCTTACTGTAACTAGCAGTTACTCCTCACTTAATTTGGAAAAGGAGGAAAGAACACCCTTGTTTTAATTTTAATAAGTGCAATATCTGACTTTAATAAAATGGATACAGCTATGAGGAACTTACAGATTGAACTGATGTGGTAGCAGGGAAATATTTAGTCACACACTGAACGCTATTTGTGGACAGCAGACCAGAAAACTACTGCCTACTCTTACATCTTCTAAATGATGCATCCTACATAAAATCCATGGAAGACAGGAGGCTAGTCAAGAGGCTTCACAGGCAAGGATGCCCTGGCTTTCAAAGAATTCAGCCAGGGTAGCTCTGAGCAAGCTAACCGGCTACCTGCAACTGCTGAGTGATCCAATGTACACAGTACTTATTTCCAGGTGCTGAGTCAAAAAACAACTGCCTACAAACAATATTGTCTTTAACAAATTGTTTCCCTTGTTGGATCCCAGAAATGTAGATAGGACTGTGATCAGACAGATTAGTTCAAAGTTAAAAGTACATTAACTAGTAATCCACATTTACGGAACACAGAAGATGTAGCGAATAATAATAATAGATGTATATCATGGTAAATTACTTATTACAGTTCAGCTAGTTAGCTAGCTAGATGCAAGGGCAATTTTCCAAATTATCATTGCTTTGGTTGGCTAGCCTTGGCAGCCAGCAAAATGAAGAAATCTATTGATACCTAGAGATGTAAACAATGTTTGTCAAGGAACCCACAGAAAATCAAATATTCATACATATATATGGTCTAATAGACCGTAGAAAATGCATGTCATCTTCATCTTTATAGATAAATGTAAGAATAACCATAATCATAGCCATAGCAAAAGTCATTAGAAATGTTGACAGATAGTGTAGGAGTGTTTCTATGAGCAAAAAGCCACATAAGCATAGAGCCTACATGTCTCTCTGTCAGATGCACCTTACCACATACTGCGTACTGCGTACTAAATGGCATTAAAGTCTTGAGCACCGTTGGCTGCTCATCTAAAATGTTAGAAACACAGAGTACTTCGACTTGCCGTTGACTTTTAGCCCTCTTGCCAACAATAAGCAGTGACTTCTCTATGCATACACTTCAGCATTGTGCTTATCACCTCAATTCACAAACCAAACTGTTACAAATCACCCAAACGGTTCCCTAAAGAGCTGCCAAGAAAGCAGGGCGACGCAACACAGTGGCAAGTGCAAACAGCAACAGAGAGGGAGGGACAGGATCACCCAAAACTACTTAGAGGAATTATTCTACCCTACCATTAGAGACAGCTTATCGCCTCACCCAATCACCACTTCCACCGAGGAAACCTGCTTAAAGGGGCGGTGAACTGTTATTTCCTTAAAGACTAACTTCACATCTCGTATAACAAGGGAAAGTGGATGAGCAAACGGGCCCAATGATGTCTCTCTCTCTCTCTCTCTCTCTCTCTCTCTCTCTCCCTCCCTCACATGCTCTCTCCGTCTCTGTCCATCTCACTCTGTCTCTCTCTCTCTCCCTCCCTCACATGTTCTCTCCGTCTGTCTCTCACTCTGTCACTCTGTCTCTCTGTCACTCTGTCTCTCTCTCTCCCTCACATGCTCTCTCTCTCTCTCTCTCTCTCTCTCCTTCACATGCTCTCTGTCTCTGTCTCTCTCACTCTGTCTGTCTCTCTCACTCTGTCTCTCTCTCACTCTGTGTCTGTCTCTCTCTGTCTCTTTCTCTCTCTCTGTCTCACACACAGTTCTCACTGCATGCCTCCTGCTCCCAGTACACAGTCCGCAACCTCCCCCCTCCTCCACCACCACCGTCCCCCACCAAAAAACTAACCCCCCCCTCCCAATCCTCCACCTCCTCTGGGATGGCCCGAGGAACACAAAAGGATGATTGTTTTTTTCCCTGCCACACCAGCCCCGTCCACACGATGCCACAGACTCATCTGTTCCCACTGACACCGTCTTTAAGCCGTGCTGAAACCTGAGATAAGTGGAATAAATCATGTTCAGGTGCTCTTCCTCACCGCTCTCCCCTCGAGGAACACCTGGTTACATTTTACTTTACTGTGTCACACACCAAATATCCCTCGTCTTCCATCCAACATGGATGCTTCGTCGTTCCACATTCCTCCAATTACCCACGCTAGGTATTGAGTTACTGTCCGGAATTGTAATTATACGTTTATAGTTTTACTTTTTATAGTGGGGAGATACCCTTTCAATAAGGGGACTACTTTTGGTCTCAAAATGAGAAGATTGTACCCCCTTCACTTTCCGTTTTTGTTGTGGATTTTTCCGGAGGCTAAGCCATGGCTGAGATTTATTGATATTACTGTCCTTAGCTGTAATGTGCGATGGTCAGCCACCATACAGAACAGTAATGCATCTACTGGGACGGACTGGGTGGCTCACTGGCCTGCTTTAGCCTCCAGCCTTCTCCTTGTATCATAACACCCATGAGAGACATGATAAATTAGGTGTATTGGTTACTTGACAGTTATCCAATTTTCTTTCCATTGATGTCTTCTCCTCCCCCCCCTTAAAGAGGGCACACAGAAACAATTTTCTCCCAAAGTTATCAGCCCTGAGCTTTACATATCAGGTTATTTCTTTTAAAAGGCTTTCGTTTTTTAAATTGATTCTTGTTTTTCTAAACTGAAACCAAAGCCTCCAAGGTCCCTCCTCTCTAGTGCCATTTGGAGAGGCAGTCCCAGCGGAAGGAGACACAGCTGTGCTTGGGTCTTTAGGCGGAGGACTGTCTGTACCCTGGCTGGGATTCGGGGAGGGGGTGGGGGTGGGGGGGGGGGGGGTGCAGCAGGTATGGCAGATGCCCAGAGCCCTCTCACATATCCCTCCCCCTAACCCCCCACCCGCCACCCCACCCCGCCTGCCCCACTCCAGCAGACACCTGTTCTTTCATCAACCCAGGGCACCGTCCCCCTCCCTGGCACCAGCCAACACCGCCCAGGCACGACACCGTCTGGTGACAATCGCCGCCGCCCCCCCCACCCCCCGCCCCGCGTCCCAAATAGCTCACCGAGTGGCATTTCACCAAGACGCCAGCCGCCCTGGCTGGCAGAGGGCGCCAGCTGCCCAAAGAGAGAAGTTGTGTCACGCGCCCGCGCAGACCTGGCTGACGCCGCCACGCCCCCCGGCCGTAACGACCAACCGGAGCCGCCCGGGCCAAAAAAGACCCAATTAGCACGCGACGCGGGCGAACGAAACCAGATTATTCCAACCTGGCTTTTTCAGCCGGTTGGTTGTGGACCCCGCTTCCTCCGGCTCCCGACTCGGACGAGAGCCTTTGAGGCGAGGGGAGCGCTCTCAGAAGCCCCCGTGCGGCGGAGGCGGGGCGCGGGCAGCTCCACAGACGGGAGGAGGATTTGTGAATGAGCCAGAGAGGCCGAACGCAGGCCAGCGGCCGCCGGAGACGGCGTGGCACAGCTCCCGGACACTCCCGCCCTCTGACGGGTCCGGGGCGGCCAGCGGAGGCCCTCCACAGCCTCTGTTTGTGCGGCCGTGAATGTGCCAGCCCTCCCGCCGACCAAAGTAAATTATGAAAGAAAGGGGCAGTGGGAACCCTGTCGCCCTGGTAACTTAAATCACCTCAAGTGCCACGCAAAGCATTTCTCTCCCAAGACCGCTCTTTGCCAAACTCAACAAACTTCTCTCAAGTTTAGGGGGACCGCAATGTCCTTCCCCCCCCCCCCCCCCCCCGTCTCTTTCTTCGACTAAATGTGTTTGATCATTTTCCTTACGCTTAAGAAAAAGGTTCCGTTACTGCCGGTATGTTTGATTTTTGCGTGGTGGCGGACGTCTGGGTCTGTTCCAGGTGAACACAACTGGTTGATGGGAGGACTCGAAATCAAAACGTCATGAGCTGGACCTCTGACACAGTCAGAGCAGTGACAGTCACAAAGTGTGCGAAATGCGTCTTTGTGATCGCCCAGATGCTATCGTTTATTCATCCGACTCGATTTCATGATGCGCAGCAACAGAAGACGAGGAAGGAAGTGGGACGAAGGGGGTCATGTGATGCAAAGGTTACACGTCGTGGAGTTCTGCTTCTTCGCCGCTCGCCCGAGAGACTTCTGGGTAACCACACGCCTTCAGCCTGGGCCAATCCAGAGGCAGACCCATACGTGCCTTCCTCATAACCAGAGGGGACTGAATTCAGGAACGCACAATATCTCTGGCCACCAGAAAGCAGTGGAAAATGATACAAGGAACAGCCATAAGAGCAGGTAACAAACGGTGTTGCCCCAGCCCCAGCATTAGGTGCAATACACAAAGTAATGAAACAGCCCTAGTAATTCCGCTAAAAAGGCACTAAGTGTTCTGTGAAAATGGGCGCGCAATTACATTTAAGATATAACAACCTCACAAAATCAATTTCCCCGAATCTCTGCCACTGGCAATGTCATTGCAAAAGGCACTGCAGCAAATAAAAATTTGATTGATTGATGAAAAGCAGAAAGGCTAAATACATGTTGCCAACCCTGTCCATATTATAAAAATGTGTGACTTGTTTAACAAGCAAATGGGAATTGCTAGTTCACCATGGCCGGCAAACATCGACATGAAAAGTCTGATAGAAGTCTGGCTGACTAGAAAAGCACAAACATATCCTTTTTGTCTTTGTTTAAGCAGCCTTTTTCAGAAAAGCAAATTGGTTGATAAGGAGCTGTATGAGAAACCAAACATACAGAAGCGTTTTGGACTTGTTAAACACCCGCAAAGGACAGAGAGCCAGAAGAAAGCACGGAGACTTTGATTACTTTATACGGGAACTATGGAAACGGTGCAATGTGTTGTTTGTTAAAGGCCTTTTCTGGATGAGTGGCTTCAGCACTAAAGCAAGGCAGCGTCCTGACCAGGCCGGATAATGCACACTCTCCCCCCCTCTCTCCCCCCTCTCTCCCTCCTCTCTCCCCCCCCTCTCCTCCTCTCTCCCCCCTCTCTCCCCCCCTCTCTCCCTCCTCTCTCCCCCCCTCTCTCCTCCTCTCTCCCCCCTCTCTCCCCCCCTCTCTCCCTCCTCTCTCCCCCCTCTCTCCCTCCTCTCTCCCCCCTCTCTCCCTCCTCTCTCCCCCGCTCCCTCCCCTCTCGGAGAGGCCAGGGTGATGTTGGAACCATGTCAATGGGTACTTAGACTCATCTCCGCATGGAGGGCCAGACTTGCTGGCTAGGTTTTATGGGCCGTTTCTGAGCAGCCCCGGCTTGAATACGGAGTCCTGCTGGCCGCATGGCCACGGAGCCCCGCCTTCTCCATCCCGCGGACGGCGCTGGGGTTCGGCCAATCAGGTATCACTGCAGCGAAACGCACGTCTGTCTCTGTGAGTGCAGGAGCACGTATGTCTCTGTGAGTGCAGGGGCACGTATGTCTCTGTGAGTGCAGGGGCACGTATGTCTCTGTGAGTGCAGGAGCACGTATGTCTCTGTGAGTGCAGGAGATGTCTCTGTGAGTGCAGGAGCACGGATGTCTCTGTGAGTGCAGGAGCACGGATGTCTCTGTGAGTGCAGGAGCACGGATGTCTCTGTGAGTGCAGGAGCACGTATGTCTCTGTGAGTGCAGGAGCACGTATGTCTCTGTGAGTGCAGGAGCACGTATGTCTCTGTGAGTGCAGGGGCACGTATGTCTCTGTGAGTGCAGGGGCACGTATGTCTCTGTGAGTGCAGGGGCACGGATGTCTCTGTGAGTGCAGGGGCACGGATGTCTCTGTGAGTGCAGGGGCACGGATGTCTCTGTGAGTGCAGGGGCACGGATGTCTCTGTGAGTGCAGGGGCACGGATGTCTCTGTGAGTGCAGGGGCACGGATGTCTCTGTGAGTGCAGGGGCACGGATGTCTCTGTGAGTGCAGGGGCACGGATGTCTCTGTGAGTGCAGGGGCACGGATGTCTCTGTGACTGCAGGGGCACGGATGTCTCTGTGAGTGCAGGGGCACGGATGTCTCTGTGACTGCAGGGGCACGGATGTCTCTGTGAGTGCAGGGGCACGTATGTCTCTGTGAGTGCAGGGGCACGTATGTCTCTGTGAGTGCAGGGGCACGTATGTCTCTGTGAGTGCAGGGGCACGTATGTCTCTGTGAGTGCAGGGGCACGGATGTCTCTGTGAGTGCAGGGGCACGGATGTCTCTGTGAGTGCAGGAGCACATACAGAGCGACTGCTCATGGATTTAGAGTTTCCGCCCGGATTCAGCAGGTTTAAAACTCATTCACAAAATAAGAGGAAAAGTACCAATTTTGTTAAACAAAAGATTTTTAAAAATTCATAACACTTTACCGGAAACCCTCACCATGAACCTGACATAGGGGTTACAAAATGGCATAACAGATAATGTCAGTTGATGTCAAATGATATAAAACTGTCATACTTTTATCAGTAAATGTTACATGACAGATGTTACTGTAATAAAATGTACAGATATTATGACCGTTTTATGTCATTTGACATAACCTCTAATGCCATCCTGTGGCAGCAGCTAAGTCACGTGTATGAGCGTGTTATGTCAGCCTTATGGCAAGGGCTTCAAGTAAAGTGTTACCAAAAAATCATGCAATCCATATGTAAATTCATAAGCTTTTCATTTGCAGATCGACTTTTGTTTGAAGCAAAGATATAATGAGCATGCTGGGTAACGTTAAACTAAAAGTCAAAGAGAAATATATAAGACACGGGATTTTGGAAGTGCTGTTAAACAAGAGTAGCGGAATGACACAGAAAAACTGCCAGGCTAAAAATAGACAGAACAACACTTCCTGTCTGCCAGGTCCCTACAGCAGAGAATGTGGTTAACTTAAAGCATGCTCAATCACCACATTACTGATATTTACAGCACAACTGCTTTCATGTTCCCTATAGAATTATTTCCAATTGACCAATGTACATGCACTCTTTTATATGAAATACAAAAATGATTGGTGAATTCACCCTTATGAATATATATTTGGAAATCATAATATTAAATACATCCTTACACCTCCTTTTAGCATTTAAACCCATATCTCTAAAGAATGAATACATCTTTAAACAATTACTAGCCACCAATTTGAAACTTAATGGAAACTTTGCTTTGGTTAATGTTGGTAAATCAAGACAGCCTCGCCTTGCCATAGCCTTCCTGTTGAAGCATTTGTATAGGTCAGGTCTATCAACCATAATGAGGAACCAAGTTAAAAGCAAAAGAAGAACCACTGTTAACGGGCAGCATGACATGACCAAATTAGCATTAGCAATACATTGCTGAATTTAGGCAAGTAGAATTGTCTACAATGCACATCACAGGTGTAAAATAAAATAAATGTCTCATTTTCTAATTCATCAAAGTAGGGAATTCACTTTACAGGCTTATTTATTTAGGAAGAAGACATCTGTGACAAGTTAATTACTATTTAGAAACTGAAAATCTCTTAAAGATGAACTTGACTCACTTGAGACAAAAAGTCTCATAGTACATAACACATACCTTACAAAATACACTGCACTGATTTGGAGGACTCGTGCATTGTCCGGACTTCACAAAACCTGCAGGAAAGAACCTGTCTGTGCACACTGAGAGCACACCATGATGTGCAAACTCAGACCGTGGAACCACTGATGGAATAGCCAACTCAAAGAGTGCTCCAGACAGCACGTTATACAAGTCCGTCTGCACTACTTACAGACAGCTCCAAGTACATCTCTCTTTGGCAACTGTTATGTTCCCACTGGCCTATCAGGAGAAGTAGGGCAGGGCACTGAGCAATAATCTCCTCTGGCACACGCACTGTACTGTATGGCCGCTTCATCACAGCATTAAAAACACAGCCACCCACACCCTGCTCCAAAAAGAACGCACAGGTGCAAACATACTGTACTCAGTCCCCCCCCACTGTGAATTAATTCCTGAAACATCAATCGAAAAAAAAATCTAAACCTAAACCAACCTAAATTCAGTCTCAAATCTGTGAATGCGCGTCTTAGAGGAGTAAGCCGATTTGGTGGAAAATGCCATCATGCCTTTACATCAAATCTTCGCATCTTAATTTCAGTAATGGTTTTAACAAGCGGAGAGGAGCAGAGGGGAACTACATTTCAGATGCATGGAGGGATACTGGCTTTTTGACAGTCATTTGGGGAAGATAAGAGCCCTGTGTGTTCATTTAACTACTGAAACCTGGAACGTGTGCCTTAGCTTGCACACATTATCTTGACACTGGCTGCAGCAGTTTACTTGCTGTTGCCACTACAGGACGGAAATGAAGAAGCCATGTTCAGGCTTTAGTGAAACGAAGCCATCAGCTTCATGATTGATTGAACCCTGTTACAGTAAGCATGATGACATGAATCCACCAACGCACCTGAATCAAACTGTAAGTAATACACAGGTATTTCCTTCTGAAGGGACTCTGTGGTAGCAGAGCGGGTTTAGTCAGCGGTGAAAACCCTCATGTGTTGTGTGCTTCTTACACCAGGCTATCAAAAGGAGGCGCATAAAAGAAGCTGCTTACAGTGGGAAGATTGTTTCCCTGAGCAACAGGCTGTTTCTAACGAAGGGCATTCTGATGCGCTAATTAGGAGCAGATACAATAGGGTAGGCTTTGAGGGTCACGGTGGTGGAGAACGGGGGCAATACACAGTATCATTATTCAGCTCTATTGAGCGGAGCCAGTTCTTAATCATATGTCACACAGCGTTATCGGCGGTAAACAGTGATCAATACTGGAAGGAAGAAAGGAGTTTCCCTGGTCGCCTGCCACACGGCCCAAAATGCGTGACTTTCTGCATCCGTGCAAGACATCCCTCAAATACGAACACGGACGAGATGTACGACGGAGCACCAGAAGAAAAACCCATCCCAAAGCCCATCCACCAATGAGCAAAGCAAAACCGAGATATGACTACGGCCTCCGTTTGACATAACGACAATGTGATTCATCCTCCACTTCAGGTCGGGACGTCGCTCACTCATAGCTACGCCGTGTTTGGACACAGCTAAAATAAACAAACTAATATGAGGTGTTTGTGTAGGAAGAAGAATAGAAAGAAAAGGTTAAAACGTCCATTTCTTCCTGTACACAAATCGTTTTAAAAGGACAAAGCTTGTCGCGGTCAGGGTAAACAGTGTTGTGTTGTCTTCCGTCTACCTATTGACTTATGGCTGTGGAAGAACAAAATAAACAATAAAATAATAAAGTTGGTAAAAAAAAAAAAAAAAACAGAGGCAAAAGAAACAACCATGCTCTGCAGCCTTGCGACAGACAACCATTCAGCAGCCAATGGAGCAGACGCACCCTCCCCCGGTGGCCTGAGAGAGACACATCTAAAGCACACGTACAGGTCAGTGTGCTCAGGGAGGTCGAGGGGTGAGGGAACAGGGATGAATGTCAGAGGGGAGGTGACAATGGTGGGACACAGAGTGCTGGGTTGATGTACTTCACAAGCTGAACTGTACAATATTAGAACACATACGAGTACCTGAGTCACTCTGACATCTCCTGCAGGAGTTGGTTTCTGTAGGGTTCAAATTCAACATTGGTAACGGCAACTTGGTAACGAGGCAGAGCATGCTGGGGTTTCGGTTTATAAAACTGACAAATCAAAACACCAGCTTCAACAGATACGGGGGGGGGGGCTCACATACTCAAATGGCACTTTTGTGCCGCTTTCGAAAGAAAACAAAACCTTAGGATGATCATTAAACATGTACTGTAGGCCGAACCGGAGCATGAAATGACATTAAGTGCTGAAGTTGTCAAGTATCTGAAAATGAACCACAGGGAAAGATTTCAGCTGGACTAACCAGACAGACAAATGAAATGGCCGCTATATAAGGCTATTCCTTTATAGAAATGCTCGTAACATCCAACCAAATGCAAACTATTAGATTTTTTTCCACCCTCATAGGACAACCCTGTGTGCCTTCTAAAGTGGCTGAGATTCTGCAGGTCCCAATCACGGAGAAGCACTGAAGCGTTACACTGAGAACCGTACAGGGAAGTCCTCCGAAATACTCCAGTTCACTTGCACATTTGTCTTCAAAAATACATCTACACAAAGTCCACAGAACGGCGGCTAATTCCCCTTTTTCTCTGGCTTCAACATATCTTCCTTCTGCATTCGTCGTCTTTATTAATTATTATTCAAGGGCACAGGAAGAGGTGTGAATTGCTGACACGACAACACAGACATTTCTACAACATTATTTATGAAGTAAAGCAAGAAAGTGCGCTAAGGAGGTAAAAAACATGCACTGCCGGGTAGAAAATGCCTGTCTGAGGTGGAAACCCACATAGAATTCATGAATAACATGCACCCTATTGATTGTACGAAGCTTAATAAAACCTTTCGCGGTCTATGCACCTCCCTTTACACTTCAATGCTAATTTTAACAGTGTCGTGCATCTTTGTAAACCGGGTTCAGCACCTGTCTTTTTTCTTTAAAAAATTCTAACCGATTTTCATGAAGGCTCAAAGGTGTTTGACTTTTAATCACTTCTGTAAAAGTACTGCAGGAAACGGGGGGCTGTCACCCGCTTTATGCCTTCGGTGTTGGAGTCAGCCTCCGCCCTTGCGGGAATTGCATTACTAAACTGTAAGTGGTCTTGCAGAAGCCGTGGAAGTGGCCACTCCATCCAATTAACTGTGCAGCGGGGGTGGTGGGGCGCGATCGTTAGGCCCGGCAATGACACTCCGTCTCCCCGCGATGGAACGTCCGCTCGGGATATGCGCTAATGCACCCGTTTCGGCCACTCAGAACCGACGCCCCCTCCTGTACTCGCGACGGGGCGAGAGAACACGTCTGCGTGAAACGGCGAAAAAACACACGCCTTCGCACCTTGAGCGCGTATGTGCGTGTCTTGCACATGTACGTGTGTACAAAGCGCTTTTCCGTTTCCATATGAACAAACTAACTGCAAACTATCTTAGTTGAGATCTTGGATTGGATTGGTGTGACACGTCTGACATACAGCAGGCACAGAGGTGCTTGCCATCAGCACCTAACACCATTTAGTGTACCTCAAAATCGGCACGCGATTGCATTCCCAAGGGGCTGATTTGCATGTTTGCGCGCTTCCCTGGGATATAATGGGGACTGGAACAAGCACCGACATGAGCAACAAGGGGTAGAGACAAGTGCCTGTATCCAAGGTTACCCTTTCAAAAAGTTCTCCCGTTTTAATGGTGGAAAAGCTTTCCACCCGACTAAAATAGAACTAGTAAACACTACAGATCTGTCAGAAAATGGCTTTCCTCCTTCCTCTCTCTTCATTCTAAAGCTACACTGCGACCCACACCTGACAATGAACAAACACGATAAAAGTGGCACCGTAGCATCGCATATATTACAAAAAGTAATTACTATCACCATGCCATATTCGATCACAAGAATATTCATATGCACATGTGCCCCACGACAATTAAAACAAAGCCAAACGTTATGAAGAGATGACAATGTTTATTCTGCCGGGCGGAACCCGAACAGGGGAGCGAAGGGAGTTTAACAGTCAAACGGAGACCCGAAACGAAAAAAAAAGGCAGTTGCGTGGAGGAGGAAACAACATGAAGTAAATGACTCAGTGGAGCAGCACTGGGCTGTTGGTTTCCTGCGGAGACCCTGAGAGGCAGGCCATTGAAGTGAGCCGCTTTCATGTCTCACTCCTACACGGGGATGAAACAAACAGCACAGGGGAAGCCGCTGAACCCCCGGCATAATGATCCGCCGAAAAAGAGCCCCGTCCCCCGGACCCCTCATTAATATTCCACCGCGCTTCTGAAGAGCCATGTGGCCCCCTCGCTTCCACCCCGCGCTGCTAGCGCTAGCTCCTCTTACATTTCACTTCATCACGCCGTATTTATTCTTTAAAATGGGAAAGTCAAGTCTCCCAAGTTTCTCCGGAAGAAATTTCACAATTCTCCAGTCAACCCGAGAAAACAAGAACAAAAGCTTCATTCATTTGCGGGGGAAAAAAAGTCGGATAAACGTGTGGTATTACTCAGCAAACGGCAGACCGCTTTATTGCAGAAAACTTCATGTCTTAGCATGTTACTGTCGATCCAAACAAGTGGGAGTGGGGGGGGGGGGTTGGAGGGATTGGAGGAAACAGAGTAATTTACACAAATAACTGAAGTTGAGCTACCTGCAAGGGAAGGCCAACAAAGGGATCATTTATTCATAAAATTAGAGCACACTTGTAATTAAATAAATCCCTTGGAACAGGAGTCTGGCAAGCTCTAGTCATAAAGTTCATCAACTCGATCTGCCTCACAAACGATAGGTGGGGCAGCCTGTCAGTGGGTCTACTTTTAGGGGGAAGGGGTGCAGACAATTTTGGGAAGTGTATGCAATTCTGCATGTCTGGAGTCACTCATAGGTTTTCTTTAAAAACAAACAAAAAAAACAAACAAATATAATTTACCTTTGAAAGTGGTCGAAGAAAAAGCCCTCTTGCTAATACAGGAAACGTATCATCAGAAAGAGCCCTTGTTTATGACACGCATTACACTTGATCATAAATTGCTAAATCATACATTTGTTGCTGTATGCCAAGGAGTCATGCTAACTGTTTTAGCTTCAGCGTGGCTAAAGTGCCGCTTGCTGTGGCCGTTCATTACTCTGTAAAAGTTACCACAGCGTGATTGGCTGGGTGTGAGGAATGGCTATGCTACGGGCTGCTGTCAAAGCGCTTAAACCAACCTCAGAAATGTAGCCTGAAGTAGGTCAGCTCATCTGCGAGAGATGATTAGACCCATTCTGCCCCTTCCTGTGTGAGTGGTAACTAGGTCAAACACAGTCAGCTGTTACCTCTCTGTCATGTTGGGGGGCTGTGGCCCCAGTTTCACATTTCCTCTTCCATTTGTTTAAACACTGGCAGGACCCCTCGTGCGCCCCCCCAAACTCCAACCCCCGAGGGTCTCATAGTGACAAGTACCCCCTTCTCCCAGACCCTCCGTACCCTACTCTCAAGTGCTATTTTCTGCTCTTGACAGCTCGCAATTTCCCAGACTGTCCTGGACATGGCAGAACAGAACCCCCCCCACCCCCCCAACACGCACACACTTGAACACGTGCGCAGACACACACACACACACACACACCTGCACCAGACTTACCCACAAACAGCCACGCAATGTTCTCTGCCTGTCTTATTTCTCTCTTCACTGCACAGAGGGCTCATGTGTCTGGAAACACTTCTAAACTGGAATCTGCTTCAGAACAACAAAGGCACACAGGGCAGCCTTAATCTCAGCACTATGGAAGCCGGCAGCTATTTTCAAGCTTTCAGTTTCTCGCTCTCTCTCTCTTTCTCTCTCTCTCTCTCTCTTTCTCTCTTCCTCTCTCTCTCTCACACACACATACACTGCCTCTCTCTCTTGCATGCTCTCTCTCCCTCCCTCCCTCTATCTCAGGGCACCCTCTCCTCTCTCTTTGCCTGTCCAGTGACTGCACAATGTACATCAATTATTCATGGCCAGTCTCTCAGTTTCGCAGGCAGAACCAATCAGAGATGGAGTCCTTGCTAATGGGCTCCTGCTGTACTTGCTGTGGGCTCCCTGCACTCAGGCGAGGAATCCTTGGGAGACAACGGGAGGGAGAATAAGGTTAAGCTTTTAAAAACTTCACACCGCGCAGTGGATAGAGCGCATTCCGCTCGCCACAAACGCCCCCGCAAAGCAGAACAGGAAGCAGCACTTCTGCGCCATTTAAGGGTTAAAAAAAAGAGAGGGGGAGAGACGGATGAGAGGGAGAGATACAGACGGAGAGAGGGAGGGAGGGGCCGAGAGAGATGGAGGGAGGGAGGGAGGGAAAGAGGGAGTGAGAGAGAGAGGGAGAAAGAGAGAGAAGCAAACGCTTATCCCCTCACCTCGGATGAATGCAGCTGTTATTGATGCATCTTCCTTTTCTGTCTAGTGATCCACTGCTCCCTGTCCCAGTACACACATCACACACAAGCAGCCACAGCCACTTTGCCAGAAGGGAGGGAAAAAAGAAAAAAAAAAAGAAAAAAAAAAAACAGCGCAGAGAGCTCACATTTCAAACTTGCACGGGAGGGGGAGGAGCCTAACATGCCAGGCAGCCTGTATCTCGGACGGTGTCCAGAGCTCCAATCAATTCATTTAAAGCAACACTCGCTTTCCACAGAGCCACACAAGTCCTCCCAGACTTTATAGATGGGAATTCTTCAGGCTGGTATATTTAGCGGTGATGCTACCACCGCTCGGAGTGTGCCGTCGACTAAATCCATCAAACTACTTGGCTAATTAAGGGCCAGAGGAGACGCAGCTCGGAGCAGAGCCCAGTGGCTTCCTGTGGTTCAGGGCTGGATCGGTGTCGTGTTGGGGTGGGGGGCGGGGGGGGGGGGTTCTGATGTGCTAAGTAGCTGAAGGAGATGTTGTCTCAACATGCGTACTTGTCAGGTATACATCAAGATTACACGTAAGCTTAACTTGAAAATATTTGACGAATCCATTTTACCCCAGGCAATCAAATATTACACTTTTAAATTAGCAAAGCAATTAATGGAAACTCAAGGAAATTACATTTGTATTTAGTAGGCTATCATCACCTATGAGTCAAGTTCGAGAACACCATTGTAGAAATGTAGTACTAATTATTCAAAATTAAAAACAATAAGACAAATAGCACAGGGATGCCTTTAATGTCAGTGGTAATGGTTAGCATTAATTCCCCTCTTCCAACATATTTTAAGAACAGCAACTGAAGTACCATAACATCACCTTTAATGAAACACCTGCAAAACCTGTTTTATTGAATCATTTTTAAATAGACTGATGTGCCTGTTAACTGTTTAAAAAGTGCAGAATTCTCTGTTCAGGATGGTGAATCTTTAATGAGTTAAATTACTGGTACACTTGTTCCTTTGTTAAAGTACAAGAATGGTGAAAGAAGGACACATTCTCCCGCTCTGTCTCACAACGGTACGGGTGTAGCGGTGGAGAGCGATCTCACGGAATAACAATGCGTAACACAGCACCAAGCTGTTAGCATAGCTAACCCGGGTAAACAATTTCCTGCGCAAAGCCCTGGCAGTGGCCCCATGAAACACTACGGAGAGCCATTCCTGATTATGCATCACACTCAGCTACATTCTTCTGGCTGAAGTGAGTCACAGTCAAGAGGTCAAGGGTCAAGGGGAAATGTACACTCCACGAAAGCAGAATGCTGAACATGTACGGGCAATTACTCTTGAAACAAGAAATAAACCAATCAACAACAAACACATTTCTTCCCTCAAGTTCAGGTCCGATTGAGGCGCAAAACAAGCCTGGGAAATTACAGAGGCGATTTCTGCGCTCTGAGAAACACAGGCGGTGGAGTGTTTGTGTGGTCTTCTGAATGGTGATATGCAGTTATCATGCGTTGTACCACATGCCATACAGAGGCTGCACGACCACTGTGTGTGGTCCACAGGAGGGTTCTCCTGCAGCGGTTCTTATATAGTTAGCCTTATGACCAACTTAAGACAAAACTATTCAACTTATTAGACTCTTCAATTATTAGACTTAAAAAAATAACAATGTAGCAAAAACAACATGAGTAGTTAATATAAATCGGGAGGCAAAGGTATCCTAATTTCTAATGGAAACTATGCACCATATTTCTTTTAGGTATTTCAGGTTTCTTTTTTAAAATCAATAATAAAGGCAAATAATAATAAAGACAAATCTTGTCTTTTTAGCCGTTTCAAGTACAGCTTAGTCAAAATGATTGCAAAATAAAAATCTAATAAGACAACTGAAGAAGTGTTAGATACAACCTAAAATAATAAATAAGAAGAGTGCATTTCATTGTATAATGACACTTATTAATAATGATAAAAACTTAAGTGTCCATGGCTGGCCGGATCCAATCAGAAATTTCACATTGGTCTCAAAAACATGTAGATAATTTCTACCTTTTCAGTCTTCTTAACTGTTAACAATACTGCACTCCAAAAAAAAAAATCTATGTTTTAAAATAGGGATCTTGTTTCTAAAAATAATATGCATTATGATGTATTAATAATTCATCAGCTCCTAAGCGGTAATCATATAGCAGTTGGCTGGGTAGCTCTGTAAGGTCGTTTTGTCAGTAACGGCTAGACCAGAGCAGACCCTGGGGTTTTGGCTGTCCTAAACAGGAATGTCGGTATGACCCCAAAGTGCCCCGGCATAAATCCCACCCACCACTTCAGACTCCATTTGTGTGGCCCAGAGATGCCGGTGGCCCTAAACGACTGCATAAAGCAGACAGACGGACAGCTCCCCCTGAAATCCGTCCTGAAAAGCCATCTGATACAGCAGAATTTAACACTGACATCGCGGCACCTCCTCCGAACGCCGGAATCAGGGGTGAGGAAGACGCGGCTCGGCCCGAGACGGCCGAAACAAACCCGGGCTTGGGTTCCCCCGGTCCTCGCCTTCCCGTCAGCTTCTGTAAACAGTGCAGGCCGCGTGTGAAATACGGCCAGCGTCGGAGGATATCCGTCATCGTCGACATGGACACTTTGCGTGGCCTGAACGGGGGGGGCTGGGCCGGATTTACGGGCCGCTGACAGCATTCCTGCGCGCGGAGAACGCTCCCCGCCCCGGGACCTCGGCGTAGCCCGCCGCTCCTCAGTTCACACCGCGGCAACACCCCGCTTTCACACTCCCACTTCCGCTTATTACCACACGGCCAAAAACACAACGCTACGCGGTTACACGATTTCACAGCATAATTCATCAGATTCAACCCATTTTAAAGGGTGCGCAGGGAAGATTTAGTGTGTTGAGTGAGGAGTTTCTATTCAGCTGAACCTGTCTTTAACCCAACTCAACAACGTACCATTTTGCAGCGGACTGAGCTAACAGATCAATGCTAGGTTCACACAACTCTGGTGAAAACAAACCTTTTACAGATTTGTTATGTACAAGATACTTACATCATGGCACACTGACATATTTCTAAACAGTCCCATGGCACAAAATGACATTAAAGTAAAAGTATTAATAGCATTTCATATGTGTCCCACATTACAACAGCAGGGAGACTAATTGCGTGTAAAAAAAGTTACGCTAATTTGGTCTTACTGGAGCATGTCCAGTATGGCTAGTGCAATGCATTGTTTCCTCTGCTTCTGTCACAAGAGGCTGTTTGGTTCTCAGGCTCTTGAACTCCCTCCAAATGTTTACAACAGGCTAATATGGGCTAGGCCACCAACAATGTTTTTAGTTGTATATGTTATTTTCTATTTAGGAAAACCCACAGAAAAACTATCAGTTACTTAATATAAACCAAAAGTGAGGGGGGAGAATGTTTGGTGGAGTAAGCTTTCGAGAGAAAAATGAGACTTTTAACTTTTGTGCATTGTGCTAACCACTGTATGTGCAATTAAAGTCAGCTCAATGACAACATGTCTGCTGATGTGGTTGTACTGTACATCTGACATGCTGAAAGGCAACAAGCACGCAGCAACAACCCCAGCAGAGTAGTGACATGGAATCAAAGTGTACGAGTGAAACACACTGAACAAGGCATAAAAGCCGACCTCTTCAGACCAGACAGTGCTAAAACAGTGCGCTGTTTTTCATTTCCATCAGCACTTCCTGCTGCCTGACTGTCTTTTCAATTCTCTATTCTGTTGAAGAAAACTCAACTAATGGCGAAATATGCTTTCTGAAAATAAATATTTTATTTGCAATGGTGGAATTTCAGCTATGAATGCTCACAGAACTGTAAAATATTCATTTGAAGACCAAGTAAATTAGGCTTACATTCTGCTACAGTTGGAGAAGGAACTCAAGGTCGCGGACAAAATACCAACTGAAAGATCACACATTTACAGAATACTGATTGCTTTATAATACTGTATGTGAAGTATAAACACCAACTGTTTTAAATGAGCAAAATTATTTCAAATTGTGCCTCTCCTCAAGCGCCACATTGTTGAGTTTGAATTCGTCATATTAATAAACAAGCGCTTGTTATAAAGGTTTAGCGGAACAATTTTAACGCAGCAACAATTTTAAATTTAACGTCATGGCATTTACCTTTTAATTAACTCCCTAATTATCAGGGGCGAAATATGTTTTACTGCATGGACACTCGAAACATCGGGCTGCCACATTCCATGCTAGGGCTGGCTAGAAACCCAGAAAGCTAAGCCTTCCTCAGTCACACCTACAGTATCCTGTCAAAACATCCAATGAGACAGAACGGGATGGCGCAATCGATGCTCCCGCTGGAAATCAGGAAAGTAATTGGTGGAAAGGTGTTTTTATGCAAACACATCCAGCGGGGTCTCTAAACGCGTCCCCCCGGTGAGACGGGAGGGCTCAGAACAGGGCGACAAACGAGCTCAGCGGCGCCGTCGCCGGAGAAGCTGTCAAGGTGAGCGCTCCCAGGAATACCGTGATCCAAAGCGCTCCGCCGCGGCGAGTGACAGGGAACGCCGAAAAAGCCGGTGCGGGATGACGGCGGGGAAGGCAGAGCTGCGAAATCATTTAGCGGGAGCGCCCGCCCACTCCCCCCCCTCCCCTCCCCGCTCCTCCGACACGCCTGGGGCAACTTTCACAAGTGCTCTTACCCCCGCATGCACACTTCAAAGTGCATATCTCAGGCACTTAAAACTTGAAGGAATGTCATTTCATTTCAGGCCTGTATTCTCCTTCGCATCCTTCTCGGTGGGATTTTTTAAGCATTATTGTTATTTTTAATGACAATGCTCCCACGTTTTTCTTTACCAGTAAGGTATCCAAATATAGATCCGGTTCATAACTGCAAACAGGAGTTACAGGTGCATAAAATATAAGAATCTATCACACTGTAATTCAATGTGTAAAGTTGCGAATCCTGCACTGCAGTTTAATCTGGTGCAGTTCAGGGATAGGATCAGTTGTGGAATAGTAATTGTAAAAATAACGCTTGTGAAATAGTTGTCTATCGCACAAGGAAGTCCTACAACAATAACTAAAATGTTTATTTTGAAAGTGCATTGCTCTGCTTTTCAAATGAATGCTTTGTGTTACAGGTCAGAACTGAGGAATTCCTTGTGCTTGTTGAAGCAAAAGCAATTTGGAATGTGCCATCCCGACCCACGCGGGGAGAGCCGTGATTAAGCACTTCAGTTCATACAATTGTACAGGACTGTACCAATGTCCAGGCGGTGGGGGCTTCCACAAAAAGATAGGGAGCGCTCTGTCCAGTTCAACATGGAACTTCTGTCAGGGAATAAGATTGAATGAGTGTTTTACCTCCCTATCTGTACAATATGGATGTGTTCTGTGTATGAATAGTCTCAGTCACATCAGAGAGTAATAGGCTAATCCTGTTAGCTGAGAGGTCACCACTCGCTCCCCCCCTGCAACGCGACACACCACGGTCTACCACAGCACTACTCAACCCCACGTCCTGTGGGCCGCAGCGTCTGCAGGCAACGCTTCAACCATGCCCGACACCACCCGGTTTCACAAACGAGCGAATTATCTGAACCAAGCAGGTAAAGTAATAAGTGAAATCAGGTGGCGTAGCAAATACCTGCAGACACTGCGGCCCGCAGGACCAGGAGATGAGTGCTGGTCTAACATCTCTAACCTCAACACATACAGTCATAGCGTGTCACAAGCCAGGGATACGGATTAATTACTCAGCGCAGAAACATATCTCTTAAGTGAATGTCTGCATGCTCTGAATGTTTACATCAGCTAAATTCTGGTTTTTCCCCCACACAGTGTTTTGGTAAGTAGCACAGTACTTAAAGCAGATACGCTTCAGAGAGTGTGTTCAGTTTCAACGCTGGACAGTTCAATCACAAATATTTTTTCAAACAGCTTACTGAATGCTCATAGGAGAGTTTATGTTGCCTGTTCAAATTAAAATTGTATTGCTGTAAAATGTTATCACTGGTCATGTTGCATTAGTTCACATCAATGTGAAGGAATACTGCATTTACATTAATGGTACAGCCTCTCAGATACTAAGCAAGTTTAAAAAAACTGCATAATGCGTTCAAATTGAATCTTCTGTAATCAAAATCATTCAAAGAGATAATATTCCTATTTTTTTGCTTTTTAACTTAACACTTAATTACTCGCACTGGTTTTAAAGATTATTATTGGCCTCTCGCTATGAATGAAATGCCCATAATAAAAGAGAATTCCGTATTGATAATTCCTTTTGAGTACAGAGTTGTACAAAAGGACATTGTGTGGTTTGTGATGATTTATAATTGGAGTGACACATTTGAAGCAGCTATGCACTAGATGTAGAAGGTGCTTGTTGAGGCAATGACCTGGTCCAAGGGGCAGCCATTCAATTTAACAAGATCAATCAGCCACAGCATGGCAACCACCACAGGCTGAAATAGGTGAGAGTGACTCAAGTTCTGTACTACTAAAATATAGTATAATTGGAAAATCTGCTAAAAGAAATGCTATAAATATGCAGTGGTACTGTATCTCCTCTGATATGAATTTGCCTGCATCTCTGGGAGTCCCGGCTACAGTATTAACATTTCCATTTATTGCCCTGGATCTCATGTCACACAATCTGCTTAGATATCTGTTCTACGCATTCCGTTATGTATATTATTTTTCATTATTGAATCATTTACAAATACCCATAACAAAGGCTACTTCCAACAATAAGCAATGTGGTGTTCAACGCTAGTCCTAACAGTTTTCGCAAACCACGTGGATTCCATTATGTGGAGGTGGAACTATCTGACAATAATTTGAATGTCTTACTCGTTTAAAATCACCATTATATTTTACTAAGAAGCGTTTGCCTGCTTTGTTTGATCTTATATTTAATACTGATGGGCCCTTGTGCTTGTTTGTGTAATTGGCTCATTGTACGGACAGTAGTTGGGGTGAAAACGCTATCTTTACACAGCTTTGGAAATGAGAAGGTTGGCACGGTGGACTGCTGCAGTAAACACATTTTAATATTCATATGTTCTTTCTTACAATCAAATACAACTTGAGAAAATATTGCTTTCCTCACACCATTGGATTACAATTTCTAAAGAATTTTGAAATAATTTGTAAGTAGAAACTGTTAAATGTTTTCTTTGTGTGCGCGCAAAATACAGCTGCTTAAGAAATGCCATCTGCCCACCTACCTGGTTCCATTTCTCTAATCCTCTTCTTCAAATACGAGCAACCATCCCACACAAAGCCCACCAATGGAATACAACCATGAATTAGTATTTGATTCAGCAAACTTAGTCCTTCTCCCATTTAACAAGTGACCATATGTTTAGCTACTGTAGGTGAGTCTGTCATAAGTTGTGGACTACTTCGAAAATATTATCTACAGTATTTTAATCATTTTTAAATGAGATTTTGCTTAGAGAGCCAACAATTGTCTGTCATTTAAAAGCCAAGAGTAACTTATCTTCATAGGATAAACAAGCAGCGCAGGGAGGGTACACTGTAATCCAGACAAATCCATTTATATAATATGGCCCTTCTGTTGGAAACAAAATGGCACGCTTCTCAACTTGGCTGAGTCTATCGCTTTTATTATATTATTACATTTTTTTAATCAAAGCGCTTCTTAAGAGCGGAGGACCATAAATATGACAGGAGGAGAAATCATGCCGGCTGAATTAATTTCAAGGCCAGGAACACACACAATCGCCAGCCATTTTGGCTGACCAATAACACAGGAGTAATCAGAGGGTTTCCATCAGAAGCTGGCACGGGCTCATAAAGAATTAATGATGCTTTCCAGCAGGACGCTTGCTGGGGTGCACAGGTGGCTACACAATTGATAAGACGCCTTTTAAACTGCCTTTCCGATGGCACTGGCACAGGCAGATTACACGTTCTTAACAGCCATCTGAAAACCTAGCAGCAAAATGGCTAAACCGCAAAACAGTTGTTTGATGATTTATTTAATCCTCACTACAGGCCAGTTAATTAAAACATGGAATTATTTACCAAACTTGATGACGGACTACATTTAATATACAGTAGCAAGCACTGCGATATTAGACTTTCTCGTTTGTGTTTCTACCTTGCTTACTAATTCGGATAGGTACAGCAAAGGGACACATCTCCATTCCTTTTGGGCCAGTGTGTAGACAAAATGCCAAACAAATATTCTCTCCAACCAACTGTACACACCAATCCTGGTTCACAGCAAGACGTTTTCACCAGGAATACTGTGTGTGCTGTCAGCAAATTACACCTTATGACTTTATCATGGCATATCAAATACATGATTGGGCTAATTAAATAATTAGGAGCTGAAGTTGCAGCTAAATCCCAAAAGTGGATACTCGCCTGTGTACAGTATTGCAGGGAGGAGAGACTGTTTCCATCTCCGTGTACATGAAAAGGTCTCGCTTGCAGCCTCTTTCTGAACACCCACCCACCCAAGTGTATTTAAAGGCTTATTGAAACTACCCAAGGTCCACACTCTAGTGTTTTCTTATCAATAGACAGATGGGAAAGTGAGACATTACATCTAAAAGTGGAACAATCAGACACCAGTGTTATTTAAAAGCACAAAAAGGTGTTAGCAAATTCTAAAACCATGAGCCGCGTTTTACCAGCTCTCTGCAAAATATGTAAGGGTCGGAGACGAGCTCTGCGCTCTCATAATGACCTCGCAGATACCGCTGGAAAGGACCCAAGAAAAGAAGCGGACGAGCTAAATAAATTATTGCAAAACGACGTTATGCAAAGAACACCCTATTCAATTAAAACCTTTTATCCCCCCCCTCCCCCCCCCTCCGTCTCCCTAACTAATCTTGTAACAAATGCATTCCAGCGTCGATCCGTTCGCTGGGAAACTCTGAGCCTCTTCCAGCAGGCTCGCAGAATCACAGACACTGAGTCCCTGTCTCTGATATCGGATGTCCGACCCACTGCCGCCATCCTGGCTGTCACGTGACCCCGCTCGCTGCGGTTTCTCAGCAACGGCCGGGTGGATTTTCAATACAACCTTGCCCCCAGGCCTCCGTGAGTGCCTTTTAAGAGCCATCTCTCTGACAAGGCTCTCAGTATGCCGGGGCTTGGCCGTCTCCCTGTCTGGGGGCCTGCGTGCCCTTGTGACAAAGGTAAGAATGCAAGAGTGTGCGGAGGTAGCCGCGTCGACCTCTTAACATTCCTCCCAAGGTGCTTTTCACCGCGTTTAACAGCGGCCGCGACGCGCGGCGTCTGACCGCCGGTCTGGGCTAAGCTTGTTTTTCCGCTTTCCTAAATCGTTACCGCGGGAGGAAATGATGTAACCCGCAACGGCGCGGGTAATCAATCGCAGACTGATAAACACCGTCTTGAGGAGTGACACGGAATGAAATGACACTGTTTAATGATGGCAGGCGTTGTAAATGAATAAACGGGAATGTGGTGGTATCTCTCTACCCACTAGAGCCAGTCTACTCAGTACTGTTCTCTCACTGGTATTACAGGACTTCCGATATTCAAAAATCTTTTGGCGGTTTGCAAAAGTACAGAATACTTCTAAAAAGCAAAAAATTCCCAGAACATCAAACAAAATTGCTAGACCGGTCGGTACTCAATTTGGTCAAATCAAGTACTCGATTTGACCAAATGACCAAAAACACGCTCACCTTTTTAAAAACATATTTCCAAAAAAACAAACAGAAACAGACAATATTCAAAACAACCAAGAGAGAAAGAAGCTAAGTGGCTTTTGGTCAGAGGGTGAGGCCATTATCTTACATGCAGTTTAGCGAGCAAGCCACTGCAGCAGCAATTACCCCAGAGAGATTCACCTTTTAAACAAAGGCAGGTGAGAAGCACAAATCACAGAGTTTCTGACGCGCCCCCCCCCCCCCCCCTCCCACCCCAGTAACCATGGTTATCTGCAGAGCTCTTAGCGGTTCATTTATCTTCATTCTCAGCGCTGAGCTTTGTCATGCCTTCTCCAACCGCGGAGGATAAGCACCGTGAGCCCACCTCTCTCCGCTGGCCCTGCGTGTATATCTATCACCCGATATCCACCTACATTTTACTTTGACAAATGTACAAGAACGGGACACTTCAGGAGGTTTCTTTTTCAAATACCTGAAGGCACTGTCGAACGATCATGATATAATCCCTGTTCATCAAACCTTTTCAGATACGCACTAGGTTTTGCAGCTGAATGTGTGAGCGGGTCTATTTTATTCTGGGTATAGATGTGGGGAATAAGCTTGAAGCACAGAGCAGGAAGCAAGCATGGAGACAGACACACATAACTGCCCTGACACATTTTTCAAAAACACGTGAAGAGAAGTGTAAAACAGCGAAACAGTACGCATCTCACCGCTGTTCTGTGTGCTAAAAACCACATTTGAGTTATAATTTCAATGAATGCACAGGTAAAACTACATTACAAACATAAAATGTTTGAGATAGGGCCTATATTAGTGTCTCATCAAACACCTGTTATTCCCTACAAGGGGGAAAAGGCGAAATATTTAACCATAGTGCATTTTCTATCCTGAAACATATATATATAAAGTGATTTATCATAGAAAATACTTCAATTTACACCTCAGGTAAGGTCAACATACCTGCCCTAAAACAGCTATAGTATCTAAATCCCACAAAGAAACCTCTCAAATAAATACATGCCAACCAGCTGACCACAAGAAAACATGGTAACAGGAATCAACTGCGTCTCATTCACATTTAAAAAGCCAAAAATGTGCTATCTATTTTCAGCAGTTTTTACTGAAAAGAACACAAAACGTAAAACAATTGAGCCACGTTTGTGGACATAACAGACAAAAGAACAGTACAGTGATGCCTCCAAACAGACGTCATGCACATTACCTGAGCTAGCAGAAACATTATTAGCTGTGTAACCATAGCAGCAGACAGAGGTTAAAGTGCGGCAGTTAGCAGTTCCTGGGGCACACCGGGTCAAAAGGAAGTGAGCCAGGTCTGCTTACGCTACAGAGGTGGGGGGAGAAAGCGGGGTCTCACCTGCTGATTTGGGGGTGAACTTGTCCCTGTTGGCGGCGCACACAGCCAGGAGCCGGTACCCCAGGTCCAGGTCGAAGCCCTGCTGCGCGGCAACGCGGCTCACCACCTGCGCGGGAAACGCACGGTCAGGGAGAGCAGGCGAGCGAGGGGCAGAGGGAGCCACGCCGAGCCTCTCTCTCCTTCTCCCCTCTCCTCTCCTGCACGAGATGGCACGAGCTGTCCCACAGCAAGGGAGGAGGGGGGGGGGGGGGGGTTTACTGTACTTTACAGCTCCCCTGACTTAGCCTGTGTTTGGGCTGCTGAATATTTTAAGATCTTTATAGGATGCACAGAATTATGCCATCCTAACAGTCTTAAATAGACTCCCATAGGAAATAGAGGAGCCAACACTGCAGTCAAGACATTGTGCTTTCCTTTGTTGCATATTCTTCTGGCAAAGTTCACAACAAAATGTCCTTTTTTCAAAAAGATTAAGAAACATACTTCTGTTGTTGATCTGGTTGCATTAGCCTTAAATGAGCATTAGTGAAGGTTTGTTCTAAACTTTGATATAAATTACCCAAGAAAATACCTGACAACAAAGGTAAAAAGGCAAAAAAGAACACAGCCTATTAAATCAAACGCACTAAAAAAGCTCCATTAATCAGTTAAAGTGTGGTTGATGGCTGTATTACTACTAAGACAGAGAAACTTGTGTCCCCGCAAAATGATCTGTGGTCGTGATCTGGAATCGGCGGATTTGACAATGTCAGCGACGCAATAACGTCTCGTAATGCGGTTAATAAATTCAAGGAGCGGATGGCATTTGCAAATAAAAAGGAAACCGGAGCCAAGTGAGGCTGCAGCACACTCCTGCCCACTGAGAGGGACATTAAGAGAGCCCTAACATGGCACTAGAGGCATTATAAATCAAGATTAAGTGGAGAATCTCGCCTTGATTTACCATCTCTATTATCTCCAGCAGAAGCCCCTTTCAGTCCTTTTGACCTTAAATGCAAAGTGTACTCTGGTGCAAGCGGGGAAAACTGGAGGTGGTGACACGTTTTTTAAAAACTCAGCAAGCCCTGTTTTTGTCTGCCCAAGCCGAAACGGGCAGTATTTCAACCTGCTGCACCGTATCCCAACGACCATGTTATTACCTCTTCAAAGTATAGTCTAGAAGTATTCTAACATGAGAAAATACCGCTGCATGTCTCTGCCATGCTCCATAGCAATTGCATCAAGAGAAGATATAGGCACGTGCATTGTCTAATTACAATATTCATACAAGGAAACAAAGCTAAATCTAGTCTGTTCAAAACAGCATGCGCCATTCGTCAGAACATCTAATTGTACCCAGGAGATCGCGAAACAATATCTGCAGTGTTGCACAATTATAAATGTTTTCATTTTTAGCAACTGATAAGATTTTCACCATATGACTGACTGAATCTCCACATTCTTGCCAACTTCAGTTTCCTTGTTGCAACTGTAAGGAGAATTCCTGCCAAGAGTAGGGATGTGTCGTTCCACTAGAGAAGTCTCCATTAGTTCCACTGGTTAATAACCCCTTTTCTTATCTGGCAAGGTAATGCTAACACGAGACTTCTGCTAAAATATGCGCAACACATGCAACTATTCACAAACAACGTGAACAACAGAACACAACTACACTTACACGTGTTGAAATGCAAATGTATAAGCATTTAAGAAACTATTTGAAAAAAGAATCCAATTTCATAAATCAGAGTCATTGTGAGCTACTGTAAGTAACCTGCCATAAAAATAGATTAATATCTTAATGTTTTATTTCTGTTGTAAGGATGCAAATAAAATGAAAAAGCTACAGTACACATCCAGCTTGACGGTGTGTCTGGAGATAGTCTATAAAGAAGAAAGAGGACGTGACCGAGGTGTAAATCTTTAAGCAGCATTTCACAGAATATAAATCCTCTTTTGGTCCTGGGCTTTCTCAGTTCCACACAGTCAGTTTAAATGTTCAGCAATTGCGGCTAAGTAATATGCATTTAGAGGGGGGATGTTATTTGGTGCTGCATCAATTCTGTTGGATATCACAAGACCAAGTCAAGATTGCCTGTGTTTAAATTGTCAGAGGACTAAACAAACAGTCACATTATTACACCACCCACATTAGGGGGAGAATATGGAACAGTATAGTAATATGTGGTATTTCAGTGGTGTGGTAGTCACTGGCCTTTGAGACTAAAACACACAAGCAAAAGGTGAACATTGATGGATGTGTAAAACATTAGTTTGGAATTAGTCTAATCTAAGTTACCAGGGCCTACAAGGGCAGCTTTTGCAGTGTGAAGCTGGAAAATCCATGGTATTTTCACGACAGGAAACAAATTGAATGAGCAAAATGCAAAGAGCTAAAAACACCCGGTGTTGCACATTAAGAAGATAAAAGCACCGGGTTCAATGATGCTTTGAACTTCTGAAAAAGGTCAAAAAACGGTGATTAAAATAATTCAGCAGATGCAATGCGCGAATATTAAAAGCACCACGGCACACAATCTCGGGAGCTCACGGACGGAATAAACGAGCAATTATTACTCCGAAAGACGTAATCCTCTCCGCGCGACGGCGTGGTGAAGACGTTCGGGGGGGGGGGAAAACAACTGGCAGCTACGGAATGCAATTTCCAACGGAGTCGAGGCAGAGCGCCGCGCGGTAATAACGCTTTCTGGGATCCGCCAGACAAAAGGCGGGAGAGGTACGGCGGGTTCCGAGCTGCTGCTCTCCGACACTCGGAGTCGCGTGGCAAATGAGAACGCCCCAGGGCGAAGAGTGACTGACAGCTCTGCCTCTGTCAGCCAGCATTCACATCTTCTCCCATCTTTAATCTTTACATGACATGCAGCTCACTCCGCTAAGAGTGAGGGGCGGGACGCGGAGCCCCGCAGATTCTCGAATTGTAACACGATATCTATTAGCGCTCTTTATTACAATTAGCTAAACGGGGATTGCTTTACGGACTTAGTAAAATGGAGGTAGGGAACCTTTAACAACTGCTTCTATTGGCTTGTATGCATGCAAGGATGCCCTCTGGGTTAACAGGCTTTAGAAATAGATCAGTGTGCAACCAAACATTCTAGCGATTCCTGCTCTTAACATGGTGGGTGTTTCGTTACAAAATACCGTTCATTCCCTTTACACAAAGAGGATAAACACTGCTGATACTGAGCTAATGAAAGTTGGCCTTGCACACATTTGACCGGCATTTTCCCTGAAATTCTCAAACAACCTTTAAAAAAAGAGGAATATGTAAAGTAATTGCCACTTATAGATGTTTGAGGAAACTATTATACTAATTAATTGACTAAATGCTCTTATAGGCTTCATACAGCGAGGCTAAACTGTTTGGCTTTTAAACTGGGGAATTAAAAGCTTTGAAGTCTTATTACTTAAAGAACATTGATTACTTGGTGGTTTGAACATTTATTGCTCATTCCTGTCTGTGTACCCTGACTTCTCTTAATCCTTTTCTGAGAGTTGTCATCTTCAAGAGCCTGCCAAGAACGGCACAGAACTACGCAGCCTGTAGTATTGTCATCGAAGAGCTCAGCGAACTAGTAACAGGTTTCAGCTTAAATCCAAGCAGGTATTAAGACAACATATTTTCATTGAGGCTTTCAGTATAGAATGGCGCTCCTTGTTTTCTTGATACAAAAGATAAACAAACCTAATTGCTTTCCACACAGACAAAACTAAGAAAAAAGCTAAAGCAACTGAGCTGAACAGAGCCCGGCAAAGCACAACTGAGCTTCAGTTTTTTGGGTTTGTGGTGAACGCTTTTGCCAAATGCAGTCTCAGGCTTCTAAGCACTTGTTAATTGGTATGGTGTGAGGGGATTGTTTGTGGTGCTACATTAAGTCAATGCTCTTTCAGCTTGGACTGGCTGAATAGCCTATTCTCATCATTATATATTCTCATGTTCTTGTGTTCTTGTGTTGTTTTTTCACATATTTCCTGTGGCCTTGCTGAAGTACATGAAGCTTTTTGGGTCTTTCTCAGGTCTCTTCAGTGGCACGGTGACTATTGTTTTAACCTCCACCAGTGATCCTGAACCGGGGGCGGGGGGGGGGGGTTGCCAGGTTGGGGGATTGGGGTTAGCTGAAGGGAAGGAAGCTGTCAGGTTGGGGGATTGGGGTTAGCTGAAGTGGGGGGTTGGGGGTAACTGAAGTGGGGGATTGGGGGTTAACTGAAGTGGGGGATCGGGGGTTAGCTGAAGTGGGCGGTTGGGGTTAGCTGAAGGGGAATTTCCAGGGTTGGGGGTAGCTGAAGTGGGAATTTGGGGGGAGCTGGAGGGGAGTCGCCAGGGTTGGGGTGGAGGAGGACTTACCGTCAGGCAGCCCATGAGGCTCTGCTCGAAGGGCCGCTGGAAGGCCCGCGGGTCGCCACACCAGTCCAACAGCTCCGTCGCCGCCGTCTGGAAATTCGCCGGGTTTTGTAAGTGCTGGAGGACAAAGGGAAAAAAGCACAAACGTGCCATGAGGAGCAAAGTTCTCTCCGCTGCAGAACGTCTCTTAATCATCAACCGTCCCTTCTTCCAAATTCAACAACTCTGAACTGCACGCCGCTTCGTACAGAAGCGCAGCTGTTTAGGAAAAAATTCCACATTAGGAAGCCTGGTTTGCGCGGTTAGTATGCGAGCAGCAACCTGCAGTGAGTTAGGCTGATCTAATGAGTGACGGTGGTCAGGGGCGCACATAAAAACAGACACGCAGCACACTGAATCATCGCGGTAATAATCGGCGGAGGCAACAATAAGCTCAATGACTGCATCGCTCGACTCGCCGAGATGAAATCTGATGCAAATTGCCAACGCAACAAGAGGCCCCTTTATGCTGAGGGAAGGCCATTGTGGAAAGGACGTGGCGCGTTGAAGGACTGGGTCCCGGCCGCTCTGAACTGGTCCCACTGGTTAACACAGCCTGATCCTCCCAGCGCTCTATTAAAGCTTCCAGTCTACACAGTCTTGTGAGAAGCCGGTCTGAATAGCTGAAGGGCCCCCCTATTTCATTGGATTCATAGTGCGCCTCTCTATCTGACAATGAGCCGTGTGACCTTCAGGGCCTCCAAACGCCATTCCTTCCCGGCTTAATCCACTCTTCCAGTGATCTTTTGTTTGGTCAGGTAGACCCTGGCAAAAGGACAAGGATTTGCAGGGTTTTTTTTTTTTTTTTTAAAGACAGCTCAGCCAGACAACGGACAAAAGCCCAGCACCGCTATGATTACTACCTGCAGAAACCAGCGCTACACTGGAGAGAGGGAATACTCCAAACGCTGTTGGCTGCTGCTGCTGTTGCTGCTGCTGCTGCTGTTGCTGCTGCCATTCCTGAAATCCGGATCATTTCTTTGTCGTCTCTCCACCAATCATTTCAGCGACTTTTCTCCGAGTCGGTCCACGGCTCATTTGTCTTACTGACAGACAGACACGAGAGGCAGACTGACAGACAGACGAGGGGGGGGGGCGATCACATCGCCTTCCAGTGCCGAATTCATTCCGTCTTAATTCAATCCATAAAACTGCCTCAGTGTTTACAGAGCGGGGCTTTAAAGAGCTAATGCCCTTGTTTAATTCTGCTAAAACTACTCAAACAGACGAGGAGTGTCTAAACACAGAGGACAATAAGGCACCTGCTGCCCAGCCTCAGCCGTTAACAGTTTTTGGAGCGCCGTGTTGTTTTAAACGAGGAGCGGTGCTTGTCAGGACACATGAAGCGCTCTCGTCCGCCTGACGGAAACGTGTTTATTTTCTCATCGCAGCGAGGCGGCACCGTCGCTGGCAGCCCCTCTGAATTTCCCCCGGCCCGTCTTTAGGGGGCAGCAGAGGTCAGAATTTGAGGTGGAAGCTTTCATATCCATTTACAAAGCCCTCATTTGACAAGGGCCGGATGAAACCAGTCTTGTTTATTTCATGAGCCGGTCCCAGCACACTGCGGTCTCTCTCTCTCTCTCTCTCTCTCGCTCTCCTACAGTGTGAATCTTTGTCAGGAGAAGGGACATTTCTGAGCGGTGCGAATTCCGCTGACGGTTAAGGTCTGGGAGGGGAGGGGGGGGGTGGGGTGTCTAGCATTCGGCAACGCTAAATTTAGAGGAGCTTGTGAGGCTATCAGTGCTCAGAGGAGGGGAGAGAGAGAGAGAGACAGAGGGACGCTTGGAAGGGAAAAATGAACAGAAAGGGAGGGAAGAAAAACACAATACTGCAGCGTGTTGCCAGTTTCTGCCCGAGGAGCGACTGGTACCGCCGCGGTGCCAGCTCTGTGGCGGGCGGTGCCAGCGATGCCGGGCTGTTGGCAGAGCCGTGCCACAGATGTTCCTGATTGCGCGGCCAAATCCCACCAATCAAACTTAACCAGCGGCCAAGAGACGGGGGCCCCTCCGGACGGGAGGACCGCCGCGCGCCGGGGAGAAGGCCGCGAACGCAACGAGCCAGGGCCCCCCTCGTGACCCGGGCACGGGCCGCTGAGGAAGACGCGGCTAAGCGCTGGCGGCGCGAGGCGATCCCGTCTCGCCACGCTAACGCCACCCTCACAACAACCGGGAGCCAAAACCCACTCCGCTCATTCCAGCTTCAGCAGCCCGTTTCTTTTTTGGTTTCGCATTGGGAGCAAATGACTCTCAGAGAACACAATCAGGGCTGCTTAATAAAAGCGAGTGGCCCCAACCCCGTTTCCTCCATCGCAAGGCGCCGGTCAAGCCTTGATCCGTGTAATTTGACAGATATTCGCCCGATCCGTGTGAGTGGAGACGCTATACGTAATTAGCATGTTGGCCGTGTGCAAGCACATCCTGCCTGCTGTTTGAGCACAAGTGTCACGTCTTTAGAGGATATAAAAAAGAAAAAAAAATATTTTTAAGGAAAAAAAGGGAGGGGGGGCTGTCTCTTCTATAGTCTTGCAGCGTGAAAAAGATAATTTCTTCAAGATGCAGAATTTGTATATGAGAATTTTTAATTAAACCCAACAACTGGATTTGTGAACAATATTTCCTTAATTATTTTAATCACTTGAATATTCTACACTAGTAAGGAGGAGAGGATAGCAAGTTAATTGTTCTGATCTCCCCCGATAATCATCTTTCTGTGCTTTGAAGAGAATGGCAGACGAGTGAATGGGCTTACTGGTGGTCTAATTGGCAAGACATAAATGGTATTTATTATACCCGGTTCCAAACTGAGATTGTCTGTCACACACAAAGCTGCCTCTATTAGTGGGGTGCAGGCTCACTTTGGATGATTTAAATTATCTACAGCTTAACTATTTATTAGATCAACTCAATGGAGATTCAATTACATGTATTATTGTAATTGGCATGTTTACCCACAAGCCACCTCTGCATTTAACGTTGTTTAAGTTTGGGGGATCCGGGTTAATACGTTTGACCCAGCCGGCGAAATTTGTTTACACTTGGTTTAATTCAGCCCTGCGCTTGCTCTGTAATCCGCAGATCGGAAGGGTGTCAACACGGGCATTGTGCCGCCGATGAAAAATATGCTTAATTTCCAAATGACCTACTTATGCTGGGAAATTAATTTTGTAATGGGGTGTGGAGGAGCGTGCGCTGGAGGTGCGACACGACATCGCAGGGCCGAGCTGAGCGTGTCTGTTTTGGCCTCGCCGGGGTTCACAAAGTGCGTTTTGTCTGCCGCGCTGGCCCTCCAAAACAAAAAAACATAAATAAAAATCAAATAAATAAATAAACGGAGCCCCTTTAAACGGGAAGAGGCCCTGTACAATCGGCCGTTAAATCATGGTTTCCTGTCTGACTGCCTCCTGCTCTAAACCCCTCCCACCTCTGCTGGGCTGAGGTCTACAGCGAGGAGCGGCCCCAGGGAGAGATTCTTAAATGAATGTCAGAAGACTCCATGTGCAATAGGAACGGGGTGGGGGGGGTTCCCGGGAGGCTCAGCCTGTTTGGTTTAGACCGAGGCGGTGACGGCGTACGCGCGTACCGTTACCAACCCCCCCCAAACACACACACCCCCCCCCCTTTTGCTTCAAAGGCAGCCCCCCCCCCCCCCCCCCCCCTCTCCTCTCCTCTCCGCTCCACCGCCATCGAGGCAGGCTTCCCTTTGTTTACCCCCGATAAAGAGCAGACTTTACCTGCTTCGCTAAAAAGCCGTCCCCTGCGATGGCTTTCTCCCCGCGCAAATCTAAACACCCCGCTAATAACATGCAAATCTCCCTGGGCCCGCCCAGTGCGAAACAGAGGTGCACATGTGTGCGCATTAGCCTTCCCCCTGACCCAGGGCGCTCAGCTAAATTATCTGCTCAGACCCGGGAACGCTCCCGTTTCGGGAAGGAATCCAGGATGTGGGGGTCTCCGACAAAATTAAGTGCCAATTCCATTTTAATAAAACACTATTTACTTTCTGTATCTGCGCTCCCAATGCATGAGAGACAACACGGATAATGAGAAAATATCCTAATTTTAATTCGGAGTTTAAATTAGGGCGGAGGGAAAAGCGGGCTAGTCTTCGCTGAGCGCGTCGCTGACAGCGTCATTAGCACCATTAGCGCCGTATCTCCGCCACGCAAAGTTTTTATCACCTTTAATCGTTTCTTAAAAATCATTAGGGGCTCGCAGGCGGGTTTGGTACACTCGCTGGATCGCAGGCTACGCTCCGGACCCTTTACAGCAAACACACCGCCGAGGCAGATAACGCCACGTGCCAAAGTATTCCAAAAATTTGCAAACAACCGAAGAAGCGAGGAACTCCCACGGCCACTTAAAGGAATCTTAAAACATAACGCCCACATCAACGGGAAGAAAGAGCTAAAACAAAAGCGAACGCGTTGTCGGGCGGTGATCAAAGGCCCGGCTCAAAGCCGCAGCCCTGGGGTATGCGCGGACCTCCGCTTCATTCTGTCAGGGAATCCTTCCCGCAATAAAAGGTGGCGGGAGTACAAAGGCCCGTAGCGCAGAGTGAGGGCTCAGGAATGAGAAAGCCAATTGGAGACAATTGGAGTAGCCTCCCTGCGCTGACCCGTCTCTGTAACCTGATCCTTTAACGGTTGATAAAAAGGCTAACAGATTACCATTTATAGCAGCTGTGCGAGTCAGGCCCGTGCACGGCCCTGGCCTACGAAGGGGAGTTCCTGTAAGTGCTTCTAGAAAGTTCCCTCAATCTGAGGCCAGAGAAAACGAGAGAGAGAGAGAGAGAGAGAGAGAGAGAGAGAGAGCTTTAGCCATCCCCTTGTCTGGCTAAGCCAGCCTGCTTAACTCAAGCACTGAGCGACTTCAAAAGGGTGTAAAAATACATACAAGCCAGCCGCCTCTCAAACCACCCCTCCAGAACTTGGCCGCACGCTTCTTAAGTGAAGTCAAAGATGGGGGAATCCGAAACGAGATTTACCACGAGAATGCAATGTTGCATCTCAAAAGAGAAACACAAGCCCCGACTGGCACTCGCCCTCAGATTTTACAGGCGAAAGATAATGCGATTGGGCGCCCACATGCAGGCCAATTCCTGCCAAAACTATGGGTTGTATGCTAAACTAAAGTGCTATGTGTAATATATTAAGCTGTGTGTTATATGCTAAGCTATGTTCTGTATGGTAAGCTATCTGCTATGATTTGTATGCTAAGCTACGTGCTATGTGTTGTATAGTAAGCTATGTGCTATATGTTGTATACTAAGCCATGTGCTAAGTGTTGTATACTAAGCCATGTGCTATGTGTTGTATACTAAGCCATGTGCTAAGTGTTGTATACTAAGCTATGTGCTAAGTGTTGTATACTAAGCCATGTGCTAAGTGTTGTATACTAAGCCATGTGTAAAGTGCAGTGTGTTGTAAGCTAAGCCTCTGTGGTGGTGGCTTTGTGCTGCCTAAAATGTGAGTGACAGACCGACGATCGATAGCACCTGCTCGAGTGGCCCCTGGGCGGACATTAGCGCGATGTCACTTACCTGTTTGATACACAGCAGACGGTCATTGGTCTGCTGTATATGCCTGTCCATCGACGGAATCGAGTTCATTTTGATTGTCTCTCGTTGGGCTTCTACCTGAAAGCCATTAAACTTCAGCACTCTGAAAGAGAGGCGAGAGAGAGGGGGACATTAGAGGTGGATCTGCCAGCCCCATCAAACGCTGAAAATAAAGAACGGTCTTGGGCTGATATGACAGGTGACAAGGCCGGAGTACTCAAACTATCACAGTTCCAGGTCACCTGATATCACTGCCACAAAGACCAGTCAGTCTACAGTAAAGCCAGCCGATACACAGTCAACCAATGAGACGAGCTTAAACTAGAGGTCTCCCTACAATCTATCCAATGGGGCTGAAGGAGGAGAAACGTGTGAATGTGGGGACCACTTTGTATGCGCACTGCAGTTTACACAACAATAGAGGAAATCAGAATAGGGCCAATAACTCACTTCTTGCATCTCGAGATCAAGACAAAGGAAACTTTCAGTTCCCTTGCGTGAAAAACATTAAGCTGGCATCTGCACACTGTTTACATTACTCAAAGGTTATGTCATCCTCTGCTTAACAATTATCTGAGCAGGTTGCCTGAACAAGTTCTAAACAGCACACTCAAGCAGCCCCCGACACTCGGCCAAAAAAGAGATGAGATTATTGATTTTGGAAAGCTGCCGGGGAAGGGTGTCTACAGAAAGTCTTGCGACATATAACCCCCTCTACCCCACCCCCCGGCCCCCTACCCTCCAACGCCCGGGTTACAAGCGCGTCTCAAATTACGACATTATCGCGAGTCGCGAGCAATACGCCCCACATTCAAGGTTATCAATTTTGCTTCAGCCGACTGATTTATCATTGTATTCAGCGTCAAATAAATATCATGCAGCGTGGTCCCGTCGGTAATTTATAGCATCCTGCAGCTTTAAGCAGACGGGTGGCTGAATTAATAGGTAGAAATCGGAGAGCCCCCCCCCCCCCCCCCCTATTTATCGCCATCACACAGTGACAAATACCAGAACACAAAGAGTGAGCGAGCCCCACACATGTCTGCCCCACGCCTATAGAGCAGGCTCAGGGCCCCGCTGGAGGAACAGGAGCGGAGTAATCTACTCCACGGGACAGTTAAAGAGCTGGTACTCTATCGGAGCTCCTCGTACCCCTACCCCCGGCTGCAGAGGGCACACCAGCGCATTCCTCTCCATAAATTAAACGCTCATAAAAAACCGCCCAACGCGGCTTTACACCAGATGGAAGTTATTTGTTTGTTAACTCTTCGGTTGCGAGCAGTGATGGGAGTTTTGGGGTGGGGACGGCGGGTTAGTGTTTGTAGTGAGGTCTTTGATCACACTGTCCAGGCACCTTGATGCTTAGAGTATACTTTTGGACAGGACAAGGAAAAATCGAAAGGTTAAGACGATGCGACCACACCGTTACAATATATGAACATGGTCTTTCCAAGATTCCAAGATTGGTTACATTCTGTGAAAGCATTTCCAGGAGAGGGCTACATTGCCACTTTCAAATGTACTTCATCTGGAACCACCTGTGATGTAATCCCCGACAGTTAGGGGTAACAAGAGGTAGATGTTTTCTGTTTTGAAAGTAGCTTTGCTTGGAGGCAGCTGTGATGTAACCTCCAAATGTCCACAGTAACAGCACATGGTTAGTCACGGCATAATGGGCTGCGTGTTAACAGATTCACAGCAAATAAGACCAGTTCCCACAAAGCAGACTTATTGATCTGTTCGTTTTACTATCTGAAATACAAAATCTCTTCAAATTAGGCATCAGCGGCGCAAAACCGCCAAAAATGCGAGCCATAAACAACGAAATGAAATCACGGGTGGAACTGGTTCAGACGCGCATTTTTTCACGATGTGCTTTTCCAAGCGCGACCACAAAGGCGACGCAGGAACGGAGGCTTCGCGGAACAGCCCGGCAACGGGGCTGCAGTTCGCGCCAGCGGCCGGCAGGTGGCCCCCTCCCCTTCCCGAGTCCCGTGCTTTGTGGACAGGCGCACGGTGTTTCTTTAAGCCGTTACAAGCCCTACAAATCCTCAGCTGCTGCCTGCCTAACAGGGTGCGCTCCAGCCAACAGTGCCTGTCTGACCTTGTGGTTATTGATGAACTATTTCCCCATTCCCTGCCAATGCTCACACCTCCAGCGGTGGGCAAAGGGAGCTGGGGCCATAGGCCACCTCTTTTTACATTTCCTGCTACAAGTCTTAATGCATACACAAGTTTTACTCCTGTTTAAAGGAAAAGAGCAGCACCAAACAGAGAGCCAAAGCCAAACATATTCACTTCTGCCTGCCTAGGCCGCACTTCGGCGGTAAGGGTTAAAATGACAGGGTTGACATGACAGACGCATTACCATTTAATCATACATCTCCATACTCATTACCACGGTAACGCTAGTCGTCTCTCACGGAGTCAGTAACTGGCGAACGACTGTAAACATAGAAACTAAATAGCCCGAAGTCGCTGAATGCTTTAGTATCATTCAAAATGTATTATTTTGGAATGAGTTTCAATTAGCTCCTGTCAAGTATCATCGAGACGCTCAATCAAACTCAACAGACCCTCGTCTTCCCAGCGTCTGTTTTTCTTCGGCTGGTTACTGTAGTGGAATGTGTTTTACCTGCACAGCAGGGCATTTCCTCCCCGAGCCGCTCTCTGGACTGCAGCTCGTGAGAACAGTCAGTCCACACTCCTACATCACTGCAGATTAAACCACTGCGAGCCCAATGCAGGCCCTACACCACTGATAATGATGCGCATATTCTGACAGCCGGGAGATTAATCAAAATGAAGGAACGCGAGATGAACACAGGGCGAAAGGCTGTGCAAAGCAAAAGAGGTCCCCCACCACACACGCACGCACACACACACACACACACACACACACAAACACACACACACACGCGCACGCACACACAGAGACAGTCACACACACACTCATACTCATACATACACACACGCACACATACACACACACAGAGACAGTCACACACACACACACACACACACACACACAACCGAACAGACAGACACACATGTGTGTATATACACAGAGACAAACACACACAGATGAACAGACACAAACACGTATACTCTCACACACACAAACAGTCACACACACACTCATGTGCACGCACACACAGAGACAGTCACACAGACAGTCACACACACACACACGCACACACACACACGCACGCACGCACACACACACACACTCATACTCATACACACACACACACACACACAAACACACACACACACGCGCACGCACACACAGAGACAGTCACACACACACTCATACTCATACACACACACGTGCACGCACACACAGAGACAGTCACACACACACACACACACACACACACACACACACACAACCGAACAGACAGACACACATGTGTGTATATACACAGAGACAAACACACACAGATGAACAGACACAAACACGTATACTCTCACACACACAAACAGTCACACACACACTCATGTGCACGCGCACACAGAGACAGTCACACAGACAGTCACACACACACACACACATAGAGACAGTCACACACACACACACACACATACACACACAGAGACAGTCACACACACACTCACACAGACATTATAACAGACATACAGACAGAGACACAGAGCGGAGCGAAGGCGCAGTACAGTGGAGACAGGGAAGCGAGCGACAGCAGAGAGCCGGGCTGAAATGATCTGTCTGTAATCAGAGCCCTCCTGCATGACTGATTTCTTCATCTCTGCAGACAGACGATGCTCACCTTCTCAAATCCTGCTCCGCAACAGCGATACGACCGCAAACCCCTACGGTTAAACCGTCTTTTCTGTCCTACCCCCACTGTCCTCTGTGCTGGTGGTGTCTCAGAGTGTAAAAGACCCCCCCCCCCCCCCCCCACCCCCTACCAAAACAGGCATTTAAAAGACAAAGGAGATAGGGTAGAAATGCACGCTGCTCCTGGGGGGGGGGGGGGGACTTAGAGCCGATCAATGGCAATGCTTAGGGTCTTTCCTCACTGTCACTAAAAACAATATCCCTGCCGCAACCCCAGCCTGTTTTTTCCCCTGTCTGGTGAATGGCTGAATAATCGCAGCACAAGCGGTAAACAGGCTTTATTCACGTGTACGGCCCGTGTGGCCAAACAGCCGGTGTTCCTTACGAGAAGGGGGGAGAGGGAGGGGGGGGTGGGTAGGGTCAGGCACGGTGTGTGTGTGTGTGTGTGTGTCCTCTAGGGCACGGACCGCCCCAACGTACAGACTCTCCCCTTCCACAAACGGAAGTGTCTTTCCCGCGTCATTATCCCGTCGACCACCGAGAGAGAGAGAGAGAGAGAGAGAGAGAGAGAGAGAGAGAGAGAGAAAGACAGAGAGACAGAGAGAGAGAAAAGAGAAACAGAGAAACAGAAACAGAGGGAAACAGATAGAGAGAGAGAGAGGGGGAATGAGACAGAGAGAGGGAATGAGACAGAGAGAGAACGAGAGAGAATTGCCCTCTGTCATTCTGTAAATCGCACAATTCTCTCTGCTGGCCTGGAAAATAACGACACGTTAGGGAGTGGGTAATGACTCCACGAGTGCGGTGAGAAAACAAATATACACACACGTGCACACACGCCATATACACGCACAATATATGCACAAAAACACACAATGTACACACACACCTGCATGCACGCACACAATACACACACACACACACACAATATATCGAAACACATGCGTGCAAGCACACATGATAAACACACAAATGGGCGTACACATGATATATATACACACACACAATTTACTTGCACACTCGTGCGCACACACTGTATTCACGCATACGTGGGCACACAATACGCCGCTACACATGTACACAAACACACGCACGCGATGGCTGCGGTTGGGACCGGATCGGGCTGCACACAGCTGGGGCGCTCCAGAGCCGGGGACGGGCGATCTGAACCCAGATAATCTGCCTCACTTTCACACCCCATTGAGAGAGAGGGCTCTCCCAATCCCACCTCGAGATGCTCCAGCCCGCCAGCACTGTTAACATGCAAATCACACAATGAAGCACTAAGCCAAATGATCTCCCCCTAACAGGAACAGGACTATTGATCCCTTTAATATTGTATAAACTGATTTTTCCCTGCCCTCCCTCTCCCTCCCCTAATTCTCAGCCGTCTCTGGAAGGCGGGAGAGGAGCAGCGAGACGGAATCGCCTTTCTCCGCGCGTTGCGTTACCGCGCGCCACGGACCCGGGCGCGTGCGGAGTCGGAGCCAGAGGGAAAAGTTCCCTCTTAATTATTAAACGCTTTGCAAAAGGAAATAGTTTTATTAAAGCTTTATTTACTGCCAGCTGTTAAAGGACTCCAGGTGCAGGTCCCAGGCGCCGGGGACAAATTGTCGTTTGTTATGCGAGGAGAAGAGAGGGGAGGAGCAGGGAGGAGAAGAGGAGAGGAGGGGAGGGGAACAAGAGGAGAAGAGGAGAGGAGTGGAGGGGAACAAGAGGATGAGAGGAGAGGAGAGGAGGAGAGGAGTGGAGGGGAACAAGAGGAGAAGAGGAGAGGAGAGGAGCGGAGAGGAGGAGAGGGGAAGAGAGGAGAGGGGAGGATTGGGGAAGAGAGGAGAGGGGAGGAGAAGGGAGGAGTGGGGAAGAGGAGAGGAATGAGGAGGGGAACAGGAGGAGAGGAGAAGGAAAAGAAGGGAGGAGATGTGGACTCCATTGTTGTTTTACAAAATGTGCAGTAATCCGCAGCAGGGTCTGGAGCACTCACCCCTCCCCCCCAAACTAACCCCATCACCCCACCCAACCAAACCCTCCTACACCCAAACCCCCACCATGCGCACACACACGTACACACACACACACACACACTACCACTGCTACGACATATACACACACACACACACACACACACACACCATACCACTGCTACCACATATACAGTGTGTAATGTGGGAATGGGTTTGTTGTTTGTAATGTGGGAACAGGGTTGTTGTGTGTAATGTGGGAACGGGGTTGTTGTATGTAATGTGGGAACAGGGTTGTTGTTTGTAATGTGGGAAAGGGGTTGTTGTTTGTAATGTGGGAACAGGGTTGTTGTTTGTAATGTGGGAACAGGGTTTTTGTTTGTAATGTGGGAACAGGGTTGTTGTGTGTAATGTGGAAACAGGTTTGTTGTATGTAATGTGGGAACACGGTTGTTGTTTGTAATGTGGGAACAGGGTTGTTGTTTGTAATGTGGAAACAGGGTTGTTGTTTGTAATGTGGGAACAGGGTTGTTGTTTGTAATGTGGGAACAGGGTTGTTGTGTGTAATGTGGGAACAGAGTTGTTGTTTGTAATGTGGGAACCGGGTTATTGTTTGTAATGTGGGAACAGGGTTATCGTTTGTAATGTGGGAAAGGGGTTGTTGTATGTGGGAAAGGGGTCATCGTTTATAATGTGGGAACAGGGTTGTTGTTTGTAATGTGGGAACAGGGTTAATGTTTGTAATGTGGTTCGTTTGTCACTGAGGCGGTCAGCCTTCACTGCCTTCTCATGCCTTTTCATATAAGCCAATCAAGAGGCAGCGCCGCTCCGCTCTGTGTTCCCACCTCACCCCCGCCCCCCACTCACTCCTGCTCTCCTTTCTCCCCCGCCTCTCCTCTCTCTCTCACGCACACCCTCCTCCCTCCCTCCCTCCCTCCCTGACAGCTCACATAAGCAAGTCTGCCTGGCTCCTGGGGGACCCGCGCGCTCGGTACACAGAACCCGCTCAGCCATCAGCCACATCTGCAGCGTGATTAGAGCAGCAAAGGCTGCTGGGCCGTCGGAGGAGGAGGACAGGGGGGGAGCGCTCCGACCCCCCCCACCCCCCCTGGTACAAATCATAGGGGTGGGATCAGGGGGAAGGACGGAGCAATATCTCCGCTCTAACCAAGTGTAACTCTTCAGCACATCTCCCAGGCAGACCGGTGCTCTGATAGCACCAGACAAAAGCAGATGGGCCGGCTTTTTCACCCAGCGTTTGGGGCCCCTCCGCCTCGCGCCTGCCCCCCTCCCCCTCGCGCCGGGCCCCCGGCACGCTGCACAATAGCGCCGGGGCCCGGGCCGAGTCTCGGGGCCCCTCGAACCCCCGCCGGGACCCGTGCACACGGGCCGGGATTCCACAACGCTTTCTGCCTCTGCTAATGGTGTGGAGGAGAGGAGGAGGAGGAGAGAGGGAGCAGCAGATTCAACACAACACACACAGGCAAGCATAGCAAACACACACAGGCAAGCATACGTAAACACACACAGGCAAGCATACGCAAACACACACAGGCAAGCATACGCAAACACACACAGGCAAGCATACGCAAACACACACAGGCAAGCATATGCAAACACACACAGGCAATCATAGGCAAAAACACACACACAGACACACACAGACACACACAGACACACACAGACACACACAGACACACACAGACCTCTGTGTGCGCGTGTTACCCAGTGCAGGGCTGAGAAGCTGAAGCTCCTCCAGCAGCATTAGCAGTGTACTTTATGAGTTGGGACAGGCGCCCGGCCCCTCTTCGGCCAAACACAGGCACCCCTGAAGGCCCAGGACCACAGGAGGACCGCCCCACACCCAACACACCCAAACCCGCACGCACAGAGCAAGGTCACACTCCACCAAATGTAATAAGAGTCAAATTTACTGAACCGGCACCGCCACAATCAGACATCAGCCGATGATTACAGCATCACTCAGAGGGCTAAAGCAAATATTTTAAAATATGTACACATGTAGCACTTTGCCTTTGGCCCTTATGAGCCCCCCTCCCCAAACATAATCTCCACACCCCCTCTCATCTCTCTGTCCACACTCTTCAGAAAGCCCCTCTCATCTCTCTGTCCACACTCTGAGCAGAAAGCTGTTATTTTTTCTTGGGGGTGGTTTCAGACCATCGATGGCGGAAAAGACTTCCGATCCCCCCCCCCCCCCCCCTCTCCTCCTCCACCCCCCCGTCCCGCCGGTGACACGGCCGTGGCGAGTCGGAGGCTGCTCCAGAACGCGGGAGACTTGCGGTTTTGTCCTCCCCGGCCCCTGGGTCTATTATGCATTCAGCTCATGTGTCCTGTTTTGAGTGGCTGTTCATTTTCCACATACCAGGCTTAATCCTGGCAGCTAAACTCTGAAATGGCAGGAGCCGGGTCTGCCTGCGAGGAGCCATTACGGGCTGGGGAGGAACCCAGACGGAGAGAGCCTGGGGGAGGACGGGCAGGCCAGCCCCGTGCAGGGGAAGGAATTCACTAAGGGCCGCAAATGGAACATGAGTGCGTGGGTGTGCGTGTGTAGGGAGGCATGTGTGTGCATGTGTGTGCATGTGTGTGTGCATGTGTGTGCATGTGTGTGTGCATGTGTGTAGGGAGGCATGTGTGTGTGCATGTGTGTGCGCGAGTGTGTGTAGGGAGGCATGTGTGTGCATGTGTGTGTGCATGTGTGTAGGGAGGTGTGGGTGTGTGTGTGTTTGAGCATATGTGTGTGTGCGTGTGTGTGCATGTGTGTGTGCATGTGTGTAGGGAGGTGTGGGTGTGTGTGTGTTTGAGCATATGTGTGTGCGTGTGTGTGCGCATGAGCATGGATGCATGTGTGTGTGTGTGTATGTGTGTGTGTGTGTGTGTGTGTGTGTAGGGAGGCATGTGTGTGCATGTGTGTAGGGAGGTGTGGGTGTGTTTGAGCATATGTGTGTGTGCGTGTGTGTGCACATGGGCATGGATGCATGTGTGTGTGTGTATGTGTGCATGAGTGTGTGTAGGGAGGTGGCGGAGTGTTTGTGCATATGTGTGTATGTGTGTGTGCACTCATGTCTAGGGACGTGTACGTGTGTGTGTGCGCGTGTGTGTGTGTGTGTGTAAGGAGGCGTGTGTGTGAGAGTGTGTAGGGATGTGCAGGTGTGTGTACGTGGGTTTATGCTTGCGTGTTTTAGAGCATCAATGCATGTCTTTGCGCCTGTGCTTCTGGGCCGGTCTATGAGCGTTTCTGGGCTTTGTGTATTTGTGTATGAGTGTGTATGTGTGTTTCTGGGCTCTGCGTGTTTGTGTGTGAGTGTGTATGTGTGTTTCTGGGCTCTGTGTGTTTGTGTGCGAGTGTGTATGTGTGTTTCTGGGCTCTGTGTGTTTGTGTATGAGTGTGTATGTGTGTTTCTGGGCTCTGTGTGTTTGTGTATGTGTGTTTCTGGGCTCTGTGTGTTTGTGTATGAGTGTGTATGTGTGTTTCTGGGCTCTGTGTGTTTGTGTATGAGTGTGTATGTGTGTTTCTGGGCTCTGTGTGTTTGTGTATGAGTGTGCATGTGTGTTTCTGGGCTCTGTGTGTTTGTGTATGAGTGTGCATGTGTGTTTCTGGGCTCTGTGTGTTTGTGTATGAGTGTGTATGTGTGTTTCTGGGCTCTGTGTGTTTGTGTATGAGTGTGTATGTGTGTTTCTGGGCTCTGTGTGTTTGTGTATGAGTGTGTATGTGTGTTTCTGGGCTCTGTGTGTTTGTGTATGAGAGTGCATGTGTGGTTCTGGGTTCTATGATTGTGCATATGTTTATTTCTGTGATTATATATACACGTATACATGTGTGTGTCTCTAGGCTCTGTAAAATTCTGTATATGTGTAAGAGCGAGCGTATGCATGTTTCTGGACTCTGTATGGTTGTGTATACATGTATGAGGGTGTGTACTTGTGTTCTGGGCCCTGGGTGATTGTGTATGTGTGCTGACCGTGTGTGCATGTGTGTGTGTGTTTGTGCACGTGTGTGCGTGCGGGTGTGCGTGTGTGTTTCTGCACTGCGTGTTCACGTGTCAGTCGGTGCCAGTGGGAGGGGGGTGAGGGGCTTAAGATAAGGCTTTCAGCCTCCACATTCTCTCCTGGCTGCCATGCAGGAGTGACCCCTGGCTCTTTGTAGCTGCATACTAAGAGTTCAGGGGGAAGAAAGGGCTAGCCAGACAGCGAGCGAGAGACCACCGCGAAAACGGCGGCCTACCCAGCACTCCCCTACAGCTGGCATTTCCGGGAAGAATCGGCAACCTTCCCAAACGCGTTCAACCCACTTGCTGCAAGGGACAAGCGGTGGCTAGGAAAAACATCGGGTCGTTACCGATAGGGAATACGCATCAGACTTCCCAACTGCCATCTGAAAACACGGCAATTATTTTCCATCAGATGACTGGCGCTCTTTGCATACATTAGCGCTTTAATGGCGGATATGCATGCCTGGAGTCCGCTCGCAGTCTCAAAAAGACTCAACCGCTGCTCCCAGCCGAGGGTCTGGAGAACCGCGACCGCTAGCCGGCGCGTTCTCGAGGGACGAGCTCCCCGTTCCACAAATGTGTTCAATTAAAAAAAAAGAACAGACTACTTAGGAAAGGTGGTGCGGGGCGAGGCGCTGGACTGCTTCGTCGTGTTTCCTAATTATCCGACAGCGATTCGGCGGGCGCGGGGGGTTAGACGCGCGAGGCGGTCTGGGGCTGACAGGCCGTCCCTGGCAGGGGTTTGGGCCTGGGAGCAGGGCGCTCCCGACTTGGGACGTCCCGGGAAGGCTCTGTGGACAGCGCGGGGAGGGGGGGGGGGGAGGGAGACTGATTTAGAGAGCGGGCGGCGCTGGCGGCCGTAAATCTGCGCCACAAATCTTCCTTATCGAGACGCGGGCGACGCGCAAGCATGCGATGAATTCCGGGCAACAGACAAGCCGCCACCTTCGCCTGCCCTCCCGCGGTCCGCCATGCCGGCTCTAATTCAGCCAGTCGCCGCGTTTCTGATTGTCCCTCGCGTAAATGAATCAGGATAGCTTTCGTCCGTGCCAAAAGCGGCGGCCTGCGGGAATGCTAATGGGGGCCCGGACCGCGTACCCGCAGGACGGGGAGCGGGGCAGAGACGTCTTCAGCGAAACCGTCCACGTGTCTTCACTTCCCTCTTCTTAAAAAGCACTTAAACCCAATTCGCAGTTCGCTACGGTCATTTTCCACAACGCCCGAGTCTCCGAGTCTCAGAAACCACCCCCCCCCCCCCCCCTTCAGGACCTCGGAGCGGATCTGAAGTTGTTTACCAATCTCCCCGCTCATTTGTGGGTTGAGGCTGACGTGGCCTACATTCGCAAAGTAATCGAAATCAGGTCAGAGCATCCGAACGGGCAGAGCGCGTGTTTTCCGCGGGACCCCGGCGGGCGCCGGAGAGAGGGGGGGGGGCGAGGAACGTCGGGCGGCGTGGGTGGCACGGGGCAGATCGACGGCGTTATGCAAGCGGAGATTTCATCTGTCATGCGATACAACAGGACCGCTTCCAGCGGTCGACATGCGCTTGGCCTGCCGCGCGCTTCCCCCCCGCGAGAGGCAATTTCCCCGCCGCAGATAGCGCTCCAAAGCAGGTCACCGGAAAGGATGCTGGGAAACGCGTATCGCCCCGGCTCCATCTGATCCATTAGGCCGCCGCTTCTGAGAATAAAGAGACGACAGCACGCCGACGGAGGACAGGAAACACGCAGCCGCGACACGACAACCGCCGCGCAAACAAACACATCTCTCACACTACCCCACTGTAAAAAAATACGCCTGTATTTATGTAAATGCGTATGTTTGGAATGCGCGGAAAATGTTAATGTTTGCTTGGATGCTGGACGCCATTCCTAACATATGTACGCATAAATATTAGGAGATCGGTATATGCTGTGTGTATTTAAATGGTACTTGGAATGTAATTATTTACATGTATTATGTACTGATATTGTGGCAGAGCTGGCTGTTGGGTCGTGTCCAAGCGGGGCTCCACGCTGCACAGGCCCCCGGGTGAGGAGGTGCCCTGAAAGGGGGGAAGTGAGCGCCGCATCGCAGGCACGTGTCCAAGGAAGCTGTGAGAGGACTCGGCGCTAAAGAGGAAAGCTGAGAAATCCCACGTCCTACTGTTTCAGTCCCCGAAACCTGCTGAACCGTCAGCGATTACGCTGTTCCACAGGTCATGAGTCTTACAGGAGCCAGCGGGACACAGCACTACCGCACTCAACATCGCAGTTACCCCCGCACACCTCCGCCCGCACGCCAGAACAGCACTACCGCACTCAACGTCGCAGTTACCCCCGCACACCTCCGCCCGCACGCCAGAACAGCACTAACGCACTCAACATCGCAGTTACCCCACCCCCTCCACACCTCCGCCCGCACGCCAGAACAGCACTACCGCACTCAACACCGCAGTTACCCCACCCCCTCCACACCTCCGCCCGCACGCTAGAACAGCACTACCGCACTCAACATCGCAGTTACCCCACCCCCTCCGCCCACACGCCAGAACAACACTACCGCACTCAACATCGCACAGTCCCTCCCCTCCACACCTCCGCCCGCACGCCAGAACAGCACTACCGCACTCAACATCACAGTTACCCCACCCCCTCCGCCCGCACGCCAGAACAACACTACCGCACTCAACACCGCAGTTACCCGCACACCTCCGCCCGCATGCCAGAACAGCACTACCGCACTCAACATCGCACAGTCCCTCCCCTCCACACCTCCGCCCGCACGCTAGAACAGCACTACCGCACTCAACATCGCAGTTACCCCACCCCCTCCGCCCACACGCCAGAACAACACTACCGCACTCAACATCGCACAGTCCCTCCCCTCCACACCTCCGCCCGCACGCCAGAACAGCACTACCGCACTCAACATCGCACAGTCCCTCCCCTCCACACCTCCGCCCGCACGCCAGAACAGCACTACCGCACTCAACATCACAGTTACCCCACCCCCTCCGCCCGCACGCCAGAACAACACTACCGCACTCAACACCGCAGTTACCCCACTCCCTCCACACCTCCGCCCGCACGCCAGAACAGCACTACCACACTCAACATCGCAGTCACCCCACCCCCTCCACACCTCCGCCCACACGCTAGAACAACACCACCACACTCCTCCTCAACATTGCACACCAACACTTCCCCGCACACAAAATGACAGCACAGCCTGACGCTAAGCGTAATTCACAAGCCTTGAGTCATCTTTCTAAACAAAGTTAAGAAAAGAAGACTAATAGGGCCTTTTCGTTATGACTGTCAGATGGAAGTGCGAACAGGAGAGTTAACATAAAACCCACTCTATATATATATAATATAAGGTATATTAAAGGTATAGTTCACTCACTTCAGTTTTTGCTGACATTATTTCAGATTTAGTGTCAGTTTTTGACTGGTCCAGATACATTATGTGCTGTGAGAATATTTGAGATATTTAGAGAGGTTTCTAAGGGGCTGCTGCCTGTGTGATGGTAGGTATAGTGGTGTTAGGGGACTCCTGGTCTAAAGCAGAAAACACTCCATATCAGCTTGGACAGCGTTATGTTCCCAGAGGATGTATATGAGAAAGGATTCATTTCATAACATAATTAGTCACAATTATAAACATAAATATCAGTCTTTTACAGCTTGGTAGCACTTCTTTCCTTGAGTGCAGTCATCTCAGCCTCGACGGACCATGAGAGTCCAGCCGGGCTCCAACCGAAAACAATATTAAATAATGTTTTATTTGAAGAATAATCAGGCAAGTGCGCTAAAATTAAAACGGCTAAAAGCCCAGAAAGTTGAACTGTTCATTTCATGAGGAAAAAAGGCTGAGATTTCAGAGGCTGATTTCAGAAATGAAAGTTAGCGATGACTTTGCGCCGCCTCTCCTTCCCAGCACGCTCTCCGCGACAAGTGCTCAACAGCTCATTACCAAAGCGACTAGAAAGCAGAGATAGGCCGTTACTTCGTTAAAACCATTAATTAACGGCAATTAAATCCCTGCGTTTGAAGCCGGCGTCTATCAGCCTCGCGGTTCGAGGGACGGCGAGGAATAAAGGCGCGCGCTCCCCCGCGCCCGCTCGAGTTAGCGCCCCTCCGCTAACGTGCTAAATGTCAGCGGGGAAGACGGAAAGCGGACGGCGCGCGCCGGGCCTGTTCTCAGCTGTCAGGCCCGCAGTCACAAACTGATCGATATGGAAACGCACCGGCCAACCAGCAGCGGCTCCCTGGGGGTAATTCACGAGGGCCAGGGAACTCAGGTGCCGGCTCTTTACAACACAAAAAGAGTTCAAACGCCCATTAAGCGCCGGCACAGCATGCCTTTTACCGGGATGGATGGCCCTTGATATCATGTCAAATTCTGATTTAGTCTGGGGTGCAGCTGCTCTTTTTAATTCCCTATTTATTTTTGTTACAGCAGCCATCTTATATAACGTCACATTTACGCGAGTCACCATAACACCCCTGTCACCCCCCCCCCCCGACCCCCCCCCCCCCCCCCATTTACGGAACATAGCACTCGGGTAAGTGCGTAAAGCGGAAAAAACCCTGAAAAAGTGCTTCTCTTCTTCGCATCTCTCCGCGATGAAGGCCCCGGCTCCGACTGTCAGCTCCTTGCGCACTGCGCCAACGCGCGCGAGATGGAAAAGAAGAATATTGCTGACCGATTAAAGTTACAATTCGCACTGCACTCCTGTTGCCTGATAGCACTTTAAGTGCCCTGAATAACGGCTTCTCCCCGGAAAATAAATACCCCGATACTCGCAGGGAGGCGAAGGAGGCTGTGAATACCGCGGCGTTTCGCCAGAGAGCCGGTCGCTGCCAAAGTCATAAATTATTTTTTTTTATAGAGAACAGGGAAGGCACATTTTGGAGTGAGGCTGGCGCTTAGTTATCTCTTAGTTTTCACCTTTTTCCATCTTTTGACGGAAAAATAGGAAAATTGGAAATTCTGATTGGGTTTTTGACGGGGACCTGGAGCACGGTGCTCGGCCTAATGGAGGAGAGACACACACACACACACGCACACGCACACGCGTGCGCACGGGGGGCGAGAGAGGGGTGTTGAAGTGTCTATCACAAAGAAAAACAGCCTCAGCAGCGAGGCTGGGAGCAGCGGGGAGCGACTCGGAGGGTGAATCAATCCGGCAGACTGCGGCTCATCCCTGTGGATTAGGATTTAAATTGGAGCCGATCTATTCTGTCACTGAAATGGACATTCTATCCTTCCGCTCGGAGAGAGGGGAGCGTGGAGCGGGCGATGGGGCGGGCCGACCCCCTCTCTCTCCCTCCGCCGGTGACCAGGCTGGACCTGCGTGGTGTGGGCCTTTCACACAATAGAGTGCGTCTGAGTGTGTACACAAACACGCTGACCCTGGGAGGCCCGCAGACACACAGCAGCCCCATTAATCATCGTCTCAACACGTCCTGAGCAACCCCCATACACACACACACACACACACACACACACACACACACACACACACACACTGTGCCTAACACAACCCCCACACACACACACACACACACACACACACACACACACACTGTGCCTAACACAACCCCCACACACACGCACACCATCCCTAACACAACCCCCCCTGCCCCACACACACACACACACACACACACACACACACACTGTCCCTAACACAACCCCCCCACACACACACACCATCCCTAACACAACCCCCCCCACACACACACACCGTCCATAACACAACCCCCACACACCAAGCAACCTACACACACACACTGTCCCTAACACAACCCCACACACCGAGAAACCTACACACACAGTATCCTTAACACCAACCCCCCACACACTCAGCAACCTACACAAACACTGTCCCCAACACAACCCCCCACACTGAACAAACTGCACACACACACACATCATCTCCAACACAACCACTCACACTGAACAACCAACACACAATACCACAACACAACCCTCCACACAGAGAAATCTACACACAAACACAACCACCAATCAGATACTCGACATGAGAACCACCCTTAAAACAACCCCCTCCCCAATCCACTCTACACACATACAACCACCCCCCACACACACACTGCACACAGACTCCATACTGTAACCCCAGACTGAACACCACCTCCTCAGACCAAACAGCATGGACACAAGAGTCACAACCACACAGCCAGTCAGCCACACAAACCCCATATGTAAGTCTATGCTATTTACATTACACCACCCACACAAACCTCACATAGAAACCATCCACAGGCCACACACAGACACCAACCCCTCCAGACAGCAAACAGACAGCACACGGTACACACGCAGTACACTCGAACCCCGCGTACCATCTCCAAACACCCCCGCAGAGCCCAAACACGCAACCCCCCCCGAATACCCCACCTTCTCACAAACCCCCAACGCAGCAGAAATACGCTCCACCGTAGCATTACAACCCACAAACCGCCACCAATGTCTACAAGCGCGGGGGTGTAAGGGCGCCGTGCCCAGACCGGGTCAGAAACAACCGGCCCGAAGTGTACGGAGCGTGGCCCACTCCGTGTTGCTGACTGCGACGCGCTCCGACCGAACGTCCGGCCTACCGCACACCCGCGCGTGCTGACCTTTCCTAATTCACCTCACCCTCGCAGACACCGCTACATGGCGCGCCTTGGCAGGTAAACCAATTACAGTCGGACGTGAATCGCTGTGACGAAAAGCTTCTTGAGCGCAGACTTCTCTATTATTGGTAATGTGTCTTATTTCCCTTCCAGAAAGGCACCTTGTTCCCGTTTCCCAGTGTCAGCGCAGGGGCTCGTCATCACGTGAGCCTCTGACTTACCTGCAGTCTCCGCTCACCCTTCTCTTTGTGACCAGCCATTTTGAATCTTGTGACCGACGGCATGAATTTATTCCTCCTTCCTTATCGTATCGCTGGCTGTTCATTTTTCGGTAAACGTCTTCCGACATCGCGTATAAAGCAGAATAATGGTGTGTGAGTTACTGTTTCTTTTTCAACACTGCTTTTTTATCATGAAATAATGTCTAAACTATATTCTATACAATATCTACCCATTGTGACTACAATTGGGTAGGCTGGTAATACATTGGCTTAGTGTCTTGAAGCTGTATTTATTGCTATCCATTCCAAAAGTTTACAACAAAAAAAAACTGGTCTCCCATTTATCAGACAGACATTCTGCTTTGCAAGGTCTCTGTATAGAGCCAGGAAGATCATTATAAGATTGTTCAATTTTATTATAAAAAATAATTATTATTGACTGTCATACAACAGGCCTGCAGGGTAAAAATGAGAGAGAGAAAAAAAGTGATTTCATATATCTAGATATAACACTGTTGGAAAGGAATTGCTCTACTAAATACACTTTTAGATTCAGTAAGCCGTTTTTACCGTCTGGATTAGAAGGTACTTTGTTCTTCTACCCTATTCTCTGGCCTAAAACCAGCCATTGGCCTCATATGACTGTCACCATGGCAACTGTGTTCATTCACTACACAATAATGAAGACAATGTGTTTTCCATTTAGATGAGTTTTTAGAGCCGCAGATATGGAGTCTGTCTTAACAACTCTTTCATAGTGGGTAAAATAAAAATTGTTCCGCCTTGGTCGGGGCCTTGTATCGTGAATCAGAATGCTGTTCAGCACGGGAGGCACAAAATTATTTTGTGTTTTTCCGTAGAAGAAGTTAGCAGGAACATTTCTATTCGAATCAGTGAAGTCGCCAATGAGAGAGCGAGCTAGCTCAGATAAATAACCATGACAAAGGCAGTGGGCCAACAGAATCGCATGAAAATATCCAAACGGACCAATTCGCTCAGTTTTCACTCGCCGTGAGTTGACAAACAAAATATCACACTCAGAAAAATAAATAAATAAAAATAAATGCTTTTCAGACCTCACAGGGAGCAGGAAGGCAGGGGTTAATGGGTTGAATGAAGTTAAATAAACTGTTTAAACTACTGATGGCCAATGTTACCATCTCCACCCACTACGGCTGCCGACATAGCATTTTACAGCAAGGAAGATCTGAACAACGTAAATAAGAAGAAGCAAGTGCGCAACCACGTACCATGTACTGTCATAATCTAACCACAAATCTCCACAGACAAAACTGTACCCCAAATCCTGTCATAATCTAACCACAAATCTCCACAGACAAAACCGTACCCCAAATCCTGTCATAATCTAACCACAAATCTCCACAGACAAAACCGTACCCCAAATCCTGTCATAATCTAACCACAAATCTCCACAGACAAAACCGTACCCCAAATCCTGTCATAATCTAACCACAAATCTCCACAGACAAAACCGTACCCCAAATCCTGTCATAATCTAACCACAAATCTCCACAGACAAAACTGTACCCCAAATCCTGTCATAATCTAACCACAAATCGCCACAGACAAAACTGTACCTCAAATCCTGTCATAATCTAACAAAGTGGCACAACACATCCACACAGATAAAACTAACGAAATGCACAAAGACACAGACAAACACGAAGACGATGAAGATGACTATGTTGACAAAAACGACAAACGTGACGAAGAGGGACATGCAGACGAAGAAGAGGAGAAAAAAAAGGAGCACTGAAGAAGACAAAGCAGACTGTTTATAATGGGCCGCAAGCCATTCTGGTAATGCAACATTTAAAAGCAAACAGAAGTCGCCATGTTTGTAAAGGACTTGTTTTGAGACTGGTAACTGCTAGTATTGTTTGAGTTTCAGGCTACTCAGCTTTTTCACAAGGTTATGCTGTAATTAGCATTTGCTCTCAAACACCATCCAGTAAGAAATATTTCTGGAATCATGCTTTGTGGAAAGTGAGTCACAGTTAAAGTGCATGAAATTCCTCCACTTCGAAGAAAAGTGGTGGGAGAAACACTGTCTCTGAAGTCAAAGCTAATCCCTGCACTGGAAAAAACTCTTGCAAACAGGTCTCAGGGCTGCTGCACCAAGACTGAGGGAGAAAAATGGAAACTGTTTCGCGTGTTTACAGTGGAAACAGTGAGTCAAAGATTTTCTTCAAGTCCCTTTTCCACTGTTTATAGAGAGGAGTGAGGAACAACATTTCCTGAAAGCACAGCCAGGTTTCCGAGCTCAAATTAATTCCAACTTTTACAAATCTGCAGACAGGAAACATTGTGTTTTCCATTTTCATCTCCCAACCCAATCCAGTAAACAAGCAAAATGCACTTATTTGTTGTTTTAAATTATGATTTAGAAAACAGAAAATTGCTTTGTTGCGCTTCTTAGACATGTAAAAGTTTTGTTTTTTTTCTTTTTAGTTGTCAGGCAAATTTCAGAATTTATGTTGAGCGGCGACAGTTTATCCGTAAAGACATAATGAACATTCCATCGGGATCCCTGCCGCCTACAGCACACCGCTTTTCTACAGCTTTGTCCCCGACTGTCACAATCTCGCTGCCATTATTTACAAAGGGCAAAAGGGAAAACAAAATCATCCACAGTCATCTGTGAATATCAGACAATTCACAAATTTGGGAGGACTAATCTTCTCAACTCTCAACACGTTGTAATTTGCTTTCTACAGCCGGCAGCCAACAGTCATATCCCCAACCATCTTGCTTCCTTAGCAACCGAAGAACAACAAAGGAAACACGAAAAAACAACAACCAGGGGGGCACGGAATTACTATTTTATAGCACGCCAAAACAAACCTTACGAATTCAAAATGATTACTTAATGCAATTAAGGACAGCGGTTGCACACAGTATTATTAAATATACAGTATGGGACTAATATTGAAGTCACATATACTTAATAATATTGCATGCAACCGCTGTCCATCATTTTTTTGAGTAAATCCAATCATTCATTTTTGGGAGTAGGGAGTGCAGGGTTAACTGTGGTTTAAAAGCCATTGTGTTTTAAACTGATGTGGGCTTGGAGGGGGGGGGGTTCTGAGCACCTGTTTTTAACCTATTCACACTAACAAACTTTACCTTTCATAAGAAAGCTGATACTGATGGTGACTACTGAAATCACAGACCACAGTGTTTAATGGGCATGTACCTTCCTGTAATAATAATTTAACTCACTTATTTCATTCACAGAGCGCAAATCCCCTGCCTGTGCTGGTAAACCTGTTACTTCCACTTCTTACTCGGGGAGAAAAAAAACAAACAAAAAAAAAACAATGAAGAATTACATGTGGCTCCCATTCACAAAAACCACTGCAAATAATTTGAAAAGAGGATGTATTGCGATTCTTTATGAAATGTTTTCAGCATGATTTGAAACCAAAAGCTCGACCGAATAACTGTAAATGAAGAAGACAACTCCCACAAAAGACAACGCAGCACTTCTTGACACTTAATGGAAAACATACTTACAGGTAGCGGCGATAACAGGAATAAAGGCCTTACCTGATGCTGATATCACAAATTGTAAGCACCCATTAATTGTTATGAAGGGCCAGACTAATTGGCACACTCAGCTCAATACACTCCATGTATTTTTAATGAGCTGTTTTTGTTCATCTGATCCAAAGGGACCGCAGGCGTGACTGTGCCAATTTCACGCACAGAAAAGAATCGCTTATGTTGTGCGCTTCGCTTTCTTTGTTTTACCACAGCGACTGCATTTCTGCCAAAACTGTTTATCTAAAACTAACTTACTGAGGGCGACTACAATAGTATGGAAAATGTTTAGAGGACTTTTTCATACGACGCCCTCGGGAAAAAGAGAAAATTGATCTTTCTATAAACCGTTCCAGAGCAAAGTGAACATGCTACATGCTTTCAAATATTTTCCAAACTGGGGCTAAACTCAAATGCTGTTTTTCATTTCTAAATAGCACCTTGTTAAGCTGTGCAGCGCACGCACTAAAAAAAGTGTAAGTGGGGTTTACGTTTATTGCAATCTCAGGGGTGCAGGTCTCTCACAACAGCCAGTTGTGTAGCTTTCAATTAAACTGAATTCCCCGAGAATCAGAATATTCCAAAACAAACCCTTCATTCCTCATGTCAAGCTACTAGTGATTATATTCAGGGCCTGGGCTACAACAACTTTGAGGCAAAACATATTTTGACAGCACTACACAGAAAAACAATTTGGCTACAACCTGGAGAGCTAACTTCTTGAAGAGAAAACAGTATCAGGAAAAGCAGGAAAAGCAAGACCAATAATGACCGCAATTAAATAAAACGTTGCAACAGCTTTCTATTGTTGTTTTTGTTAGATTACTTGAATTAAGAAGTATAGCTCACCACTGAAACCCTCTACGTATACAATCATGCCCTCCGTTGGGTGACCTCAGAGAAAAAAAATGTCTGGTAACTCTAGCATTAAGATAAGCGCACATAGTTAAGATGTCAGAGCAGGGCAGAGGTGCAACTCTTTAAGTGCATTAAGAAATTAAACTCCACTTCAGCCCCTTTGCGATTTAGGCACGACTCATTAGAATGAAGCCATTGGCTTTCACCCCCCCCTTCCTTGTAATAGCATTAAAAATGTCTTGAGCGCGGAGAAGTCCAACGCCAAGGAAGGGCTAAAGCCTCTTACAAGACCGCGGCCCCACGCGTTCCCGACCGCGCGTGCGCGCGAGAGTGACCGTGCGCATGAAGGGAAAAAAAAAAAAAGGATATCATTCTAAAGGTAAAGGTTAAAGAAAACATAAAGGCGGCAGCTGGAGAATTTTGATTAATGTCGCGCTGCCTCCCGCCTGGACCGCATACTGCATGAGAGGGGCTGCCAAGGGGCCCCGGCGGCGTCCGCTGCCAGCCTCGCACAGACCACCAGGTGAGACACATTCATTATTTACCAGCACAGGCGCGTAGCGCCAGTCGGAGCGGCCCGGCCCAATCTCCCATTGTCAGAGAGGAAAACGTGTCAAGATCAGATGAGATCGGGCATCTTTGAGGAGAGGGAGGGGGAGGGGGAGGGGGGGGGGAGGGGGACATCTCTGGTGACTCTCGGGGCCTGCCGTTCCGTGGCAGGAGGAAAAGAAAAATCATCCACTCATCCAAAGAGTTTGTGACTGCGCCGGAACGATACAGACGAGCGGTCGCCGCGGTTCTGGAGAGGTTTTCGGCGACGGAAGATGACTTCTAAAACAAACGCGACGACGGAGGCGCGGAGGCTACGCGTGTGCAGAGACGTCACTTGAGGTGAAACCGAGGCAGCCCACAGAAATAAGCTGGAACCCGTGCCATATTAAGAGCAAACTGAAGGTGCAGCGAACGGGCTGATTAACACCGAAACCATCGCTGGTGCAGCCGGAAGACGGAAGGTTCGACTGGCCGGGAACCAATCCAGGCTCGTTTACAACCGGTGTTTTACATCCACTTAGTTATTTGTTTTCAAACATCGAGTAAACGCATTCATTATTACTGGCATTAGTATTGGCATCTTTCCCTCAAAACAATATATCTCGCGCGCTGATTAATTTAGTGAAATAAAGATTGCTTATTTAACTACACTTAATCATCTATGATATTGAACACTTGAGAGAACCGCTGACAATTACAGTTGATTATAGCGAGTGAAGACACTGGGTGTCTCTATGGTTTCCCACCATATCGGCACTTTGTTCCCCCCACAGATTGCCAATAACACGTGACTGATATAAACAGTCATACCACACACACACAGGAATGCAAATCATTTTTCTCCCCCCAAAAAAGATACTAACTTATTCGACGCACTTAGTGCTTATTACCATATCCATGGCAGGACGAACAAGTACGATTGCCGTTTTGAAACGAGTTCCGTTCAGCTGACAGCATGTACAGATAAAAAAAATACATGGTAAGACCATCACATTATTCTGCATCCTACCGCAGTCAATGCATTCCACTGAAGAGATCAGGGGAATAACCACTGCGTGGAGAGACTGGCTTAATTTCATCTTGTAACACCCTAATGGCTTTATTGTTTCACTTTTCTTCTGCCTGCAGAAGCTATTATCGTATAAACACCTGTGTTATCAAAGCACCGCAAACAATTTCCTGGATAATTTAACAAAGATGAAATTGCTGATTCTGTGCGGGGCGTGCATGTCTGTGAGAGTGCCGCCAGACTAAGGTAGCTTTTATACGAGTATACAAAAGCGCACTATAACCTGCCGAAATTAAGACGAGAAGAGAGACCGGGCAAATTTCAAAGCCACCTACCCAAGGGGGGGAAAAAAAACATCTGGGTTATCGAAATGGGTTTTACTTTCCGTGAGGAGACAGAGAATTCTGCATCGCCATTATTTTTTTTTTTTTAATGCAGTCTGAATCAAGACCCCGGGTGAGGAAAAAAAAAACAAAAAAGGGAACACTTGCATAACAGCAAAGCCCTGACGTTATCCTACCGACCGGTCGGTCGCTCTGCTGGACTGCCTTGCTCGCTCACTCACAGAGCTGAATTTATATTAAAACTTGGCACAGGCAAGGACAGGAAAAGTGCAGGGGAGGCAACTAATGCTTCCTGCAGCTTTGCATAAAAAAAGCTAACCTTCACGACCGACCCAATAGTCCTCATTAGCGCAACTACCCTACGGAAAAGCGGGTCGTCATTAGGCAACAAGCTCGTTGGCGACGTCTCCGCTTCCTGACCTTTCCCGAAATATTTTCTGCGTCCCAAATCAGCGCGGTAGGGCAGACTGACGATGCCGCCATTGTGATGATCGACCAGCAGCATCGCGGAGGCCTGCTTTCGCTCGGAGGGAAATGCAATAAGCTTCGCGTGATGACTCCCCTCGCAAAACAATCATGACCTCATGCGTCTGGAGACCGAAAAACACCCACTGTTCCAAAACGTCTCATGGAATTCACACCGATAAATCCGTGCGACAGCGTAACCATATTATTTGACGTACGACATTACAGGGAGGGGGGCGGCATTATATTAAAATAAAAGCGCCGAACCGTAGTGGCTAAAAAGACCGAGGTCTTAAAGTAATGCAGAAAACGCTGCTCTCTGAGTGGGGTGGTGTCGATGCATTGTTGTGGAATAGCAGAGAGAATAGACCGAAAGTGTTTTTATCCATCGATAAAAACAAGCATTAACGAGGGTAGCCTGGGAGAAAATAAAACATTGATTTTGCACACTGCCCTCTCTCCATTACAAGAATCAGATCAATACACTGAAGTAATACTCAGCATAGGTTTAGTGCTGGGGCTGTATATCTGAAGCAGACATATGGTATGTCTAGTAATTATTCCCTCTCTTATTATTTCTCCTCATACCATGTCTATAATAAGGGCCCAAACTATATCGTTTGTATTTCTGAGCGTATTAGATAAAGAGAAGGACTGAAGTGGTCAGGGTTCAGTCGAATCAATGAGGCATGGTTAGAGTAGTGAATACCCTCCTGCCAGATCTCCGGGGGTCAACCGAAAAGGGTCAGAGCCCCCCCCCAAACCCTGCGTACCAACATCAGTGAATAATTACCCCACCCCCAAACGCAGTCTAGACCAAGCAACTCACCAATCTTATCTCTTTCACTTCAGAGAATCCCATTTTTTTTGTATTATAAACAAAGGTGATGTAGCCAACATAGGGGTACGGAATGTGCCCGTGGATGAGGTTGGTGAAAGTGAAAGATTTATAGAATATCCACATTTTGTTCACGGCTTATTGGCAAAACATGTTGTTCAGTACAGTCAAAAAACAGATTATTGTGACAGAGTGGAGATGAAATCATATCAATAATTCATGATACTCCCACAAAGAATGAAGGAATATCCTCTCACAAAAGAAGCCAAACCTTTATAAAAAATAAAAATAAAAATAAAAACTATCTGCCAAATGTTATAAAAACCCAAGCTCATAGCCTCATGTTGAAGGAGGTAGAAAAGAAACTGGTATAAAGTGCATTATGTGGCAGAAAAGTTACCACTCCAACCAACTACAACACCTGTAACCTGTTAAAAAGATTGACCTGGAGTTCTGAACGCTCATTAAGCCTCTAAAGCAGGACAGGGCTGCAGACATCCAGTCAGAAATGTCCTTCTGTGCAGACCAAATAGTAAGTCAAGTCCAGGAAATAAGGCAGTTCCTGTTGGGGGAAGAGGGAGAGCTAGGTGAGACAGAGGCTAGCAGCGCAGCGGGTCTTATATAACCGCAGCCAGGACAGCCCTCTCAGGAAGGAAACTCCCCTCAACTCTGAGAATTCATGTTCAGTGTGACTACTATGGACCCTCAGCTTGATGTTCGCGATGTATAGTACGCGCCGTAACATTCAGGTTGTTTGTTTTCAGGATTGCTAAAATCTTGCAGCTTAATTCAAGCGTACGAACACGAAGCAGTAGGCGGAGCATCTCACCGAGTACGAAAGCACACACAATCATATCCCACACTGGTAAGAATTTCTGATTGTGGAACAGGATGCCAGCTAGCATGCAAGAGGCGTGTAATGTGAGCGCAACACTAAAAATCAGCACGCGACACCAGTTCCTGTTCTTTCAGTTCCTAATGCTGGCTTTTCTCTGTGGTTTGTGAAGCATGTCTTTGTCTTGTTGGAGTCAGACCTCACCTACTTCAAAGGCTTAGTCCCTTAGCCTCGATAGGCGCCGCCGTGCACCTAACAGCAAGCAGGAGCCTAAAGACGGCCCCGGCCTCCATTATGGATCAGCGGCGCTCTAAACGGGAACATTTTCTGCGTTGATCCCGTGTAAATAATGTGGCCATTAGGCCATTTAATATCCGCTGTATAAATCGGAGGGACCCCCGAGACTTGGCTCCCGTCTAGACATATGGAATCACTCAGAGACGGCCTCCGCGCGCAGTCTCCCTGGACATCGCCAGCCACAGAGCCACAGGAAGCGGAGAGGGCGCAATAATCAGAAACACTCCAGCACCTCCTCGTATTTACCGAGCAAACACGGAGCCGCGCCGACCCGTCCTTCTGCTTTCCGCAAAAGCAGAAGTGCGCCTGGCCACCATTTCCTCGGTTAACAGACCTCCACCAAAACAGAAAAAAGGGGAAAAGAAAAAGAAAAGAAAAGCAGGCTGCTGACTGACAGGGTTTAAGGAGGGCCCCACACTCGCTTGGCCCACGGCGTGCCTCTAGACCGCCACCTCTGACCCGAGCAGAGGCCGGCCATACTGGGAGCTAGCACAGGTTGAAACCTTAGCTTCGCTGTTTCCATTCCGTTCTGTCCAAACACAGACAACTGGCCGCGCGGCGAACGTCGCCGAAACCCCGCGGACGTGCACTTGCGCACGCGGGGCACTTTGAGCGCTGTACACATGAACTTTATTTCTTCCACATCGCGATTACCAAAGCTTCTCCAACACCCAGTGTTTATTTTGCTTGCGTGACATAATCGTTGGTAGCCCCCCGCTAAGGCTTTCCTTTGTTGTGATAGCCCCCTCATGTGCGTTCTACAAGGGAAGTTGAAGTGGAGTTTACACGCCGAGCAGAAGGGCTACGTGCTTTCACTCCCCCCCCCATAACCGGCCGGGGTTTTATAAAGACTGGCCAAATTGAAACGTGTGAGGGGGGGGGGCGGGGCGGGGCATTGCGTGCCCGGGCGTTTCCAGCGCGGAGGCGCGTCGGGAGGTGAGGAGACGTTGGGCTGGATGTTGGTTTGGAAGCGGCGAGATTGAGCGAGTGGAGCTGAGGAGAGAACAAAGAGGCAGGAGAGGAGGCTGCTAATGATCTGAGGGCCTGCCCCAACGTCTGGAGAAATCCTCCCAGCCGCCAGGCATGAAGGCAGGCCCTTGAACAACGCTGCTGAAAGGAGGTTAGCGCGAGCAATCTATCTCGCCGAAGAAAAAAAAGGAGGCAGAACTAGCCAGATTGAGCGAGGAGGCCGCTGTAACAGGCCAACATCTGTGATATTTCTCCTTCTCGACTCTCCCTCTCTCTCTCTCTCTCAATCTCTCCCCCCCTCTCTCTCGCTCTCTCTCAATCTCAATCTCTCTCTCTCAATCTCTCTCTGTCTCTCTCTCCCTGTCTCCCCGCTCCCTCTCTCCCCCCTCCCGCCCTCCTGCCTTCTCTCCTTCTCTCCCCCCTCCCTCCCTCCTTCCTCTTCCCTCTTTCTCTCTCCTGCTCCCTCTCTCCCTCTCCTTCTCCTTCTCTCCCTCCCCCCCTCCGCTCTCCCTGTCCCCCTATCTCCCTCACCCTCTTTCCCCACCTTCTCTCCCTCTCTCTTAATCTCTTCCCCTCCCTCTCTCATTCTCTCGCCCTCCCTCTCTCATTCTCTCCCCCCTTCCTCTCTCCGTCTCCCTCTCTCAGCTCAGTTAACACTAGGAGTGGATTAAGCAGACAGCGAGAGGGGGGGAGAGAGCTGGAACGAGCCTTTTAGGAAACAAACCGCTGGGTGTTCCACAACTTACACAGCACCAAAAAAATATATGAGCGTCGGGCGAGGGAAAGTCCCGCTCGGTAAACAGTGATGCATTCAGCCGGGGTGAGAGAGGCAGCGTTGTCTTCTAAGGGCCCGACGCGGGCCTGGTACCGTTTAAACTATTTGTTTTTACACTGTTGGGACTGCGTCAGGAGAGGGAGAATACGTAGCGAACGTCTGACCGGCGCAGGACCGAGGCGTTAGAGAAGGGAAGAGGCCTGGACAGAGCTCGGCTGACTGAACCTCAGCCCTGGTATGAGGGCCCGGCCGGGGCCTGGTCAGCGGGTTCATTACCCTGCCCAAACTAACAGAGGCACTGCCAGCAGCCCGTCCCTGCTGGACCCGGACCCACAGCATGTGGAGCCTGTCCCTGTTCTGCCCGAGTGTGCTTTCAAACTCATTACCCCACGCCCAGACATCAGGCTGTCTGCGTATTTCACACCAATAAACACACACACACACACATGCGGAGACAAACAGACACACGGACACTCGCAGACACACAGACACCAGACATAAACACGCACACACCATACGTATACACGCTTACAAACATGCACACAAATGCACACACACAGGCACGCAAACACATACACACACAAATATTCACATGTGTATGCATGCGCACCCACACACACACACACACACACACACACACATACACATACACAGGCACACACGCGAACAGAAACAGACAGGCACGCACACACAAACACAGCATTTGGCGTGATATAAATAGGCAAGCGATAGCGTCATCACAGAAGTAATTAAAGGCCCACACTGCATCTTGCAGGTTGGGGAGGTGAACCCTCTGAGGACCTCCGCCCAGTCGCTGCAGGCTGTTCTGGGCTCCGCAGGGCTGGGGTGGGGGGTGGGGGTAATGCTGGCAGACAAACCCTCCTCCCCTCCACTGGAACCCAGCTCCTGCTTCTCAGCAGATTAACCATTAAAAAAAAATACATCTTTTTTTTTTTATAAATGGTTGGCGAAACGGGACAAAGGTATACCCGTTGCCAAGGCGCCCATGCCTAAAACAAAGCCCCTCCCGTCTCAGATGGCACCTCCTGTTCATGGGAGGAGAATGCGGGATTAAAGCTCCCTGCCCTCGACCCTTCCTCAGCAGTGTCCACCCCATAGGGTGATTGTTAATAAAAGCTCTCCCGGCCAAATGTTAAAAAGGCATGCAAATGATCGGGCTCCTTCTGTTTTGTATTTTCCAAAGGGCCAGAAGGATTATAATAAATCAGAAAGGCAGTGTTTGTTTTTTTTAGAGGAACGCTTTTTTTTTTTCTTCTTTTCTTTCCCTTTCTCTCGCTCCTGGGGATTTGACTCAAAAAAACCTACCACAATGATTATGATTTGAATTAATTACATTTGGACACACTGGAACTGTGAAAATGTATCATAACATAGATGCTTGTTTTCCACTGAAGGAACAAACCCCTTTCAGTATTGTACACTGCATTTTCAAGCACAGGCCATAAATACAACCACACAAAACAAAAACATTAACAAAGGTCATTACTATTTTTAAATAAGATGTAAATGAAAAAATAATAAAACATAATTAGTAGCAGTAGTGATAGTAGTCACAATAGCAGCAGCAGCAGAAGTAATAATAATAAGTAACACATTAGTCATAATAAGAAATATATGATTTGTAATTAGAATAAGATTACATGCATAAACACACACATATTCAGGTATACCCTGCATGCGGTGAGTTTTAGCGTTAAACAGACGGGAGAGATTTGTGAGGCTATCAGGAGGAAGTGAACAGTGTTGAAGGTGGCACAGGCTAGACTGCAGTGTTGTAGCACAGGTTTCAGCACACAGACTGCAGTGTTGTAGCCCAGGTTTCAGCGCACAGACTGCAGTGTTGTAGCACAGGTTTCAGCACACAGACTGCAGTGTTGTAGCCCAGGTTTCAGCGCACAGACTGCAGTGTTGTAGCCCAGGTTTCAGCACACAGACTGCAGTGTTGTAGCACAGGTTTCAGCACACAGACTGCAGTGTTGTAGCCCAGGTTTCAGCGCACAGACTGCAGTGTTGTAGCACAGGTTTCAGCACACAGACTGCAGTGTTGTAGCACAGGTTTCAGCGCACAGACTGCAGTGTTGTAGCCCAGGTTTCAGCACACAGACTGCAGTGTTGTAGCACAGGTTTCAGCACACAGACTGCAGTGTTGTAGCCCAGGTTTCAGCACACAGACTGCAGTGTTTTAGCACAGGTTTCAGCGCACAGACTGCAGTGTTGTAGCACAGGCTTCAGTGCACAGACTGCAGTGTTGTAGCACAGGTTTCAGCATATAGGCTGCAGTGTTGTAGCACAGGTTTCAGCACACAGTCTGCAGTGTTGTAGCACATGTTTCAGCACACAGACTGCAGTATTGTAGCACAGGTTTCAGTGCACAGGCCAGCAGTGTTGTAGCACAGGTTTCAGTGCACAGGCCAACAGTGTGGTAGCCCAGGTTTCAGTGCACAGACTGCAGTGTTGTAGCACAGGTTTCAGCACACAGACTGCAGTGTTGTAGCACAGGTTTCAGCACACAGACTGCAGTGTTGTAGCACAGGTTTCAGCACACAGACTGCAGTGTTGTAGCACAGGTTTCAGCGCACAGACTGCAGTGTTGTAGCACAGGTTTCAGCACACAGGCTGCAGTGTTGTAGCACAGGTTTCAGCGCACAGGCTGCAGTGCACAGGCCCTGGCACACACAAGGCCCTCCCAGACAGCGGAGCAGGGCCTTCCCTGCGTTTCCTTCCCAGTTGCTTGGCTGGCGGGAGGAATCGGGTCACCCCTGTTTCCTGCGTCGCTTCTGGTCAATTGTTCTGCCCGCCCCGCGCGGCCCACAGCTGCCACGGATGATGTCACCCCTGACGGGCGCGGGGGTTTCTGTTTCGCTGCGCAAACACGCCGGGGCCCCGGCACGCCGTCAGACGCAGGTATCCATACACGCGCACTTCCTGGGGAGGGAAAGGCCAGCGCAGGACAGAAAACACGCTTCTGGGATACGCGGGCCCTTCCTTCCGAATCGGTCAAGCGCTGACGTGCAGGAACGAGTCCGTGTCGGGTCAACGTGTCTTCTGCTCACGGGCGAGTCGCACTCGCCCGACAACGACCGGTTAATAAAGATGTGTAAAAACCGCACGTGGTGAAGCTGGATGTTGCATGCGTACATGCAAAAATGTACTTATTAATATAGTGCCGATGGCGGGGGAAGAGGGGAGAGAGGAGAAGAAAAAAAAAACAAAAAAAACATTGCCTGTATTCCACCACAGAAAAATGTTGATTTCAAGGGGAGATTTCATCCGACACTGAAACTCAAAAAGATTAAAATTTGCCATTTAAATTGTGATAGGTGTAACAATTAATAATTTTCCTTTAAAGGACAGTGGACATTGAGTCTTCCTTCCAGTCTTTATTCACTTGGGTGGACAGAGAGGCTAACAGATAGAGATGGGACCGCAGAGAGGAAAGGCCCAAGCAGGGGGATTGAACAAGACGGGGAGGAAGTGCATGTGGCTTCAGAGGTGGCCACACTATGGACCCCACCACACGTCTCACCACCAACCGTCACTTTTCATTCGTAATTGAGTTCTTGGGGTTGGCCAATGTTTGCCAGTAAGTTCAGAGAAGTGTAGCTGCAGGTTGGGAAATCTGTCCAAAATAAGCAAGAAATAAAAAAACCAGGCTAGTCCCCTGCCATCTCGTCCACAGTTGTGACATCTCTAAACCAAACCAAACCAAACCATAACCCCAAACATAATTGCTACCTCAAAGCCGTTTAGAGATTCAGTGCCTCTCTTCCTCCGTCAGAAAAAATTACAGAAACCGCAAAGGAGCCCAGCTCTTTTCTTGTCTGGGATTCAGTGGCTGTTTTTGACTACTAATACAATTTGTGGACCCCAAGGGGCCCCTAGGTCTGTTGAATTCACTTCAGCAACTTTATTAGGTTGTTTTTGCTTGGTTTCTTGTTTTTTATTGCACATGTTGCAAAGTGTACGACTGAAACGACCGAAAGATCTAAGAAAATGTTTTTAAAGGTAAAACTGATCCTGACCTGAACAGAAACTGGGCCCAGGACAGTCAGACCTGAGGTTAAAGTGAGGTCTCCTGGATTTAGGCTTATGGGGCTTTTGGTAGCACTTTTGGTTGTCAGCTTTTCCCTGCCTACTTGATAGATTTTGGGTCCAAATAACCGCAGAATATGGATTAGCTTGGACATCATATCAATGGATACATCTTTGCGCCAACGAAGTTGCTGGCTTCATAACAGCCGAACATAAGAGACTTAATTTTTACCTGAGTGTGTCATCTATGAATTCTGTGGATGAACAAGGAGGACCTTGACCGAACACAGAAGCACAATTACATCCATCTCGGCAAAATTGAATTCTGATCAATTCAATCGTTTCTGAATGGGCCATTGGCACATAAAAAAACCTTACTTTAAATACATATGCGTGCGTCTCGTTCGCTTTTTCATACGACTCCCCGCTGCATTTCTTCCCGTGGGTTAATCAGCGGTATATTAAGAAGCCATGGCCAAGTCTTTTCTCTGAAAGGTAATTGCAGTATTTGCACAATGCGTGCTGATATTTCGCAGGCTTCAAGGGCACGCTTCAGGGACACAAATTCAGGACTGCATTAGCGTGAATAGGAACAAAGTCCGAGGAATATGCGCATAGTATGAATATGGGACAACAGCGCACGAAGGAGCACCAAAGCCCTCCCGACGGACCATACAGTCATCGCACGTTCCGTCAAACAGTTCATTCAGACGGTTATTATTATTATAATGAGCAGGTTAAAATAAAAGCGGTGATAAAATAACCACATCGCAAGAACACGGGTACGTAATGAGAAAAGGCCATTGAGCCCACCTAGGCTGACATAATGCAGAGATTTTATTAACAGACCCATGTTTCTCAGCATCCCAGTAACTATATTTGCACTGTACATATAAGACAACATGGCCTGCCTTGAGAGCTACCCAATGGCCCAATCATTAATGGCATCATCACAGAAGCAAGAGGCTACAATGACTAGTGCTGCTAGGCATACGATCATACACGACTATCGATTTAAGTCTGCGTATCTGACTCAGATAGGCTTGAGGTGTTGTGCACTGCTTATTCCAGGCATATAAGACATGCCTTAGTTCTAAAACAGGAATAGACTGAGTGTAGATAGGGTAAACAGCAAAAACCGAAGACCAAGGTGCTTAAAAAAAGTAGCTAGGTCTCAACATTCAATAAACATTACTCAATTTTTCCGATGACATTTTAAACAGGCATTCCATTGTTCTATTAATATATTTTCATGTTGATCTAAAACATTTCCATGGAAATAAGCCACAAGAAAAAAACAAGTCACTGTTTGAGGGAACCGTTTAATTCTTAGATGTGATAAAAGACTGTTTGTTTTCACTCAAACACAGCCATTTGTTGGCAAGTGGCTGTTTCTTTTTTCTTTTTTTTTTCAACATTAAAATCGGGGTGTGGATAAACCACGGAGCAGAAACAGCCTTTAGATGTACCAGCTGATATCAGTCATGTGATCCTGATCCAACCGCTCCGCTCTAACAAACACAGACTGAAACCTCATCCTATCGCCCTTGTGTCAGACACACACAGGTAATGATAGCTTGGAAAGGCATAAATGTCGGGTGTCTTTCTCCTGCAGCTTTGAAGTGTACGCACGTTGAGCTTTTCATTCCAGTAAGCAGAAAAACTAAATCCTGGCTTCGACTTCAGTGTGTCACGAGTCTGAGAAACCCACTGTACCTGCTCCAGGCTCTCTGAGGCGGAGAAAGGAAGAAAAAAAAAAAAAGCCTGGTTTTGCAGAGGATGGCCATGTAAAAGTTGCCTTTAAAATGAAGGGCAATTGACATGCATTCTGAGAGTTTGTGTCAGCTCGAGAACTTCTGCCAGCCTGGGATTAGATCATGTCTTGGCCTGTTGGAAACCATGAATATTTACACCATTGGGTCATACGCTACCTCACACAAAACATCAGGGGCTAATCACAAAATCTACCCCAGCCAATGGGATGAGACAGAAACCCAAATGGCAAATGGCTAAAGTAGGTGGAAAATCATTTCTTAAGGCAAAAGACACAACATGTCATCCATTTAAGAAGAGAAAATTCATGTAAAATTGAATCGCTGAATTTGGTTAACTGTACCGCTAACAGGTCTGTGGCAATAAACACAGAGTTATGCTAATTTAACTCCCTTTATTTAGGCAGAACACACTTTGCACAATTACGCAAAGTAAATATACACTCTAGTGGCATAAAGCAGTGTAATCTGGAAAGCACTGTATGATAAGCCTCAATCAGAATTAGTACCCGTGCAAGTGACTGCACATTACGCAATAATCTCCCTTCTATCCCATCCCCGGGGACCAGTGTTGGGAATGGGAATGGGATGAAATGGGAAAACCGGCACGGTGGCAATTCTTATAGCATTAGCTTGTTGAAATACTTCCTTCAAAAGTAGATTCTTTTGAAGTAATGCTAATTATCTGCCTTACGGTTTGAACAGTTGGAAGTGGTATAGCACGGCTCCGTTCTGAATGCAAATTACCCTTTAAACGCCCAGTTAAAAATCTGAGTTGAGCTGCGACATCAATGCGTATGTTTGTCCTGACCTTGAAATGACGCTCACATTAAAGAAGATCTGTTTAGGTGTGATGGCTGGATTCTAGGCCATCTCACAATCACAGTCCATGTTCCAAATCGATGACCCACTTTCAGCACACACGCATGCGCGAAGGTTAAAGAGTGACTTTAACAGCTTAATGCTTAAACTGCTTTTAATTAGTTTCAAATTTCTAAGGTTTATTCATTTATTAATTTTTTGCTGTGGTACTGCGTGTGCAAATGTACAGAATAACAACATCCAATAAGCTTCAATTCACCCTTCAACACAGTACCCTCTGTCCAATACTAGAACCATATTTTAGTATCATTGCAATAGCTTTATATTTTTAATCAAAATGTACTTGACCTGGCTTAACTGAAGTGAAAGTGACATCACAGCTCCCAGCATTCCCTCTGGGAACAGGAGCAGTGCTCACACGTAAGAGGTTATGAACTGAACAACGAATGCCAGAATTCCTGCTTTTCACAACCCAGTGCCTTCAACGGGAGAGCTGAGGCACTCTGGGCTCTGTACAGCAAAGCCAGCACGATGACGTCATGTTTTTCATCAACATTATCCCACCATTTTACCATCTGAAATTCTGAAGGGTTGAGCTCATAAATACACCGATAATGAGATAATCCGGTGCAAGCGCTCCCTTCAGACTGGAAATCCTCACGGAGTGGCTTCCGCACAATCTCAGGGAGGGTGAGAGCGGGGTGGATGGGGTGGGGGGGGGTTACGTGCTAACGTGCTCATGCTAGCTCGTGCGCACCTTTCCCCACCCGGCCCTGCGCTTTCAGGATCGTCGCGCTCAACGTGCAGGAAATGGCAAACATCTCTCAGCTGTTGGGATAGATGTTCAAACACTCAGACATTTCCACGGTCTGAGGCAGCACACAGCTGCGCGCAGAAGGCAGTCGGAGTTGTTGTAAGCTACTGCGGACAATGATCCTCCTGAAAGCAGGCCATTTCTCCGCCACAGCGAAATTCCACAGCCTCACGGCAGGATGATAGCACAGCTCGTCTGGTTGACCATGCTTAAAGGCCATCTAAGCACAGGGGTTATGAATTTTTCCTTTTATGGCACAATTTTGTCCAAATGTCTAAAACAGACTCTTATACTATTATAATAGTGGCCTATCCATGAATTATTATAGTAGTTATCCTTCCATTACAGCTGCTGCTACTATTACTTATAAATCTATTAATACAACTACTACGACCGCACATCTAAATATTACTGCTTCTATTAATACGACTGCCATACATATTACTACTGCTATTAATACTACTATTACCTACAACTCCTGCTTCTATTAACTACCAATACTATTCCACATAGTACTACTACTACGAACAGTAGTGCATTTGCACACATTGAAAGTATGCAATTAGGCGTTGTGCACATCGAAAGTATACAATTACGTGTATGTGACAGGCTGCAATTGAGTGCAGTTTGTAGCGTTCTTCATTCTCCACGGTTGTGAATAAGCGGTTGACAAAAATACGCAGTGAGGCGAAATATCTGACCGCAAGTATGTTCTTTTTTCATTATGCAAGTAAATTGAATAATTAATCAACGAGCGGCGTTAAGATCCTCCTCGCAGAAGGTCAATGAGTGGAGGGGAGCCCAAATGAATTGCTTCCTTCCTCACGCACAGCAGGTTTCGGGCAAGGTTAACTGTGTGTGTCCCTCTGACCCCGTTCCCCCAGGTCAAATGCCAGGACACAATGGCAAACACGGCCTGGCTCGGTTTCCTCCGCCGAGACACATAAACACGACCACGAAAGACCACGGGGTCAGATCCTCTCCCGCAATGCATTTATACTGCAGATTTATAATCCCAAAAAAAACCAGAGAGCACGCAGAGAGACGTCTCCCCTTATTGCGCTCATATTTTCGTACAATGAATCAAACTAATTAATTTCCTCTTTTCACAACAAGTGTAATGCATCCATCTGGCAGGCCTTTCTGCCCATCAGAAGAAACAAAATGGATGAGCAAACATTCTTCCAACAGAAATGCAGGGAAATAAATAAACAAATATTGTTTATTAACCCCAAGTGCATAGATAAATAGCCTCATTCATTTGACCTGCATCACTGCAGTGCCTTCAAATAATCCTGACCATTGTGTTCGGTATATGATTGCAAATTGAACATGAAGACTGAAATGGAATGAAATGCAGATAGATAGTGACCTTAACAATCTTCCAAGGTTTTTCAGATAATGAACAAATGTATAGTAGGGATTTCAGATGACTACCAGCATTTAAGGTAGGATATTTCACTTCATTTTTGACACACAACCGTCATGAAACTCAAATTATTCCCCATTGTAAATGTGGCATACAAATATAAAGCACTTAAATCTCGCACACAAAATAAATAAATAAATCAAAAGTCCTTCACGTCAGAGATTTTGGTTTTCAGTGCTCATTAAACACTTCAGTATAACACTTCAAACCAATTAGCTAAGCTAGTATCGAAACACTGAAACTAATTTCATCAAATAGAGCTTGAGTCTTTGGCCATCCCAAAGCCATGGGCCAGACCAATTACAAAGCTAATTGGTTTCTAATCTTCAACCATTTTAAGTCCTATACCCCAGCAGTATCCAGAAGGCTGGAGAGAAGGGACCATCCCACTAAGCCCTGTTAAGCTTCATATGGAGATGCACAGGTATATGCAAGTTAAGGAATTATTTTTCCATTCATTACTGACAGAACATTTTTGCTTATTTATTTATTCCTTATTATTATATGAAAAAATATTATAATAAAATATTAAATATATATTATTTTATATATAATAATAATAATAATAATAATAATAATAATAATAGAAACTTGTCGGTGAACAGTCAAACATAAACAAACAAATACACAGATTTGAAAAATAAATAAATAAATACTACCGTTTGTATAAATGTAACCGTTCTTTACATTTGTAATTCAAACAGATAATCGTAAACCTCAATTTGGGGGTACTGAATTCCTTGAAAAACTACAGCATTTTATGTTTCACTGAGGTCCAACAGATTACGGTTCGAAAAGCAAACGAACAAACAAACGTGTGTACATGATTAGGGCACATAGTCCCCGTTTGAATAGTATTATGAGCAGTAAAAGGTGGGGGGTGAGGACAAGTTGTTCTGTCAGTAGGTCCATTGTGGTGTTACCGTAGTGCTGAAATGAAACCACAGTCTGTGTGTTTATGAACCCTCAGGAAATACCAGGACAAGCATTCCAGCTGCACAGCTCCTCTGGCCCATGTGACTGGAAACACACAGGCCAGATTGTTTTCATGTTTGCTCAAGGACTATGATAAGAATATTTAGTAAAAAAAAAAATTAAAAAAAAAAGAGATAATAAAATAAATTCTGGCCGCATGATTGCAGATTTAATCTGGCTTCCCCCTCATTTCGGCTTGTAATCGCAGGTCGTCTCGCTCATTTATGTGACGTTCGTTATACGTCTTCGAGCAATCTGACTTTTGCAGCTTTTCTCAAGCGTCCAATCATCATTAGCATACTGCGGATGCTGCTGAAATCAGTCACCTTCGAGCTGCTCAGAGCTGTGTAAATAAATTCATTTAGGTTCACCTTACAGAGCTGTGGAGCTGCGCGTTAAGAACGATATTTACAGTAAAAGCGCTTTGTGGTGCGAACACTGAACGTTAGCGCACAGTCAGTGCAAAATGTTCTTCTGAATACAATTCTGTATGGGTCGATAAAGGTTCTGTATATTTTTCTGTTATAGAAGAATGTGTCTTATATTATAATTATTATGATGTTGCTTTGTTGTTGTTATCACTATTGTTGTTATAATCATTATACAAAATAAAGCAGCTCATATTTGTCGTGTACTTAAATATAGGCTGAGCATTTCACTAAGCAGGAGGTAGGTCACATCCTGTTTAGTCTTAAGGAGAATGTTCAAGCCCAACCATTTACTACAATAAAAAGAAGCATAAATTAATCTGTCTGGGGGCAGCGGTTTAAAGTTTTGTTCTGGAAACCATACAATACATCTAACCTATGGTATAAAAACTGCCCAAAAAACCCTAAAAAAAACGAGGTAAACGTGACACAATCTCTGAGGAAGTGCACGTGACTCCATGTGGGCACACACATAAATGAATAAGCAGCTTAACGTTACCATTATTGGTAGTGGTGGCATATCATTAGCACATACACCAGGAGCATTCAACGCACCATCAACACCAATACTATCATAAACACAGACTCAAATTAAAACATTTAAACGGGAGGAAGCACTAAAACGAGCAGTCCAAGAAATATACACATATATATATATATATATATATAAATATATATATACACACACACACACACACATACAGGGCTTATTGAAAACTTTATGGCGTGCTATTACCATTGTGGTGTGGGAGGGAGAGGGGGAGGGGTGGGCAGCTGTAGATTATAGCAACACAGTGCAATTACTGTCAGACACAGTGAAACAGAACCTTTTTGTTTTGATGCAATCTGTACAGCCGGCCAGCAAAGTCTGGCTCTAACTGCTGTTTGCTGAAGCACTTTTTCTGTGAAAATAACTCCGTATATGCATTTATTGGCTCCTGTTATAACGGCGTACATATCCTCGGCATCAAAATCGAATTTTTTGTCAGCTCACTTTTTTAACAGAGAAGTTTTCATCTGGCTCTATGCATTGTCAGTTTCATAACTCGAGAACTAATAAAGTTGCTTCAAAACACCAATTGATAAAAAACCATTGTGCTCATTTGTTAAATAGAAAACAGAAGCAGTTTTTTTACAGTTCCTGGGAATAAAATTTTTAGATGTGAGGTTTATGCCCAAAGCATATGCACCCATTATATTTTTCACCTGCAACCCAAAACATATCAGCATTTCAGCGACAGAAGAGCTGTCATCCCCTTTGCATTTGAGAACTGGCAATGGATTTCCCCACCATGGTTCCCCCACACCTTTAGCGGGATAGTGAGTATCTTCACTCCACTCACTGATGTGAGGTATTTGGAGCATTATACGAGCGACCCCTCACCAGAAGCTAAGAGCAGTGCCTCATATACACGCTGAACACATCACAAAGCCCCAAAGAATTCTTCAGCTTCTACAAATAGCCTTTGCTCAGTCATGTCTGTTTATGGGCACTCTAGCATAACTGGATATCAAGTTTACACCTCTATGTAGGGGTCTGAGCAAACCTAAAAAAACTAACAACCTCGTTCTTTTTGTCTTTCCGAAAATTTATCTTATGAATCAGCAAAACTAATTCTATCTACTAAATTAATCATTTATCCAAGCCACTGATTGAACCGCTATTGAAGCACACTTAATGGGGACATCCCATTTCAGATGTGAGGTACTGTGTATCGCTGGATTTTTATCTCAGATGTGGCTCATGGACTTTTCCCGAAGTAGATTGTGTCAAACTGATAGCTTAAGGTATAGTTTTTGACACACTTGAGTATGAAATTTTCAGGCATTTCGTAGTCATGCCTGCCCTCCACCCGAATGCTTTATCGTGCTGGGCTAATGGCCCCTGCATTGATGTGGGCTACACACGCACACGGCCCCACCACTTCTCATTCACTGTAATGGAGGGGTAATACGCTTTCCCTGTACCATATGATTGCAGGCGCACAGAGAGGCAAGCTTTGGGTCGGAGACTTACCCAGTAAATCAGAGAACTATAAACGCAGGCACAAGAGAAAGCAATTACAAAGGCTTCCACATGCACTGCAGCTGTCAACAAAGGACTTTTAATGCAGACCAAAAACTAAAAAGTATACGTTTTCGTTTCATCCTAGTACTACAGTGGATGTCATTAAATACTAATGGAAACTGCCAACTTTGGTATTTACACAGAACTCTGAGATGCCATGAAAGCCTGTAAAGGAACTAAACTTTCAATTTGAGTTAGGAACACCGTGATTAAATGGCACAAAGTAAAACAAAATAACTGAATGTGTAGGCACTGTACTTTTAACAGAAAATGTCAAGACTCTTACCTGTGGATATTCGGGATTTCTTTTATAGTTACTCTGTAAAACCACCTTTATTTCCCCATCAATCATAGGGTATACCTGAATAAAGAGAGAGACAAAAAAAGAGAATAATAAAAAGTGAATTCACAATGTTTTTCTTTATGGACAAAAGAAGCTCAAGTTAAAGGTACAATAGGTGATTTCGGACTTCTAACGGTCAAGAGAGGAATAGCAGCAACAAACACCTTCAAACCACAACACAGTTTATCCCTCTCCCTTTCCTGTAAAGGCACTGACATTGAGACGACATTGTCTGTGGCAATTCGAACAAAATTTCAACCAATGAGCTTGTAAAATGACCTCTGAAAGGCTAATGAATATCAACCACCGCATGAAGAAATGGCCTTGAGATGAGCGCTCTGAATTGAGTAATGGGGATGACCGACTCGTCTGTAGACATTCTTGAAGTGTACGCACAGCCAGCGCAGTGCTAAAATGACATAATTGGTCTGCTCACATTTCACAAAACTATCTGTACATAGCAGGCTGAAATTTGTATTCACTGGTGCACGTGGACAAACTTGCGGTGCAGCAGCTTCAAAAAGCATTTAGCGCTAATTAAGCCCAAAAACACGATACAAGCAAGCAGTAATTGGTTTGGTACTTAGCCTTAGCTGTGTTAGAGCATATTGTAAGTCTCACAACAAAACTGGAGATGGAATTTACTCAAAATTCCAATATTGAACATTTTCTGAAATGCTCGAAACCAGTTTTGAACCATTCCTTTAATGAAACGGAAAAAACTGGATAAATGAATGTGTAATTAATGTGAAGTCCCTATTTCTTTCCGCTCATATTACCAAAACACCTCCAGCCAGCAATACAAATGCAGAGATGAATTGAGGCTCTGATTATTTCTTACCTACAGTACCTGTACTCGTTTTACGCTCTGTATTCAAACACACACACACCCACACACACACACACACACACACACACTCGGGTCTCATTAGCGCTGTATCTGAGAGCGACGCTCCTCTGGAGTGTACACGTTTCTCACACACCTCCGAACGCCAGCGAGGAGAGGTCAGTTCGGTAGGTGCATTCTAATGTTTTCATAAAACACCAAACGAACAGTGACAGCAGAGCTCCTCTCAGACGCAGACATGGTGGAGGTTATTACCGCGTGCTTTTAATGATGCAGATTACTGCGCGCCTCCTTGATTTCCCAAAGCTTTAACACAGACACACACACACACGCACACACGCACACGCACACACGCACACACACGCACCCGCACACACTCACACACGCATACACTGCACCACTGCAGCCAACACAAATGATGGGCCTCCTTTTCCCTCAAGGACACAGCCGCCATTGCTAGATTTAGCCGTGTAAACAGGCAGCATGCCTATAACCAGGCAGAGGGTTATCCAATCGAGAACGCAAGGCCACATACAGACTCCTAAACTCAGAGTAATTACGCCGCAGGATTTCAAAAGCTCTCTCCTTCAGACCGACAGCAAGTTAGGCTGCCACTTTGAGACTGGACACATGACACTTTGGTCCAAACCAAAATGATCTAATAACAACAGCTGAAAAAAGATGGTGAGTTCAAAAATTATATTTATCTCAATTAATAAACAATCAGTTCACATATTTAATGCGATATGGTTGTTAAAAATAATAGATATTATCTGAATGATGTCATGGGCTACACTGACACATTTAAACACCAGATCAGAACACAGCAAATACTACAGCCTTCCACACAAGAGAGACAACCCAGCTCTGAAATGTGTCAACAGCAAGCCTCTGCGTTTAATTCACAGAACATGATCAGGTAACTGCAGCACGCTGATACTGTACTGCACACAACAACCGTCTGAATATTTTAAAAATAGGCAAAACACGAGAAATATATTCCAACTTTAAAGCCCGTGATTAACTGTTCCCGTGAAGCAAACAAATTCAATTTGAAGTTTGCTTTTGATTCTTAATAAAATGTCACTTGAAGATTTATTACACTTTGAACTTTGTTGCAGCCATAATTGGAAATAAATATTTGAAGTCAGCCCTCAGATAACTGTAACATTTAATCTGAAAATGTCCTAATATGATATTCATGTCCCGACTGCTAATGGGCAGTTTAATGGCAACGACATTTTTAACTCATCTGTGCCTCTACTTGCATTCAAATCTTTAAATTATCCCAGTAATATTCAGCTGTTACTTGCAAAAGGGGCCAAGATTCACTTCACATGCTGAAATGGAACACAAATCCTTCACTGATTTAAAAAAAAAAAGTATATTTTTAAATGAGGTGAATCCTGTATTTATATAACCTTTCATTTAAAGTTGAATGATATCACACGAAACTGGAAACTGGATTTTAAAAAAATGATATTTGTAAACATGGTGGCTCTAGTTTCTGAGCAGTGATATCATCGCTGATAATCGATTTAACCGATATTGAAATCGGTGAGTTTTGTAAGTATCTTTAAGCATTGCTATTGGTGGACACAGTGTAGCATCGCTACTGAAAATATTAGCAACGCATTTGAAGTGCAGCAGCAGCCCAAATGATAAAAATGACAAAGGAGCTGCCAGAAACACCATTATCCATTTACTTGTCCGACCCCCTCTTCAAATAAAGAAGAATTAGCAATTATATAAGCACTTTCACTCCACCAGAAAACCCTCGCACTATCCTTTTCACAGAAATCTTTATTTTATTTCCATTTGAAACAGAAAGGGAAAATTATCACAGACATTCACAATTTCCTTCAATGATTCAAAAGAGGCTGATCTAATTTGGGCGTAAGCTATCTTGGGCTAATGCGTCCACGATAATTCAGCGAGAAGAGAGCTTTTCCTGGGCGAGCGGGTCTCGGGTTTCCGGGAGAAACACTGACATTTTCGCACCTGGAGGGAGGGCTGTTCACAGAGAGGCCTTTCCTTGTGCGTTTTTACGGCGGAGCCAGCGTGGGGCCGCGGAGTGGGCGCTCTGTTTGCGGAGCGCTGCCGGTCGGATCGCGTGTCTGCCTCTCCCTCGCTGTGCGCTCACCCGCCAGGCTCATTATCGCAGGTACGGCGCGCGAGAGCACGATCTCCCCCTGGCCAGCGGGAACCGGAGCCGCTGCCTGCTGAAAGACGCCCTGTCTCCGCCGCTCCGGCCCGCTCACGGCTTCCCGGCGTCTCCGGCGTTAAAACGGCGCGCAAATTATGTTTGTGGACAGCTAACGGCTTAAGAAAACAAGCGCAGGAAACAGATATTCGCTATTCAAATACACCTTTCCTACATTTTCCAGGAATACTTGATATGTACAGTAAATTATATTTATTACAGTAGGCCTACTTTGTTCCCCAGCAAATTGGATACAGACCTCTTCTTGAGGCCTCCTTAGTTAGGCCAATACTCACGATACTAAAATGACTCTACGCTGCTTGAGTAAAACAATCTGCATTGGAAAAATGAAACGCGTTGTCCTTTTTTCTTTTAAGCAATTGCTAAGAGCTTTTCTTATAAAACAGATACTATCGTGTGTTGTAGCAGCCAGTGATGTGGCTAATGCAGACAAAGGCTTTAAAACAAATTGATTTGAGCCATCTTTGTGCATCAGCATTTGAGAGTGAAATATATTCTCCCGTTTTGACATTGTTGGGCTGGCATACAGAATGATTGCAAGCAATCTCGCTTGAGTATCTTACACGCTGTGATCGTCTTACTAGCGGATTAATCTCATTCTCAGATAGATGCCATTATAGACGCTATTAAATGTAGCGGCTAGCGAAACGCGCAATGAACAGATTTGAATAATTCATTTAGGCTGGTCATGCTGCAGGGAGTATTTTCCCCATATTGAAATTGAAACGCACATTTGTTATGATTGGCGATGAGAAGGTCAACGTTTGAAGAAACCTTATTTTAACATCCAACATCAATTAGCAGTGACTTATTTGGGCAGGAGTAACCTTGTAGGGTGTGTGTGTGTGTGTGTGTGTGTGTGTGTGTGTGTGAGAGAGAGAGAGAGAGGGGGGAGAGAGGGAGAGAGGGAGAGACAGAGCTCATCATATGTTGGTGGAGCAAAAGCCAGCTTTTACAATTAAACTGAAATAATTTGGAGATAGTCTTGTCCCTATTGAGATTTTACAGGGTTCGGTGTTTGGCTGTTTTTGACTTTAGGTCAAATGTAAGGTTTAATTGGTTTTTGCAGTATCAGAAAACATGAAATTAAACAAAACAAGGAGTTTATTCCATTATATATATATTTTTTAAAACAACCATACTGGCTAAAAAATTTCATTCAATAAGTCATTCAATTTACCAATTAAAAATTCTTATTCAAAAGAAATTTGGAGGATTTGACCTTTCAAATGTAACTGCAATATGATAACCGCACCAAAGCTGTTTTACAAAAAAACTAAAACAAGGATCATGCATTACATATTTCATGGATGTCAGAGCATCCGTTGCTTTGTATTTGTAGTTTATCCAGCTAAAACATTTAAAATATACGGTCTGTGATGGAATACATTTCTCCACACTCCACACACTCTTGTCTTTCAGACAAAATGAAGCAATGTGTAAAATCTCTTATTCCTTATTATTTTAGTTTTATTTTTCATGTACTCAAATTATTTATTTGAAGGCCACGATGCAAAATGATGCAGAAACAACCAACCAACTTTAAAAGTAAGTTGGCAAGGATTTGTGGTTGAGCGAGCTACTACATCAGTACAATACTGGCTAGCAAGCAAACCTGAGCAGACTTCATTTTCAACATCATTAGCTACTTAACTAGATAGCATTAGCAATCACGCATTTATTTTGAAAGTGCAGTAAACACTAATGGCTTTTGTTGAACACAAAAGCCACCGCAGCAGGTCATAATCCAACTGGCAAGAACACAGCAGAAGACATCTGCGCTCTTGCATTGTCCTGCACACGTTATCAACGGGGTAAACCACACAAAACTGAACCCGAGGCAAGGTAAAATAAAAAATGTAGTTGCCAATGTAAGAGATAAACCCACCAATTAGGTTTTTGTGAATATGGCCCTTCCCTGCCAGGCTTTGACTGTGACCTGCTTTGAGAAACATTTTGAAGCAGCAGTGTAGTTGACCGGGAGGATAGATTCCATTGAAAACGCAAGTGACACATGACCTGAGGGGAAGCTATTTATCAGCCAATCCCTACCCCCCCCTCCCCCCCTCCCCGTAGCTCATGTCAGCCACTGCAAGCCGTTGTGAAGTCCTGTGGGGGTGGAGGTGGCTGAGGGTTGTCAGAGTAACTAAAAGGTGGTCATGAAAAATACACTTCTGTTACTTTTCTGGAAGGCACAAGTTTGCTTTGGCCTCACAGACAAAAGAGCTGCACGCCACTTCATGGCTAGATGAGAAAGAGCCCTGTAAGCACAAGCACATGGAGACGGAATTCAATCCACACAGCAGCGCTCCCCGACTGCACACGAGAAGCGCTGGGAAGCAGGGAACGGCAAAGCAGAAGTTAAGAGTATGAAAGAATTTAGCAATGAGATCACCAGAAACTTTAGTTCCAATAAGTCCCGGCACTGAGAATGTGTGATTAGGGAACGTTGGAGAATCAGCAGCCTCTAAATGTGAAGCCCAATGCAGCACCCTCAACCTGTATGTAAAAGCGCTCAGGGCATGAATAGCAAATCTCCTTTTCCTCTATTCAAAACCTCAACGGCTCATTTCAATATGGATGACGGCTGCTGAGGTGAAAGCACAGATGACTGGAAATAACTAACGTCCTGGGATCCAAAACGGTCACCTAGAATTATCCTCCATTTTGAGATGTCATGCCTTTCTGAGGAGGAAAAAAAAAAACTATATCTCAAAGGACTGTTACATTCCAACTGTTATAATATTAGGTGTACTTACTAAATAGGTCCCAAAGAGCAGCCAATTTTAACAATAGCATCTAAGCATTAAACAAATATTTGCGCAGCACCAGCTGGAAACCTGTTCTGGTCACTGACCAGGAGAACAGAAAGTTTGAGTTGCTTAAATATTCACTTGCACTCAGGCAACCCCAACATGCTGCAGTGGCATTTAAGTACACAAGGCCCCTTTCTCCTCTGCTGTAGCTAGACACGTCGGCTGCCTGCCATCCACCAACACTGGGCTCAGCTCCCGGCCCTCTGCCAGTCTACCACAGAACTGCAGACGTGTGACCAACTGTCTGAGGCGTACGAAGGAGAAAACCAGAGAGGGAGAGAGAGAGGGAGAGGGAGGGGGAGTGAAAGATATGCTGCCTTTCATAAACACACGTTGAAATGCACCTTGCGATCGTCTTTCATAGCGGTTGAGAGAGCTTCTGCCACTTAGCCTACGACTCGTTCACGACCGGCGTTGCGGCAACGTGTGGGGAAAGATCTACGCAGGCAAAGTTTAAAGACAGTGAGGCGGATGCATAGGTATGAATACCCTTTTGTCGGGAATGCAAACACGGTCGTCCTCCACCACTATAAAAGACACCCCTGCCTTGATTCTCTCCATTGCTCTCTTTGTTAACAGTCGGAAATACCCGCGTCGGGAGAATGAAAATATCGGCGTGTTCCAACAACCTTTTGGAGCTGCTATCCCTGCAGGTGCAGTGCACAGTACTCTGACAACACACCTGCTACTGCTGTTGAGCTTTATTCAGTGTTCATCAACTTGGTGTGTTTTACGCTCTGTAAAATGAGGAAGGTGATTTTTGGGCTTCATTGACGCGTCTAGATGACTTCTCTCTGCAACAAGATGTACAAAAACCAGCAAGGCCCTGAACCTTGACCTTAATCCAAATCCAAATCATGAAAAGGACAACCTTAGCTCTAAAGAGGGGGTCAACAAGAAGCTCAGGTTCTCGTCACAGGAGATTTGCTAAGTGGGTGGGTATTAGTTAATGCAGCAGGTTCAAGTCATCGATCTCGCCCATCCGACTGGCACGAGGAGAGGCGGTGACACTGGCGACGTGTCAGGCTGAGGCCTTGATACGAGCTCCACACCCAAAGTTCAGATGTCACCAATACCAGAACGGCATTCGCACGTCACCACGACCGTGGAGCCCACGTGGAAGAGCAATGCTGCGGCTGGACGCTGAAAACCTGCCGTTTGTTCCGCTGACAGCGAGAGCAACAACCAGCAGCACAGTTAGGCCCCAGGCCCAAATCCCGCTCAATCTGCACATGTTTCTTTAATAGCTGCTACAGTGTTATTCAGTGGACACGGGCCAGTCGATTAATTGGACAACGTCTAGTACGATATGATTCACATTGTATGCAAAACGATCTTTTCCTCAGAGGGAGAGAAAATCCATGTGCCATTCTCCGACCAAAAAAAAAGAAAAAAACATTGCATTAAGAAAATAAGGCATAATTAGATACAAAGAATTATGCTGGCACATTTCCATTTGATGAATGTATACATTAGTCTCACTCCACTCAGCTTTCCCATTTAGGGCAGCTTGACTCTTACCACATTTAGGCAAATCAAATAGCTAATATGGCGCTTGCCAATTATGCTGCAATAGCGCTGTTTTTAATTAAAGCACACGCTGGTGGCTCTCGCTCTTTTTGGTTTGCGACAGCGATGACACGGGGGTGGCAGCAGGTGTCTGTGTGGAAGTCTTAGAGGCTGCGCTAAGGAGACAGAAATACCCTCCTCTGACGGACAGGGATACATGGGGCCACACGTGCAGCTGTCTAAATATTGCTCCTCTCCGTCTCCCTGTCACCGCCCGGGCGCATTCCCCTCCTGTCCCGCGGCCAGAGAGCGGAGCCCGCTTAACCGCGGCGCGTGTGCGTGCGTTGCGGCCGAATCTCGGCCCGGGAGAAAACCTCGCGCCTTTTCAATTAAAAGGGGCCCAAGCGCCGGAAATAATTCGCATTCCGGCGCCGATCCGCAATTAGCGCACAGGTCCGCGGCTCGCCGCGCGGATTTAGCGACCGAATGCGCTCGCCCGCTGCACGGCACCCGGAGGCTGCTCGCGCGCGTCGTCTTGACCCCCGTCGAAGAACGGTCGCAAATATTAATTCAAAATAAAAGTTCGGAGCACATGCACAGACGGCTGAAAAAAGATGCACTGTGTGAACCTGATAATTGTTTCACACCGATTGCCATATTATTATACGCCCATATATGAGACCTATGTGTGAGCATTGTGTGAGTTTAGCACACTTGACTGGATGCCTGCGTTTTCATAGGTCTGCGGAAAGCTTGCACGATATCACACACACACAGATTTTCTCCCTAATTTGATAATATTCACGTTTTTAAAAAAATCCAGGTTTTGGCGGGGCTTCCCTTTTAATTATTTTTTTTTATTAATTGTTTAATTATCAGATGGAGTTGTCAGGGATCACAGGGTGTGTGTGAAAGTACCACTTCCCAAACTCTCCCTTTTTTTTTTTCCTCCCTTCCCAAAGTCTATGATCCCGCTTCATTTGCATCCCACCAGAGTCCTCATTCTGAGCCCGACAACTTCCCTACCCCTGTGATGTTCCGTACCACAGCGACGTTTCAAACTGCTTTTTACCGTTTATCTCACAAAGCCGCCTGTTAATAATATCTCCATTTTCAGGGCTCGTTTTCAGTTTATCGACAAAAATAAGTGAACACAGATTTCCTACCCAGTCATATTGTCCTGTCGTTAATTCAGCCAAGCTGGTAAATATCCTCTCTGTTCCAATCTGGTTCCCACTGCTCCACTTTTCTTATCATTTGCTTGTTCCTTTTTTCTCACACTCAAACACATCCTTCGTGATTATATAATATTTCCCCAGTGCATATTTTTGTAACAGTCCCTGAAAGGATCTGGAAGTGCCCTGTGTGGACGTATATACACACACACAGACACGCACACCTACACGCACACAGACACAGACACACACACACAGAGACACAGACACAGACACACAGACACACACAGACACACACACACACACACACACACACACACACACACACGGCGAGCGCCATGGTTCTTTATGAGTGTTAAATACACCTGGAGTGCCGTCAGAGGGAGTTGAAATTAAATGCCTCAAACATCTGGCATGTTCTCTCTGCTTTACAAAGAGATCTCAGCGAACCAAAGAAATGATCAACGTTGGGGATTCAATATCATAAAATTTAAATTATTCTTCCGATTATGATCAAGAGCTCAGCTCACTACGCTCAAAATATAAATTCATGTCCCATATGTTGAATGTCACCTGATGACACTAAAACAAACAAAAAATAAAATATTACATTATATATTAATCACATTGTCCAGACTATGCACATAACATAGTAAATCTCATTTTACCGACAAAACACAGCATCCAGATAATTATATTATTCGCAAAGGCCTTATTATTAATGAACAACATTTGGAAATCTGTTTGGTGTGGCACAATATGTTGACATGTTCCTCCAGATTCCTTATAATCAAACATTTATTGTCCACATAATTAGCATAGAGCATGAAAATATGTGTATAAATATTTCAGAAATATCTGCAAGATTTGTAAGGTGGAAGTCTTCTCAACTGGGAATTGGTACAACAATCACTGAGCTCAGCTGCAATCAGCATTGTTCAGGCCTCTTGACAGTACAAGATCAAAATGTTTAAAACATACACAAGCATGCCATTTAACAGGGGAAAATATACCCACTAACCTCTGTGACCAATTACACATCACAATCAAGTAGGAATTATCACAGGCTGCAACTATATTCTCATACAGCACCATAAGCGGTCTTAAGCGGATAATATGCAGTAGTTAGTGGCACGTTCTGATAATTTGCAATAAACCTGGCTGCAAGAAAACTGGCTACGGGCAGATTTTCCACTTCCAAACGAACACTAATCAGTACGATTTTACGTGCGTTAGCTTGAGATCTAAATTAGTCCAAAACACCAAACCATAAAGCGTGACCTTTCTATGCCTTTAAATGAATTAACAGATCTGCCACACATTAAACTGCACCAATAGCCTCTGCAGATCACGGGTGTTGAAACAAAACATTTCCAAAGGCCATTACGTGGGAGATATATACAGAGGAAGGTGTTCAAAGCTCCACTTAGAAGAGCAGAGATGATGATGATACAAGTATGAATAATAATAATAATAAATAATAATAATAATAATCATACCTTTATTCACAGAGCACACAGTAATGATCCACCAATAGGGTGCCTTAACACCCACATTTGGCCCCTAATTAACTCATTACTAATAACTAATTAATTGTATTAATTAGTTCATCCTATGGGAGCTAGCATGCCTTGAGACACCCTAAGCTTCCAGAAGCTCGTTTGTCATCAGTGCAGTACTGTTCTTAATTAATACACACAAGCTACGTTATTGGGGGAATGGCTTCCATGCGTACACGGCGCCCGTTAACGGGACCGGAAAGGCCTGATAGCGGCGGCGTTCCCGGAGAAGCGGAAAGCCCGGGACTGCCTCATTTGTTTTATTAAGCAAATGAGAGGAGTGGCTGAGAAGCGGTATTATGATAAGGCCATTGTTTTGTTTACCGATGGAAGAGGCAGGAATGAGCACAACGCGAGATTAGATCATTCATAAACCATCAGCCACTCCGCGCCAACAGTGTTCTTAAAACGCATTACACAGGGCCATTAATTAATTTGTCGGCTTGTGAAGCATTGCATATTATAGTCATTAATCATATGGAAAACACTCAGCACGCGAACCAAAAATGAGGGCCATAATTATATAACCTCTTTCACATCAAAGGCAGTGTGTATTTAAGCATTCGTTTAACTTTTTATCTTAGTTTTTTTGGGGGTTTTGTTTGTTTGTTGTTGTAGTGTGGAAATTTCAGGGTGGGAATTCGCCACTGGCTCACAAGCGTTGCAGCTCACTCAATTATCAAGTTTACTCACAGAAAGAGAAAATCGCAGCCCAGGGGGAAGGGTTTCTGAGCCAAACTGCGCTTCTTTAAAAGGTTCAGCGATACAAAAAGTAGAACAAAACATGAAATTACAGCCAAGGTTATCTGAAGGTAAGATAATGCTATCACTGCGCTTCTGTGGAAGGCAAGGAGATATAAATAGATTAATGGGGTTTGGGGGGGGGGGACTCCATGACCAGTTGTTTGTACTATCCTTACACTTTCAGAAAGTCTTCATTTCTCAATCGAGGAAAAAAAGAACAATAACACAAGATCCCACCGCCCACCACTCCAAGCCCCCCGCCCCCCCCCCCCCTCCATCTTGGAAACACAGGTTAGGTCTTTGAATACAGAGAGGCATCAATGGTAGCACACACCGCAACGGGCCCATACAGAGTGTTTTATCGCTGTGAAGCAGCGCCGCCGTGGAAACCCGGGCACGGACGGTCTCCCTGCGAGGCGGGGTGCGTTCCGGGGACGGAGGCTGGCGCGTGATTACGGGGGGGGGGCGCCACCGGGGAGCTGCTGAAAGGCAGACGTCTCCAGCGCCTTCCCCGCTGAAGCGGACGCAGAGGGCTGCTGGAGCACTTTGATTTCCTGGCCGGCCGTTTGCACCGAGCCCAACGCGCCGTTCCTGCTGGCAGCGGAGATAGGCAGAGCGCAGGCGGAGATGATGCGGCGCCTATTTTTAGCTCGGTACACTAAACCCTCCCCCCCGACCGAAGCCCCGCACTGCGCTCCACTGTTTCGACGACAGCCGACCGGGTCATCGACACCACACAAGGAAACCCTGGACAGCTCCGCCTCCGAACTCTGACCTGGGCTGAAATTCCTCGCCCGCTACGAGCGGGTTACGAGATTCCTCGCGGGCGGTTAGCGCGGCCATGTCAAGCCCGCTGATGCAGTTCCGGGCCCCACTCGAAATGACTAATGAACCGGCGCGGCCGCCGCCGCCGTCTCCTCTTCTGCTCCGAGCTCAAGTGCTACAGCGCCGAACCCACTCCATCTCTCTCAGGCGCTACAACTCCATTGTGTTCCTTCGCATTTGCTAGCGGTGGGGGGGTGAAAAAAAAATCCCGTTTTAATGCACGCACAAAACCAACAGAGTGTTGTGAGCAACGTCCTTGTGAGAAAACCCTCGCCAAGTGTAAACACAGCCAAGAAATATAGGAAGATTAAAAACACAGTATTCATACAACTGCTCCCAGTCTCCCTCACCACATATGAATATATTCTATCTTAGTAAACACCCCCCCCCCCCCATTTGAGAGAATCAGCAGATACACCCCCCAAAGTCCTTAGAGCAGAGACAAGAATGTGCTATTAATTCCAGCTGTGCAAACTAATCCGCTGTGTGCTGACATCCTTTCCATTATCATCTGCACCATACGCAACACAACACAGTCTGAGAGCTCTTCCCAGCCCTGTGTCTGTCAGACACATTAAACACCTCACCCAGCGTTCGTGTTACTTCAGGGCTTTTTTTTTTCCACAAACACGCTACTTTCCTTAGTGGCACCAGGAACAGTCCCGAAACAAGATTAAAAATACATTTTCATTTGTTAAAAAAAATATGCCGCTATAGATTCATCTGTGAGAATCTAATTAGTGATTCTTTTTAATAAATAAATTAATAAATATTTTTCATCATATCAATAATATCCTTGAGATATTTTTTTTTTTACTGTATTATATACACCGGCTGTAAACCTGGTAAAAACAGAAAAGGTGTCGTTAACGATATATACGATAAACGATAAACCTACGGCCCTAAATGCGTGTCATCATTTGTCTTCTTCGAGATCCAGCCATCCTCCTCCCCCGGTTCTTCCCACCGCTAAGGGGCCGGAATCTCGACTCGCCACGTGAAATGAAACGTTCTGGGCATGAGCACGTCACAGACACGGAGAGGCGGCGCGCAAAACAGGAAGTTATTGTCTTCTACAGGAAAACAAAGCGGAGCGTGGGAGGCCAGTGAGAGAGGTTTCAGCCGGCAGTTATCGCTCAGAAGAGCCTGCTCCATGGCCATTTTCGGCACACACTATTTGAGGTGCGGGGAAAAAAAAGGAAATGAGGCCGGCTCTTGGCAGGGCCAACAAGACTGCAGGGGAAGCCTCCTTGTTGCCACCTGGACACACAAACATAGCAACACGAGCGAAGGTATTCCGTGACCATTAGCGGGGCTTTTTGTTGCTAGCTAAATCTCGCCAAAACGGGCCCATAGCTGCTGATGTACACCTCGTTTGGTATAGGCATGCAAGCTGGGTTGATTGCAGCCGCTCTGCTATACATTGTGCTAATTAGACTCTTATTTTGAAATCTCTTGTGATCGAATCGTCATGTAAAGGCTGGAGATATTAGCCGTTCGTCTCCCTGCTGTTCGATATACGGTGGACCCATATCGACTGGCCCGTGAGACATGAGACGCTGGAACCCGCCCACTGTATTCCTCTCTGTTATTAAGTGCTGTTCTTGGCGTGAGCCTCAAGCGCGTATAAAGCACAAACATAAACACGGGGCTGTCCCTGGCTTATGCAGCAGTGTCTGCACTGCAATAAAAGTGTCTTAACAAGCCTTTGTGTCTTGTAATGAGACTTCTCTCAAGTATAACATATTCACTTATTTTAAGCTACTGTTTGCTTGACAAATGACATTTTCTTACCCCAGTGGTAAATCTTGAAAGGAGGCAAACTGTCTCACTTTATATCGCATTATTGCAATATATTGCAATATTAATAATAGAAACAGTAGTAATTAGAAAACTCAATTTGGTCCAGGACTAAGCTTAATCTGTGTCTGGGAAACTGACCCCAAATTTTGACTGCTAATTATTTATATGGAGAATCTCAATTCAAAATTTATTTTAGGCAAAGATTAGGCTTTATCTGTGTCTGCGAAACTAGTGAAATACTAGTAAGGCAGATATTTTTGGGGGGTTTTGCGGTGTGGGAACCCCTCCACACACAGCCCCGGTCTCTGGTTTCTCCCCTGCGTGTCGCGTAAGCAGTGTCGGAGCTGAGAGGCACTGGAGCTCCTCTGCCCGGGCACTCTTCCTGTGCAGTAACCAGACTGTCGGCACTTATCACTTCCAGATCTCTCAGAGGCCACGGACAGGAAGGAGCTTTTTTCTCCTTTCCTTCAGCGAGGTTAACTGTGAAAGCCTGTGCAGGATATTGTTCTCTGAGCAGGTCGAAAAAAGGAAGTGTTTGTTCATAACGCCATGGGGCCCTTGGTAGGAGTATACAATCTTTTTTTTTTTCTCCCCCCATTTTCTTTTTCTTTGCCCACTAAATCCTGTGCGTTAGGATCATAAATCCCTGGAACATCAGGATGGACGGATGTGAGCCTGAACTGAAATTAAAGACATACATTGTATGGCATAATCCGCTTGTGTGTGCTAGGCTACTGCAAACACCTTAGATAATGCGCATGACATGATGGGTAATTGCATAGCCATCACATAATGCACTGAATTCAATGGACTAGCAGTTACAGTATAAAAGGTATCCATGAACTACATAAAAAGCAAAACTGCATGATTACTCTAGCAGATTTGCTCTTCAGAAGCCTTTATACAGGGGAGTGTACATACTTACACATATTTTATCCAGCTGGATAATTCACTGAGGTCATTTAAGTCAAGTACCATGCTCTGAGGTACAACAGCTGCGTCCAGAATTTAACTTGCAGATTTTTGACTGCATGCCTCGCTCCTAAACTACTCTGTCAAGCTGTTGGCCCATTATATTTCTACTGAAAAAATAACACACCTGCAGCTTTTAAATAAACAACGTTTATGCAATAAGCAGTTATTGAGTACCGATTCAAAGGCAATTAGCATCACCGCAACATGCTTCTGTTACAGAATGATGCGGTTCTCATGATCCGTTATCCCGATATTTACATTTTATTCGGGCAGACTAAAGACGCCCTCCCCTCCATTCCCTGTGGCACTTTTCTTGTTGAGTGCAGTCCTTCAATCCTAAAGTACATTGCGCTTTTTCCCCCAGAGGCTCCCAGCATTCTGCGGACAAAACAAAACAAAGAGGGGCCAGGAAACGCATCATATTCGCGTCATACTCCTGGGCGATGGCGTGACCGTCTCCATCGCCTGACGTTTCCGCACTAATCGCTTTAGTTTATCCCACTCAGCTGCGTGTGAGGCAGATGTTCGTGGAGCTTCAGTGTTCCTCTGCATTCACACTGCACTAAGCAAGATTAACCAGGGCTTTTTTTTTTTTTCCTCCTCTGGATGTCCCCATTCTTAATCCCTGAAAATAATAATAATAATAATTCATTGTGTAAGGGAGCAAGGGAGCATTTCAAAGAACGTTTTTACACACGAAGCCTGTATTACTGGGTTCAGTGTGGGGACATTACAAATAAGTACAATATTCTACAGATTAATACTGGAAGTGTATCCAGTATTATGGGTGATGGGTGTCCATGCTTCCTCTCTGGTGTTGTTCCAGCGTATTCTCCGTTAGATAAGAGCGTGAAGCGACTGCAGTCGTTCCCGCCGTGATGCAGGTGCAACGGCTCGCATGCCTCTGCAGCGGCCACAGGGACCAGCCTCCCGCGCACCGAGCCGCGCCGCTTAAACGCTAACGCTAAAACGCTAACGCTAAAACGCTAACCGACTCGCCGGGGCAGCAGCTTGTTACGCAGAGCCCCAAGGTGGTCGGGATGAAATCAACATGCTCTCCGCACACGCACAGAGAGGAGAGAGGAGGGGAGAAGGGAGAGGGGAGGAGAGGGGGGGGAAGAGGGGAGAGGGGAGAGGGTGGGCTGCTCACGCACGCCATGGCCTCTGTTCCTGTGTGCCTATGACATCATCGGGAACACTCGCGTGTGTGCAGGCGAGCATGCAAGCATGTGTGTATATACGTATATGTGCGCGTACATGTGATATGTATATATAGAGTATTTTTATATGTGCATGTGTCCAGACACAAACACACACACACACACACACACACATATATATATATATATATATAAATATAGACATGCTTCTATGTTACATCGCATAGTGTTATTAATTTAGATAGTGACGCCAGGAGAGTTCAGCAGATTCTGTGTTTGACACACGATACCTTGCCTGTCAGAGCTACAAGCACAGTGCACCAATGAGGTCCTGTTTCAACAACAACCACCGATTGTGCATTCGCTGTTGACACTTATAAGCAGTATACACACAAAAATACAGTATTTTATGGGACGCCGTGAAAAGCAGGTAGGTCATCTGGCCTTGATAAGAGCTGGTGGGCTGTTTTAATTCTTCTTCCCTGTCCATTTCTGTCACACAGCCAAGCTGCAGCTGCAGCTTGAAAGCGGTCAAACACCTATTATTAGTTCATTGGTAATGACTGTGCTTCCATGACAATTTTGGGCTTAGAAAAGTAACCCTGAATTACTGCAAACCAGTGTTCTTTTTGAGACTTAACCTCCCAACAGCAGTCGGCCTAAGTGCAACAAAAGCAACAAATCCACCAAAAGTGACAAATTAAACCCTGTTCTTAAGCTAAGGCAAAGATAGCAACGCTGCTTTTTGTCCGACAGCTGTCATTTGGGACTTTAAGCCCGTAATGACTTAACCGCTTACCAAACGCAAACTTGATATCTATTTTCAGCGACACGCTTCATCTGTTAGCCACCCCTGAAAGCAGTGTTTGACATTTTACAGTCAGGCAGTGAGACTACAGAAAACGTGCTCTGGAGCTACGTTGGCTAGGAGGTGGAGACCCCAGCTGTGTGTGTAAGGAGGCAGTGACGGAGACGTACGCACCTGTGTGCTACGAGCCGGGAGCCTTCTCCGCTAGCAGTCCCCCCCTCCCTCCGCACATCACGTGGAAGACACCCCTCTCCGCACCCCCACCTCGGCACGCCTTGGACAGCGCCTGGAAGACACAAAAGAAACAAAAACACTGTTAAAATACTGTTTATCTGTGAAGAAAGTAAACCCAGACAAACACTTCCCAACCACTGGGACGCTTGCTTGGCACAGTCAAACAAGCATACCTCCTGAGCTTAAAAAGCGGGCTTGGAAACACGTAGTTAAACAAAATTGCTACATACTTTAATCAATCTCCGACTCCTAATTTGGATTTGATAATAGAAAGTCCTAAGTTTAATATTAACCCTACGTGCCCTTTAAGTCCTGTGTCCTTCACTAAATGAATCACTTTGATACTAAGCACTGCTGTAAGCTTGCCATAGCACTAGCATGGTCTTTCCAAGGGCTATCATCACGTAGCTTTCTGCTCGTTCCTAATCACAAATTCATTACCGCGAGCAGACTCGCTGTGCCCTGCCCTCAGCGAGTTTACAGCAGTTTAAAACAATATGTTCCCGTAATGCCTGCAAAGCCTCCTTCACGGATCAGCGGCCATTAAGGACATATTAAAAAGAAGGTGATACTCCGCATGAATGGGGGAGCACCATAAACATTTACAGTGGGACGGGTTCACTGCCAAACCATATTTGCTGGGCCCAGAACTGGCAGCAGATTGACAGATAAGCCTATTAACAGTCGCCCTCACTTTAACTCTGCTGTTAACTGTCCCAACACGAGCATCCGCTGGCCCCTGCATCCGCCACTCATCTACACAACACCCCCCCCCCCCCCCCAAACAGGGCATTAACACACCACAAACAATCTCCAGGCAATAACAACAATGCTCCAGCTCATACTGGCCAGAAATCACATTTAAATGGATTTAAGGTTGAGGGTGAATGGAAGAATGTTGCAAATCCCCATTAAATGTTGTATGAACACCTTTGCACACCACTTAGGTGGATAAAAGTGTCCGTCGGTGCATCTCAGATCGGAATATTATCTCTGCGTAAGGGAAATGTCAATACTATCACAATTGGCTTTCGGGGCATAATTGGAATAACGGTTATATTTAGGTCATATCAGGATTATCCTGCTGACCTGCACAATAAGTGACTTCTATTTGTGTAACTGAAGCAATCATTTTATAATGGTGGGCAGTGGCAAAGGCAGCATCAGTTGAATGTTTGGTGAATATCACATTCACCTGGACCAGAGAGGCCTGGGTGAGACACATTGCTGGAATAAAACCACACTGGACGCATTACTCCTGAAATGCAGGAGACAGAGCAGCCATGCCAACAAGCTCTTCACCAGCTAAATTCTAAAGCTGTTTTCAAGTTTTTACAGGTGAAAAACTGTAACAGAACCTGCACAGGTAAACTCTTGAGGGCAAGCGACAGAAAATACTTCCATGCTCACATTTATTGACAGCTGACACTGTCGGTCTCTCTTCGCGGTTTGTCTACGTCAAGCTGGTACTGTAGCAAGTCAACATATTGATTTATTTCCATGCTGTTTGCAAACAGGCTCGCTTTAAAGTAGCCAATATACACACAAAAATCAAGGCAACATTTCTTTAAAAAATCGGATCGCGAAGTTATCGTCACCTTGTTTACCTGAACCTGAAAACTGCTCTAAAATGCCAAAGCTTTTCAGTCGAGAGTATGTGGGTACTCTTCACATGCAAATAAGCATGCTGAAGGTGTCATCACAAAAGGTAGAAAATTTCACAAATCCACCAGCCTAAATTAACACATTCCCCCCACTCCAGTAAAACATTTCGCTCTCCAGCAGATTCCAATACGCAGAAATGACAATCAGGGAAATAAGCAAACATTTATGAGGAAATAAATGTAGTGGAAAATTAGTTTCTGGAGATGCAATTGAGTTTGTTGGTAAATCTAGAGGAAAAAATTGAAAAACAGACAATTACTGATACCAGGCAGGAATATAGGAGCAGTGTTCAGAATGAGTTCACTCAAAAACACCAATAATACCTTTGAAAGTGCACTAATGCACTCCATAAAATTGTTTTTTTGTTTTTTTACTTATACTATAATATAAAATATAATCAATGCAGTAATTTACAGCAGCTTGAAAAACACTCTCCTATACAAGGTACCATTTCTATATGCATTTTGTATTTACAGATTGCTTTACAGTGACCCAATTGAAAAGACTGTATCTTTCACCTGAAGCCCACAGAACTGCAGAAAGGACCAACATGACAGATCCCCATTGACATTTGCTTGGTTCGTGTTGACAACCAAGCAGTAAGCCTTTTTACATTGTCAGAATAACCCATTTGTGTTATCTTGACAAAATAATTTTTCTTGGCTTCGTTTCAAAGTACCGTCAATCAGAGCAAAATGGAGGTAGAGGAACGTCCTGGAGAACATTCCTGGAGAAAAGAATATATTAAGGAGCATATGTATTTAACGCAGCCACGTTTGCAGCTGCGGACACAACGCCAGCGAGAAAGGCCCTTTCAGTTCATTACGCCATAAAATACATTTCATTCCACAAACGTTAGTGAGGCAAAGAGGTTGTTCTGCAAACTTTTCACCCTCAAAGACTGCAGTTTGCATTTAATCCAAACGGCTTCTTCTGTGACCCAAACATTACTGTGAAATCTTCAAAAGAACCGAATGGCGTTGAATGGGCTGGATTTCTTTTAGCTGCCGCAGAGGAGACCACAGTGGCAGGATGTGTGTTATCGGCCCGAGCAGGAAAAGACTAGCCCCGTTCAGCTTTGTCTTTGGGCATACGTCCACGTTCGGTTGCTGGGAATTCTCTCTGAAGGCAGGCACGTCCAGATATTTCACACATCACTGTGAAACACAGAAAGCCAAAAGTGTACTCAAAAGTGGAGTGCACCTCTCACTTCAGCGGACCGTCTGAGGTAATGGGGGGCGAAAGGGAGCAGGCCCTGTTCATGGGCTGTGAACACTTCCATGGACCCCGGCCATCCGCTGGCCACTCAAACGCAGTGCAAAAAATAAAAACCTTCAGCACAGTCTACGGTGGGACAGAATCGGCCAAAAATAAAACTGATTAAGACATACGGTTCCTTTGACTTTTTTGGAGTAATACATGTACTACTAGCAATTACTACCTATGGCAAAAAATAATAAAAACGTAATCAAAAAGCGCAATGTTTATTCGCAAAGGAATGCAACACAGGCGTGATGCAGTTGTGAAACCTTAAAGTTTGATATGTGTAGCTTAAACACAGTAGGAGAAACTAGTGTTTATGATATTCCCGAGGAAAGCAGAAGGTATAAGGAAACGCGGCTTTAGATCTGCACAGATTGCAAAAGTGTTTACCATGCAGGGCAATCAAGCCTCCATTTCAAGCGTCTGTCCAAAGCCGACACACAGCGAGGCAGCTTTCCCCAGAGCTGCAGTTTTTGGGCTTGATTCCATTTCGGAGCCCATGTTTTGGTTGACAGAGCAGAGCTAATGCTCCTTGTAATGGTGCTCTAACCACAAGGTATCATTTCTGTGTTCTGTGGGAGATCCAGGTCTCTGGTGGCCTCCACTTTTTTTTTTCTCCTTTTCTTCCTCTCATTGGAAGAGTTAAAGCTGCATACCTCCACCTCCCCCACCTCCCCCCAGCACTCTGCAGCTCAGAGGGCAGAAAGGAGGGGGGTGGGGAGTGATACAGGCAGGCTAGGGGGGCTCAAAGGAGGTCTCTTTTCTTTAAAATGAGATTCTCCCCAGATACCTCTACTCTATTCATCAACTGTTTTTCCAGGGCTGTGAAAAATCAATGCACTCTGCACTGCAAACAGTTCATAATGACAGGGATGAAAAAAAGCCCTCAACTGCAACAAAATTGATTTGTTTAAGTACAATAATACAGCTCTGAAGCAGCGGGCGCAGGAGTTCGGTTCCTGTGGCAGAATGGAGCCGCGAGCGGTAATTGATATACGGCATGCAAATGGAAAACGTAAAATGTGTGTAATTTAAACAGAACCTCTCTGTGATGTTGCGTGGTACGCCTGTCTGTCAAGTCGGCGTAACAACAACAACAACGACGAAAAAACTGAAAATCCTTCCCGCGTGCAGCGAAACGCACACACGTAAGCCGTCGGGTGATTATAAAAAGAACCTATCGGGGGGAGAATTCGCCGAACCGAAACGCACGGGTGTTCAACCTACACACAGTCGCACAACGCTCAATGATGTCATCGCACGTCACTTCCCATAACATCATTTCCACAAGACAACAGTCACGATTATATCAATGAGCATTGACTGTATTTATATTCCGATATGCTGTTAATAAAAACTAAAACTTCCACGGCAGGGAGAAGGTGCTTCTGCCCGCTGAACTGCACCCAGCTGCGTGCAATAATTCTGTTTTGCTTTATTTTCCTAGCACTGATGAAGCTCAATCCCAGTCCTACCCATGACAACCACCATATACTTAAACACTGGATGCTGGTATATAATCTTGGGCACAGATCTGGGGAAAACAACTTTTTTCTCTTTTTTTTTGGCAAGCCTTGTGTTCCAGGGCCATTCCAGAGCACACAAAGAGGGCTGGAAGTCGCCCATGCGAGACAGCTCTTCGGCAGAGACCTCGTAAGATACCAGCAGGCCCTCTCCCCCTAGTACAGTTATGCGAGGTGATGTGCCCAGTGCCCTGATATCGCAAAGTGACGTAAATCACACAAAGACGGTCCAAAACAATAAAAATCCACCCGCACGCCCCCCCCTCAAGGCCCCCTCTGAGCCAGGCGCGGAATACATACATCATCGGCGTTATTCCTCAGGAAGGAGAGTTTCTACAGTTTAATTGGGTCCTTGTGGAATCAAACACCTGCCATTATCGCAGATACGGCCCACACTTCTCTGCAGGTTTCTTTTCTTTTAAAAAAAAATCCTGGTTAGCGCAGGGTTTTCTGGGTGTTAAAAAATGTCATCGGGCGCAAAGTGGGCCTTATTTAGTTCCAGGCTCCATTTTGAAGTGGCACTCGTGAGGCCGGCTCACACAGCGGCCTCGCGCTCCCTGCGGAGGCCGTACAATGCCACCTATGCACAAACGCAGAAAGCTCATCAGGGCTTATCTCCACACTGCTAGGAAACCACGCGCAGAGCCGCAGACAATTTCTGCTCCGCGGCCAGCTCGCGCATGCCATTGTCCTAATTTGAGGAAATTTGCATTTTAATTACAGCAGGTTTCCTCCGACTGTGTATTTGCATAACGCTTGCTTGGTGCCACCGGAATGAAATGTGCAAAGTTCAAAAGACCTCGTGCGCTTGGTGCAAGCAGGGGACTTCTAGTTTTGCGGTCTTTATCACTTGTAACGAGAAAGTATTTTTCACATGTGATCAAGGCTGACTCCTAACCAGAGGATCCTGAACGGGGGAAATGCAACAGGTTCTTCGGTTTCAGGTGTAATTTATATAATGGCATAAAGGACTTTGAAAATAATAATTATAATCATGTTAATTATATAAATATAATCCTTGTACCTAATCATTTTAGAGGCCCATTAACACCGTTTCCTAATTAATCACTCACTGCAAATCTGTCTAATCCCAGAGGGAAAAATAACAATACACCTACAAAAGAATTGAACTAAACATGGGAAATTTTAAAGAGATAATCCCACCAATTTATTGGGCGTGGAGAAAATTATTTTCAAAAACAGTGATAGCTTTTAGCAGACAAATCGTTTGTAGCTGTTTGGGCATGTTGAGATGGTATGCATGCCACCCAGCCAAGCTACAGGTTGGCAGGGGCATGTTGCCATGCCAACACTAAACCCAGATTTAAGCCTTATCTGGAGTTTTGTTTGGAAATCCATAACCACCATAACGGACATTTAAATCACTGTATATATTCATCTCTGTCCCAGTTGTCCTCATTTAACTATCTACTTAACTATCTAGTGTTATGCTTGTATATGCAAAATAATATAGAAATAAGCCAACAGTTTGTATGAAAAAATCCTTCAAATTACTGAATAGTGGGGTACAAACGCTCCATGCTTAACGAAGCCCAAACTCATGCAAATACAAAAATGCTGAGATGCCATACACTGAGTTTTGCAAAGTAACTAATAGTATTTTTAATATATTGTATAAAGATTCTGTCACTAACATTGCCGATGTGTATAGTGCCCAACAATATGCTATCCCAGTACAAACAGAGTATGAAGGGAAAGGTATGCAGGTGTTAACAAACACAAGAGTGCATTGACTTGGAAAAATCGATGTGCAACAATTTAGCTATGCAGAATGATTCATGCACTCAACTGCTTAGACAGTCAAATGGTATTTGACAGTTTCATGGCGCACAAAGAAAAGAGTTTTGGTGAAACTGTAGAAAAACACCCACAGGTCCATGTTCTTTTTTTCCCAAATCCATCTGAAATATTGCCTCTTTAGTATCTGATGCTCTGCAACCACATCTGCTTGTGGCCATTTGTCCTCATAATGCTACACAGACTGAACTGAATACCATTCTGTATGTTTTACGTTATTGATTTACAGCATGATACTGTAAGTAACCTATATGTGAGTAGCTACATATGAGTGCATTTCTTAAGCTGAAAGAATTTCTTTAAGATAATAAAAGCTCTACACTGACATTGTTTCATGTGGGAGTTTTTAAGTGCATGTCTGAAGTGAAAAGATGTCATTCAGCCGCATCATCACGTTTACAGTGAAAGGCTTAACTGAAGGCCCAGGCATGCCGGGTCTGTAATTACCTCTGTAAGCAAGGATACCCTTTTAATTGTCATTACCTTGGCAAATAAACCCGGGCTGCTCTTCAACAAGCTTCCTGTTGTTGACATGTTAGAGACGTTTAAACCAATCCCTGATATGTCTATATCTTGGGTTTCAAAAGATGAAATCTTCAAAGAATTCCCTGCAGACCTTATGCTTTAAGACAACCAGTCAGATATGTTATTCTGCAGGATAACCTTAAGATTTGTTGCCAGCGTTCAGAAATATTTGTTTATGACTAAGAGACAGAGATGCAACAAAATGTTGTTTGTTAAACTTTTGCTTCCACGTTCGCCTGCAGATGGTTGTTCTGAAAATCGAATCGAGGTAGAACTCCAGACTATACCGCTGGTCTCCAGACTTAATTACATCCCTTGTGAAGTCCACCGTCAGTTCCTGTTACAGTGCTGGCAATTGCTTTGATATAGAAACTATGGCGGATAACATGGTTACATCACAGATTCCCGAAAGGCCCGTGTTAGAAGAGATCCGTCTTTTTTCCCAGCTAAGACCGCCTCAGGTCCGTCCGTATTTGCAGTGCTTCACGTTCAGCGGCAAACGGTACACTAACGGTAAAAAAACTGAAATGTTTTCAAATATTACGGTCCATTGCTTGTATCATCATTTCATACAATAGCACTTACAGATCACAATTAAGAATGCGGTATATTAGCGGATATAAAGAACTAGCTCCGTCAGTGCCTCGTTTTTCACATTTCATTGATCCCTTCAGATGCTCTTGCTCGTTACCGGCGTTGTAATTAACAGTGGCTGCTCCCTCACATAAGATCTGCATAGCAGTAACTGCAAATTATGCATCATTTCGCTATGCTAATCCAGGTAATTTGCTTCATGCTGAGCTCACTTCCCCAAACGTCTTATTAAACTATTCATTTGCTCATATTTGTCATTTTTCCATGTTATGACACATTTTCCCTCGTACCTGTAAAACAGAACGTTGCCTGGCAAATGTCCAAGCGAACGTTTTCAGATTTTTTTTTGCTCCTGAAGAACCTCAATCGCACTGTCCAGGACAGTGTGATGTGTGTGCAGCACAGGAGCCACTGCTTGTTAAGCCTTCCACCGCAGGTTCTTGTATTGGACACACTTGCCAGTCAGAGTAGGCTACCTGTCTAGTTGATGAAAGAGCTAGCCATTTTTTCCGTCTTTTAAAGTGAACCTGCTTCATGTCTAGGTACTCCCCAGACCGTTGTTCACAGCGAGAATGCCATTAGCCCTTTAAATGTACAATGTACACTGACCACACAAGTCGATGAATACATTGCGCCTTCTCAAAATGCGAAGGTTATGTGTTCGGGCTCAAATGATTCACACGGTCTTCTCTTGAATATATAATACGAAATTGGTCATTTCATAATCAAGCCTGGCAGTAAAATAGGATTACGCTATCATAAAAAAAACCGAAGATTTTATGGAATCGCTGGCTGTCTTTTTACAGTGTATGTTTGCTCCAGAACATCCCCTGGCAGGCTGACGCTGAAGTGAATCCATTAAGCCGGCGCTGCGCGGTGGCCGCTTTAGCCGGCCGCGCTCCTTTGTTTGGGCTGCCTGCCTGCGAGGGGGGCGGAGGCGGAGACGGAGCCCGCCCGGAGCCCGCCGTGGAGCGCGTGCAGATCGGCGCTCCCTCCCCGGCCGCGGACGGCGGCGCGTCATTGGCTCATCGGCCGCGGAGCGGCCGGCTGATCTGCAAGGCAAATACGAGTCCCCTCTCTCGGCCACCGCGGTGCCCACGGCCGCCTGGCCGCCCTGCCGCTCTCCGCTCCCGCCGGGAGGCTGCGCGGGGTTATCGCCAGCCAGCGTAAGTCTAATGGTAGACGGAGCTCCTTTCTAGGCAATTACTATATAAAGGTGAGAGTAATGAGGTCTGATCTGTCACACAGAATAGCTAAGGACTAAAGCATTTGCATTTCGTGGCTGGCTGCCTCTCGCTCTTTTTCTTTCTCAATCTCACGATGTGCAGAAACGGGGAGGGAGGGGAGATGGGGGGGGGGGGGGGGGGGGGGCGGCTCTGGATAACAAGCTGTTTCTTGGAAAACAGAAAATGTGATTCCCTCAGCTCATTGGCTGAATATGAGTGACACCCTGCCCCCCCCCCCCCCCCCCCATCTCCAGGCAGGCACGGCCATCCTGGAGGAAGCCCGCCGCTCCACTCTCATTTCTCCGCTGTCACCAGGTGGGGTGGAAATATTTCATTCCATTCTGATGGAATATTTCAGTGTGACAGTGGAGCAGAAGGGTCAGCCAATAGACAGTGATCACTTTCAGCGCTCTGCAGTTGAATGAGCCCCAGTCACTGTGTGTTTTTACCCTGCGCACAGTTAAGTAGGGGGACGCTCATGTCTTCCCCGGGCTATAAAACACAAACAAAAGGTGGAAATTATCGTGGAAATGTTTTGAAATATAATCAAAATAAATAACGGTCTTACCAAAAACAGAGACAGCGCTCATAGGTGTAAAATGTGGATATTTCTCACAGCAAGTAGGTCATGCTTTATATAAAAACATGATTTAAAACTGATTCCCAGTATGTATTGTATCATGAAAATGTAATCTCTGGCAGAAATACAAACCTCCTGATGGATCAGACAGCGGAAGCAGAGGGGAGATGGCAGGGGAGAGAAAGACAGAGGGAGAGAGAGGAGGGAAGGAGAGAGGAGGGAGAGAGTGTGAGAGAGGGAGAGGGAGAGGAGAGAGAGAGAGAGAGAGGAGGGAAAGAGAGAGGAGGGAGGGAGAGAGAGAAGAGAAGGGAGGGAGAGAGAGGAGGGAGAGAGAGGGAGAAAGAGAGGAGGGAGGGAGAGAGAGAGGGAGAGGGAGAGGATAGAGTGAGAGAGGAGGGAGAGAGAGAGGAGGGAGGGAGAGAGAGGACAGGAAGGAGGGAGAGAGAGAGAGGAGGGAGAGAGAGAGGGAGAAAGAGAGGAGGGAGGGAGAGAGAGAGGGAGAGGCAGCATGCATCAGTACACAGAACACGCTCAGACGAGAGCAGGGTAGAGCAGACAGCACTCCATTTCCTGTTATGACCAAATATGGGAAAACACAAATCTCAGTACAGCAAGAGGTGACAGACGAACAGGCATCGCACACATTCACATTCAGTTCAAACATCCAAATAAAAACCTCCACTCCATAACACCTTCGCAAATAGCCTTTTGCTCATAATTCCCAACAGCTGAATGACATCACTGCTTCATCTCTTCAGTAGCTTTCGTGTTCAAAATGTAAAATACAGTGATAAAAATAATAATAAACACCATCCTGATCCGAACAATAAACAGAATATCAAGTCGTATTTGGTCAGGAACAATTTTATGTTCATTTGATACAGCTGGTTATTTGACTATTTAGCCATGAGGAAAAACAGCTCTTGGGGGGCTTTAAAACCACATAGATCAATAGAAACTTCCTTCGTATGATTTATTTTATAAGTGAATGGAGGGCCCTCAGCAAAGAGCTATTATTTACATAGAAAAGACGGGTTTTCATATAGGCCTAGTGCAGGGAGGAGAGCAGGGGGAGGAATATTCAAATGCATAACATTCAAATGTCTCATGGTTCAAAACGCGCATCCCAATTGGTCGAGCGAGCGGCCGGTGTCATTTTCGGATTTTACTGACCAGATGTTGATGATGAAAGTCCAGCCTGAAGGCAGTGGTACACAGTCACAGAACAGAGAGAATCGCACTAATCACACACAATAAACGTTTTTAACCTGTAACACAAAGCACATTTCCGAACCCGAATAAGCACAGATAGAAGCACTTGTGTTATTATCTGAAAACATGACAACAATATAACAATAAAAATGCTTTGCAGTCAAAAACAAACAACTGGCAACAGTCAAACCACTTCTTAAACTGTACAACTACAATGGCGCTTTCTGTGCTTTCATCTTTAATTTATGAAATTGTTTGCACATGTAATAAATACATGATTAACTTGTGTTATCTGCTTAAATTAGGGTACAATATAACAAGACCAAATATCCCTGTCAAATCAGTGCTGAGTGAATTGAATACACATACCCTCTTGACCGGAACAGAGTGCAAATTAAGTCTGCATCGGTTATTAAAATATAGACTCGTTTAGAACCGTATTAGAACTGAAAAATTCTAAACACCTACAAAAAATAAAGATGGCGGATGAACATAATGATCTCAGAAAGAAGATGGAAAATCCTTAGTTGTACAGACAAACTATCCAGCTGCGGCTACTAGCATGTTAAACTGCAGAGAAATGTCTGAATGTTCAGTGACCACAAGGTGGAAGATATGCCTGAAAGTACCTTTTTCCCATTAAATAAACAATACAATAACCAATGATATTGGTTATATTGCAGTCATTGGTGCTGTCCTTCCTCAAGACAACACACGTTATAATGCAAGGAAAGGGACAGAAAATAAGTGTTGTACTTATGTGTGCATACATTGTAGCAAGTTTTGTTTATTCTATACATAAACAGTTAAAAAATGATTTCCCTAGATGTCAAGCCAAACACTCGTTCCGTAAAGTAAATGAATTTCACAAATATTGAACTCATTAAACATAATTTACCTAATTAATATTAATCAAATATTTACCAACCAAGAAAAAATGATTGATTTAGTAACCCACTATTTTTCTCAATCGATTGCGATTGTAGGAAGTAGAATAATTCAACAGTCAATTTCATTTAAAAAAGACAAAAAACAGACTGAAATGACAAATGGGCAATTCTATTATTAGATGTTTTTAGTATCAGAGGTACTATCCTACTACAGTATATGGCCACTGAACAGTAGTATTATGGAAAGTAACAATAATAATTAGTTGTTGCTGTTGTTGTTGTCCTTACTGTTGACCCAAGAGTGCACTTCAGCATATTAATGGAGAATAAGACATGGTTTTCATCACTGGCACACAGTGACCATCAGCTCTCCACCAAAGCACATATTGGTGCAACAGTGAATGGAGCACGTACAGTAATTGGCCATGCAAAGCCATGCTAACCTAACATAGTCACATTCATTCATTAATTCTTACATATATAATTTTGTCATTGTCAGCAGGACCTTGTAATGATTGTTCCAGATGCACAGAGAGCATCGAATCAATCTTTTTTTCTTTTTTTTTGAATGCGCAGCACTTAGCAACCATTGTAGCATTGTGCGGCACTCTCGATTGGTGGTTTTGGAGGACATACCATAGATAATCTTGTTGGCACAGAGCAGCATGGTGGGATTCCACAGAACAAGCTTTCTAAACTCGCTCATTGACTGAGCTGAGCTGAGCTGGGCCGGGGTGAAAAATGAATGCAGCAGACATACTGCGCTTCTCTGCGCGACACATTTTCTGCGCTAAAGACCATCAATTACCGATTCAAGATGTTTTGCAGCGCACTGGAGTAGGACATCTTAATGAGTTGGATTTCCATTAGCACTTAAGTAGGCCTAAGTCATAGTGTTGAAACTGTGCTGGAGCAGCCTTCTGTTTCTGCGCCTAATGAGTCTGGAAGTGGATTACTTCATCAATTCCACGCTTCTCTTTGTTTATCCTTTATGTAAATAGTGGTCAGCCATTACAATGCATTAAGCAGGGAAGCACAAGCACTTCTAAAGCATCCATTCTAAAGATCCCCCATTGTAAATCAGCTAATGCCACCCATGTGATATGAACCGCTCAAGTCGCTTTGAAAGGCTGTGCTTTTTTCCCCCCAGTTAATGAAGAGTACAATAGAACAGGAATAAGAGAGAATGTGAGATATTCAGGTCCCCCCCGGAGGGATAGACGGGTTTAAAAGGGAATCAAAGCTACTTTGAGCAATAATTTGGGAAAACTAGACCTATGCATTCAACAACTTTGCGTGTAATAACATTCATTTGTGCATTTGAGTGCACTGGAAATCTAGCTCCTCTTAAGATGAAAAATTAGGAATGAATACATGTAATTTCTACAATCATTTCTGCAGGTGACAGTAATAAATACATTTTTATTATATTTCCCGAGCCGGTTTTCCCCCCCTCTTGACGGAAAGGGCCGGAAAACTAACGGCGTCAGCAGAAACGGCACAATTGGAAATATCCTCTCGCTCTGAACGCCGGGGCCATGAATTCAGGTAAGCGCTCGTCTCCGCCTGCCACCATTAGCCCTGACAGCTGCCACGACGACAGTCCACGCGGAGAGCCGGTTTCACTTCCCAGATTAAGAGAAACAGGTAATTCTCATCAGAAGCCTCATCATCGCGTGTCAGGAGAACACCAGCGCGGGAATGGGCGACGGTTACCGAACCGCCGCTTTCGACCGCCAGACCATTTCGAGCTTCGCAGCCATATGCTCTTATCCATCCCAGCATCCGTCATAGACGAGCTACGGATTCAATTCATTATAGGGCCAGTTACATAATTACAGTTTCCCGCCGCTAGTATGGTGACACACACCTTTACAGTCGAATATCATGACACGATCGCGTGTTGTCTCTGGGTAACAGAAACAAAACATACAAACAGGGAACAGGTTAAATGCCAAAGGTATCCCATTCTATTACAGTAAGGGCGGTAAAGAATTATAATTATTACCTGCTGGACATCATAATTGTTCCTCGAGACACAGGGTAGGATTGAACTGAACAATTGCCTTCAACCCTTTATTAATGTAAAAGACTGCAGGCTCGAGAAAGAGAAGGCTATAGCCAGCCAATCGCATGGGCTAATAAGGCTCAACTACAGCATTTACAATGATCAGAACCAACCAGGAACACCAACACTTGCAGTTCTCAGAGAACCTCGAGTGGCTTGTGAAGGTGACTTTTTCATGCTGAGACCAGAACAGCTACACAAAAGGACAAGGCCGAGCTGAAATCCCATCTGGAAGCCGGGGAAACAGCAACATTTAAAATATTAAAGCGCAGCACAGCCTCAATGCTCGAGACCAAGACTCGCTCCTACCTCCTGATCTATATTTCGACTCTCCCCAGGGCTTCTACACAAAGACTCCTCCATGTAGACTCAGGGTATCATAACCGGGTAAAAGTACGGACGGCCTCACTAAAAGTAATGTTGTGGGTGAAAGTGATAATGGCACACACAGCAACTTACTCATACAGCGAGTGCCACATAGGAGAAAAAAAAAGCACTTTCTCACAAGTTCTAGGAAACCAGTTTTTTCCTGACGCAAGTGACCGCAGTTGCGACTGTGGTGTTCTCAAAATGTCCCTCCGTGTAAGGAAGGGGCAGTCTCGCTTCAACCCACTCTGAAGCACACGTTCCTCTGCTGCCACGACTCGTTGGAGGCCCGGCCCCGATAGAAACCGACACTGTATGGATCTCAGACCGATAACGCCACCGCTCCAAAGGTCAACCGCAATACTCCAATCTTCCTGCTGCGATTGTCCCATCACTAGCATTCATATGAGCCGCCTTTCCTGAATCTATCACGTGACACGCTGACGTCTCGGGTGTGGAGAGCAACATGTGCTTGTGTGTGTGTGTGTGTGTGTGTGTGTGTGTGTGTGTCAGAGAAAATGCCTTATCTACATAACGTCTCTTGACACATGACAGGCCGAAACTCAGCTCGGCAAACTTGACACGCCGCACAGATATTTGGACGAAAAAATAGCAAGTGCTGGAAAACTCCAGACTGGAACTTGTACCCTTTAGATGCAGAACAATGGACGTCTGGAGCGGTTTCTATGGGAAACAATCGCAGGATGACATGAAGCTGACAGCGAGCTCAGCAACAGGATTTACTCAGCAGACAGGAGAAACACAATCGCATTCTCTTCCTTTTTCCTCTCCCTCCCATCTTTTATGTTTTTGGCACCTCTGCGTTTTCTGACCCCGGGATATAGAAATATGAATTCACCTCTCGCAGAGGCCACTGAAAGCACTCCTATTTTAAAGATTCCGCATAAAATATGTCTTCAATACTGTGCTTATGCAGTGATGCAGATTACACACACAGTCTCTCGCTCTCTTTTCTCCTCTCTCTCAAACACACACACACACACACACACACACACACACACACACTGTATTAAGCATGGCTTTAACAGTTTTACGAACATGGGATCAAATCAAACTTCCCTGGGATTTGAGTAAATGTACAGATGAGCAGTGGAGACTTGTCGTTCTGCTCTTTGAGTAGTGGATCAAGTCCACGGATATTCCTGGAAAACATTTAATACTTTCGGAGTCCAACACGAAAAGCCATGAAATCCCCATGTTCAGGCCACCAGGCTTGTTCAAAATACTTTAATCTAAAACGTTGCAAAAATGCTGTATATTCATAAACTCCATATGGATACACTTTAATCTAAACATCTTCCATGTGACATAAAGTCACGTATATATTACTTCACATTAATTATTGCTGTAACTATATTTTAACATGAATTACTGAAATAATCTGCCGCTGAGCAGAGAAGAAGGCACTTGAAATGGGGGGCACCACGGGGGATATTTCACATTGCATTTACAAAGGGCCTCGCACCCCAGCACACGTGGCTCTCTGTACCTAACGGTGAGGCACACACACCACCCTCCATCTCTCCTTCTCCACCTCCTCCTCCGTTAGCAGGAATGCGAGGCTCACCATCCCCCCCCCCCCCCCGCGCTCTACACGGGGGCCCCAGGCAGTGGAGGAAATTATCACACTGCGTCTGCACAAGGGCTCCACCTCCAAACGCAATTAACAACGCGCAACTTCTTTAAGGCGCCTTTGTGATTTCCTGGAGGTTGAGGTTGGTACAAAAAAAAAATCCTCACCTCCGAGCTAATTTTGCATTCCAGTGCCTAATTGCCTCAACGGGGACTGGAATATTGGTAAACAATGATTTCACAAGCTTTGATCTGAATAACTACTGCATGTGCGGCCTCCATGTTGTCTGCCGGTATGCTAGTGTCGGTGAAGTGCACTGCACACTGTGTCCAAAGGGTAGGAAACTCTCATCACAAAATCAGCACTTGTTTTCACAGCTCTCTGTTGCACATAGTTAATAAATGGTGTACAACATTATTATAACGGTTTTTTTAAGCAACACGGATTTGACCTGATTTCATGCGAAAGGTGGTTGCTCATGAGAGCCCTGTTGCTATTAATAAACTGTGGAATTATGGGAAATCTAACCGCCACCAATGTGAAATGTGTTATGTTGTGCAGGGCAGATTCTGACATTGACAGAACTGCCCTTTCCAAAGGAATTAGGGAAAGTCCTGGAGCACGATCATTAACTCCAACAAAAAAACCAAAAAAATAAAATGGCACCTTCGCAGTGAAAGCAAGGGAAAACCCAACTGCGCAGTCCAATCACGTGTCAAACTAGTTCAATCTACATTCCGTAAAGCAAATGATACGGAGGGAATTTTTAATTAAATAAGAGGGGCTTCACAAAGTGCTAATTCCTCTGCAAGATATGATCAACTTGAGGTTGAGAAGTAGTGACTCTTAAGATTTCGTGTGCCACCAAAATACCGAAAGTGCTTTGAATTATTGATAGCCTTGGAGCAGGAGGATCTTAAGCAGCCCTGCGTCTTTTATCAATCATTCATGCCGTTTCCATTGAAAACACTTCAGTCCTCAAGTATCAAATTGCACTTGAAGGAGGTGGAGAATCGCGATACAAAAATTTCACTTAATTTCACAGGGTTAAATTTTCAAGAGAATGCTCTCCAGTCTATTAGCGATGTTATGTTAATATAACAGTCAGGTTGGTGTAAAAAGTCCTAATTTCTGGCAGATACAATTTAACTTAATGTAAAATGTTTTAGATTTAATCTGTGAAGCTGTGCTTTTGCCAAAGCAAAAGTCCTACTGATAAGGCTAAAACAGCAGGGCCAGCACCTGGGACAGAAACCTGCATTCTACTGGTCATAGGCCCTCCTTAGAAAATCAACTAGTTAGTCTCAAAAAAATAAGAAAATAAATAAAAAGAATATAAAAAACAAATATATATATATATAACAAACAGAATTCATTGAAAAAAGGAATCTTTCAACAATCCTCCTTTGAAAAGTATGAAAATGCAGTTTTTGACCAATGCACTTATTACACAGTACCACATTACATTTAACTTGACAGAAATACTGTAGCTGATTGGAACCACTCATGTTCTTCTCCAAGTCTATGACTTCAGCAGACAGCAAACGCAATCAAACTCTCTCTCTCCCTGACTCTCTCCATCTCCCTGTCTCTCTCTGTCCTTCACCCTCTCTCTCCCCATCTCTCTCCATCTCCCTCTCTCTCCCCATCTCTCTCCTCTCCCTCCATTTCTCAATCTCTCATTCCGTTGCTCTCTTTCTCCATCCCCCTCTCTGTCTCTCTCCCTCTCTCTCCCCATCTCTCTCCATCTCTCCCCCTCCCTCTCATTCCGTCATTCTCTCTCTCTCTCCATCCTCCTCTCTGTCTCTCTCCCTCTCTCTCCCCATCTCCATCCCCCTCTCATTCCGTCATTCTCTCTCTCCATCCCCCTCTCTCTGTCTCTCTCCCTCTCTCTCTCTCTCCCCATCTCCATCCCCCCCTCTCCGTCTCTCCCTCAGAAGTGGAACGGAGAGCGTTCTGCGCTCGGTCCTTCAGAGGCAGTCTCCAATTACGTTGTGCATGGGAGTGCTCAGTGCGGTGGAACTGCTCCATTTCATCATTACGCTGAGGCTGCTGTGCGTGAGGGAGTCAGCGGCAGCCCAGCGGAGTGTGTCATCGGGGCTCCGCACCGCCTCGTGACCGCAGGTGCGTCGCCCGCCATCCACCGACCGACGGCGCGCCCGTGAGAACGGGGGGACGGCGAAGGGGGCGCCGCACGGGAGGCGAAAACCGCGTTTCGGGGGCCCGCCCTCCAGGCACCTGATACGATTGTTTCCCGGGAACGGATTTGCCGAGCGAGAACGAGGGGATTATTCGATTCAACTTCTAGTCAAGTGGCCAATTCGTTGGGAGATCGATACTAATCAACGGACTGGCATCTCCCGAGCTGTCAGAGGGCATTTGAATCCCTCCTACAGTAGCAGGCAGCTCGCATAACAAGTCTTAACCCGAGGCAAACTCCCCCCCCCCCCCCCTCTTTGATACCAACCCCAGCTCACATTGCAACATCCTGCAAATGATTAATCTGCAGCGCTGGAGACCGAGCCGGTGTCAGAGCGCCAGGGTGCCATCGGCGAGGCCTTTTTAGTGCTGCGAACAGGGCTGCGAGACGCCGGGCTCTGCGACACGTCTGACAGGAAGTGGTCAGCGTTACATTCCCCCGGCCGCGTTATCCGCGTGGGCGTAGACGGCCAGACCGCGGCGGCAGGCGGTCGTCACGCCAGGCTCGGCAAGGAGAGGCGGCCGTGATGAGCCGGTCCTAACGCGCGGAGCGGAGGGCAGGCCGCGGAGGGCAGGCCGTATCCCGGAGGAGCCGGGGGGGGGAGTAAACGGCCGTGACGGCCCAACACGGGGCTCGCCCGCGCCTCCTGACCGCGGAGGAACCTGGAGAAACCCCGGAAGAACCGGGAGAAACCGGGAGGAACCCGGAGAAAGCCGGCTTCCGCATGTACAATCCCAGAGACTGGAAACGACCGGGGGGGGTTACAACCTTAAATCAACAAGGACAAGCCATTCATCACATATAATAATGAATAATAAATCACTATTCCTAATAATAATACAAGAAATGTGTTACAAACCAGAAATGGAACTCTTGTACAAATTTGATCTGACAAATGTGTTCAATTTGTTCATTTGACTTGCTGTAAAAACACTTTACATTAAGGGCTTTTTTATTTTATTTTCGATCGCCTTGCTTGCATTAAGCAGTCAGGTCAGGACCCATGAATATTCAGCAGCCCAAGCGAAGGGCCGAGACTCCGCCCGACGTGATTTACATCCACTGCAGCTCAGGCCTGAAATACCCACAATGCCGTGGAGCAGAGGGCCCACGGCAGCGTATCTGCTGAGCGCAGGCACAGAAGGTGGAAATAAGACCTGGCTTAAGTAAACAACAGAAGAACACAGGAAACACATTTTCTCTGCTGAAGCGAACGACACCGTGCCAGACCGGGTCGATTGCTGATCCATGGGACTCATAACACGCCTTACATTTTCCACTAACAATGCACGCGGAAACGGCGCGGCGAAACTCACTCGCTCCGGTCTTAAAATATGCTGTCAAAATACCAAAAAAAAGTGCTGTCATATGCAGCCATGCAAGAATTTTTTTTTTTTTGCCTTGTTATTTTTTTATGCGTCTGTTCGTATCAAGATGTTTGTTTTCTAAATATTTACCTCACCAGGAAGGTACATCTAAGGCGTTTCACAGGCCCCCTTGTACCTTATGAATGTTGTGTCCCATAGGAAATGCAATGAAAGCACTGCAGTCTCCCTACCAAGTGAAGTCTCTCAGAGCGCGCGCCCCACCACCACAAACAGACGCATTAGCACATACCAGCAAATAAAATGCTAAACAATATCAACAAAACACAGCTACTTGCAACACTTAAATAAAAAAAATAATAAGAATCGCGCGCTTTTCGATCCTCCGCGGTTTCCCTGCCGCTAGCACTAGGCAGGGAGATTTCCACCCATTGTTAGTCCCGGTGACAGCGAGAACAAAGTCAATATTGACAAACTGGCCTTCCTCGCCCCCCCGTTATCCACTGGGCTCGGAGCAGGTGAGGCAGTACCCGGCTGACGCACGGCCTTTGAGAGCGAGGGGCGACCCCGCCGTGCTAACTGCCCGGACAGCGGGATGGCGGGAGCTCGCACAGAGAGGCGGGAGGCAGGCCCGGGCGACGCGGCCGCGTCGGGAGGTCTCGTGCAAGGTGAGGCGGGATTGACACCCCGACATCGCCTCCTCTTATGAAACAAGGGGCCCGCCCGCCGCGGCTGCCAATCACCGCGCGGCTTCCGCGGGTGAGCGGAGCGTCCGGGCGCAAAACCTCTGCCCTGCACAAACACTCCATTGTTGTCTTGCGGCTCGGTGTCTTGCCCTTTGGACTCCTGCGCCGCGCGCCTTTATTGCGCTTCCGTTAAGGTTAAACGACTCCCGGGCCGGCGCCGGCGTTCGGACCCGGCCGTCCGCACACACGACACTGTTTGGATTAGCGCTGTTTTCACAGGGCCTTGTGGAAGTGTCCCTCCGCAAATCCTGTTCCTTCGGAGGACTCCCCGACGCTCCCCGCAGCTACTTTTTAACACCGCAAGGAAAGCTTACCTCAATAAAACATGAATCTGTGATAGTGATAACCCTTAAACCACAGCCAGATAATAGTGTTAATTGCAGTTACTCAAATGAGGTTATTTCTTATTTTAATCGCATAAATCACAGGTTTATCCCCTAATATATATTTAAAAATAGAAGCCGTACAATTTAATTGCAGAAATTACGACAATAATATTCACTTCACGGAAGTGACCTTTAAGAAGTGGATCCTATGGTTAAGACGTAGAACCCAATAAGCAGGCGCTTTCCCATGCGCAGCACCTTGTAGTTCATTATGGCAACCACACAGCAGGCCAGGTCAAACCAATAACTTCATGGCTTTAGCACTAATTCGTGTACTAATAACACTGGCCACATGCAGAGATAAGTAATCATTTATACGATGGATCATGGCCAATTAGACAGTAAGATGTTTTTCAGCTGCTAAATTAGCCTGGCTCCGAACGGGGCAACACTTACTTACTAGTTTATTTGATTTTTATCACAATCAGGACCGGGGCAACTACAAAAGCCACAGCCGTCGCGAAACAATTGAGCATTTCCTTGTCATTAGCACAGCCTTGGTAGCCGGTCGGTGAAAACTTCATTTCCAGTGTGTGTGTGTAAGCTGCGAAACCCTACGACGTCGGGTGCCACCTACTAACAGGAATACTGCGACAAAAATCGGTTCATCCGCAAGTGTTACCCAGACTTCCTAACTTGCGAATAGCGTTGCTGTTGCACCGTGTCATGGGCGCGATAATTGGGTCTCGCATGAAAGAGACTCCCAGAAAGACATGCACAGGTGGCAATACAGCCAGAACTATGCCTAGCCTTTGAGCCTTTGAGCCTTTGTACAGAGCAGAGCTGAAAACTGGAAATCATACCAATTCTACGGAACGGACAGATGGGAAATTTTACACTGAGCTGGATCAAAGCAATAAGGCCGAGCACAATGTGACATTTGCATCACTAATCAACCCAGCAATATAATAGCAATAATAAAAGCAAAACAGACTTTTGGAGGTCAGTTCCTTTAAGCAGAGCCACTTCCAGCAGAAACCTGCCCCACTTCACGCGGAGCAGAACCAATTACAGCTCTTCACTTTTCCGAATGGATTTCAAATCCTTCACTTCATTTCAGTCCAGTTGACCCAAATTATTGTTGGTAATATTCTGCAAGCATTTTTGCACGGAGGATTAGAAGTATTTTGTTAAACCCTTGTTGAGTAGAGTGTTCATTTCCATTATTTGCACGCATCCACATATCAGAATGTGTCTTTTTGAAAGTTTTTGTTGTAATATAATACATTGTCAGTTCCATTTGCGCTCACTTGCGATAAGCACTGAAAAAACTAAGAAATGCCTATATGACATAGCTGTTTTGAATTGTCACATTAGCCAAGAAAGTCACACAGCTGATAAAGTTATCACTTATCAAACAACATGGCAGAGATAGAAATCATTATTCCGTTATTAGTTCTCTTAGCTTTGGAAGCAGCAACCAAATAAAATAATCTGATTTATGTGAACATGTCTGCTTCACAGGTAATGTTTAGCAGCGAGTTCCAAAATACAAGTTATAAAAACGTGAATTGTACCATTGACACAACCCAAATAGCAGTTAATGATGAAATGACATTTTTCCCAGTGCTGTCAGTCTGGAACTTCTATCAGTCCCAGACGTTTTTCTTTTAAACGCAGCTCTATATCTCTTGGAATTTTTCTGCTGTAGTCATTTCTCTCCTTATTGGTTTTTCAGTCTCCATAATTACTTCATAACATGGCGTCTCTGCCGTCCTGAACTGCCACACAGCCGGGGACAAACACACAGACACCCAAGAACAACATCTATAATGTATAAGGTTCCACGGCTTAATACCGACTACTGAAACCAATAACAGCCAAGTTATATCAACTGATTGAGTGGTAGCTGTGCGCGTTCCCCCTGCCTGAGAATGGCAATAAATAAACATGTGTGAGTATCATTTGTATTATTATAGATGTATACAGAGGGCTTAGGATACTGCAGTGTAATGATCTACCACCTCCCCATGTCCTCATATCGCAACACATCATTTGCACATGTTGAGTAAACAGCCATTCATCCTGCAAATGAGCAGCCCTATCATCCGATCGGGGGATGCCAGGGCGGAAGGGAAACGCAACGTCTCCGTGCACTCAGCGGGCTACTCAACGCTCAGTGCACTCAGTGGGCTACTCAACATCTCCGCGCACTCAGGGGGCTAGTCAACGTCTCCGTGCACTCAGTGGGCTACTCAACGCTCTGTGCACTCAGAGGGCTACTCAACGTCTCCGTGCACTCAGCAGGCTACTCAACGTCTCTGTGCACTCAGTGGGCTACTCAACGTCTCTGTGCACTCAGTGGGCTACTCAACGTCTCCGTGCACTCAGCAGGCTACTCAACGTCTCTGTGCACTCAGTGGGCTACTCAACGTCTCCGTGCACTCAGTGGGCTACTCAACGTCTCTGTGCACTCAGTGGGCTACTCAACGTCTCCGTGCACTCAGCGGGCTACTCAACGCTCTGTGCACTCAGCAGGCTACTCAACGTCTCCGTGCACTCAGCGGGCTACTCAACGTCTCCGCGCACTCAGTGGGCTACTCAACGTCTCTGTGCACTCAGCAGGCTACTCAACGTCTCCGTGCACTCAGAGGGCTACTCAACGTCTCCGTGCACTCAGTGGGCTACTCAACGTCTCCGTGCACTCAGTGGGCTACTCAACGTCTCCGTGCACTCAGCGGGCTACTCAACGTCTCCGTGCACTCAGGGGCTACTCAACATCTCTGCGCACTCAGCGGGCTACTCAACGTCTCCGTGCACTCAGCGGCACTCAGTGGGCTACTCAACGTCTCCGTGCACTCAGTGGGCTACTCAACGTCTCCGTGCACTCAGTGGGCTACTCAACGCTCTGTGCACTCAGAGGGCTACTCAACGTCTCTGTGCACTCAGCGGGCTACTCAACGTCTCCGTGCACTCAGTGGGCTACTCAACGTCTCCGCGCACTCAGGGGGCTACTCAACGTCTCCGCGCACTCAGCGGGCTACTCAACATCTCCGTGCACTCAGAGGGCCACTCAACGTCTCCGCGGAGGCTTGCAGCCACGTTACCGCGGCACCGCGCTTCATACGTACGCGTATCGGAATGAAAACTAATCACCTAAGCCCTTGGAACTTTCTGGAACGTCTTGAAATGTCATAAGCAAACACAAGTAGAGGCTTCATGCACTGAAGGACTCCCACTTGATCTTGAACAACATTGGAATTTAAATCGAAAGAAAAGCTTGCTGCTCAGAATCCGTATATGTCAAAACATAAACAAACTGGAAGTAGTTAATCAATTTCCTCAAGTGTCGTTTAGCAGTCTCGGTATGAAGCATTTTCAGTTTAGCTTTGTACACAGAAGATATTCTGGCCTCTCCATTTGGCTACATGTTACATGCAATGCAAAGGTAAGGAGGCACAGTGATTTCATCCCTGTTGATTAGCAGAAATGAAAGTACTTAAACATTATGCTCATTAGATTCCCGGTTAGACAAAAACATAATGATCTTTCTTTTCTTTTTTTTTTCATCGTTTTATCCGTCGTAGGATACCTTGGTTAAAATCCAACCATTAAATATTCACCTGAAAACACTCAGTTGGAGAATAGAAATTAGCACTGTGTATCTGGGGAACTGAACAACATTCATTGCCTTATGAATGAAACACATTCATATGGCAACAACATTTAAATAATTGAATAGCTTCTCTTTAACCCTAGCCGACTCTTCTTTAACTGCATAGGTCCAGGACAATGGCCTGTGCCTCCACTAAACCACCTTTGTGGCTTGTGAGCTGCTGTGAAGTCACAATATGGTGGCCTGCAGTTACTCACTTAGAGCCCAAGCAAGCACTGTTGACCTCAAAATGTTTTCATTTTTTTTAAACCTTCCAACACTGACTTTGCATGTCAGTACATGCTAGATCCCTCACTGAAATAATGCACTAATGCACTAAACATAAAATAATTTTGAGGGACATCATGTTACAGATTTTGCAGAATTTTTATTTTATTTATTTATTTATTTACAGTCGAATTCCCATTTATTTTTATGATGAGTTATATCCGAATAAGACGAAGAATAAGACATGCCCGTCTGTCAGCTATAGGTATTTAAACTCATGTTCACACAGCAGAGTCTGCGGTTGCGTTTGAATTCTGAGGCTACTGTCACAGAGCGACGTCTCACCGCATTCTGTCCAAGACGTACCACATCGACCAAATCTCTGCTCAGATCAGCGCTTCCGTTCAGTCTGAGTGAAGCATGGCGCGTCGCGTAAGTGTGAAAGAAAAGTCGATCGCAGTCTCGCCTCTACCAAAGCTGCCACATAACCCAAACAAAAAAAAATATACCATTAGTTTGTACACTTTATGGTATATATTATTTTTTAAATGGACACATTATTCAATAATTGTATCCAAATAATATAAAGACCTGTGGATTTACTAGGCAGCTGCAGAGAAAAGGCAGACTTTGGCTCAAAGAGGAATAAAACCGCCCTCTGAATTGGCCAGATGTAATTAGGAGGCAGACGGACACAGAGCAAGAAGCAGTGGGTGCAGTCTTGTTGTTACTTTCAATGGGGAGAAAGAGGTATAGTGTTCAACAACCTATTGTATCTGCTGGTAGACAGAAACACCATTCAACCAGCCACAAATGTAAGAGAAAACATCACCTTTCAGGAGAAACAGGGTCTGCACATGGGTCTGGGTGGGGACTTTAAGCTGAGCACCGCCTGCCAAATGTACCTAACCCAGAATGCAAATGGGAATGCTTTAAGGTACTAAAAAGATACCACAGTACACAAAAGAAAATATCAAATTCAGAACTTTGGCTTTTTAAAAATAGACAAATGCCTCTTAACAAGTTAGGAGGGTGTTCAATGTAGCTGCAAATGCTTTGAATGTAAAGGACTAATTGAGCAAATTCAGCAGCTTGAACTGAATCAAAAAATATTCTGTGAGGATAAAAAAAATGTAGCACTTGCAAGCTTGTGTCTCACAGTTGAGTAGAAAGCGCCATAGTAATTAGATTCAGTGTCTCCTTTTGCGCACTAATTTGATGGCTAAGTGTGGTCTGAAATAGGATTTCAGGGAACTACCTTCACATTGAATCTAGGCAGTACACATTTCTAGAATATCCCACAGCTAAAAACAACAAAACTTTAATCTAATCCAAACCCTCACATTCAAACTGGTCTCAAGACCACCAGAAGCAAGTATAGAAGTGAAGTGTTTTCAACACTCCAAGCAAAACATGGGCTTTCTCTATTGTGAAGTTCAATTGGAGACTATAAAGCCACTGATTCTGTGATGTTAGACTGATACCTTCACCTCCAGAGAAACACATTCCTCTTTGCCTGGTTTCCTTACATCAGTTTAAGCACATCATGAATGCATATGTCAGTTATAACTGGCAATGAGACGCAAGATGGCAACCAAAATTGGTCCCTCTATGCAAGAGTCACCGGACAGACATATACATGCATATAAGGAAACCAATTCATGCCTTCGACAGCTATACAGAGAGCAGAACAACACACAGCGCACAGATGCAAACTCAAAGCAGCACAAACACGAGTTGAGCGGAACTTTCTCAAACCTCACCTCTCAGTAGAAGAGTGCACTTAGCAAATTGAGTTAAATAGCCTTCATGTCATATTTAATTCATGGGAGATAATGAAATGAATTGCTTCTGGCATGCACGGGGTTCATGGGTAGATCACGCCATCTCGGTGCTGCAGAGCACACAGGCAGGACGGGTGGACTGAAGCTCTGGTAGCCGGGGGGGTTGCTGGATGAACACAAGGCTCAGGTACTGGGTGTTTATTATGAGTCCTGTGTCATCAGCCGTACTGCTAGCGCGTTAGCAATGATGCAAGATGAGGAAATGGGAAATAATGAACAAGTAAAACTTTTTGTATGGAAGAAAACATAGCTTGTTTTTCTTTCTTTTTTAGAAATACATTTGGCACCCAATGTGGGCCTGTATATATGGAATTGCCATCCTAATTTTGAATGTTCGATCAGTAACCACTGCAACCACATTCATGCGTGAGTCTCACTGCCGTTTTGCGAGAAAACCACTGTTTACCCACATGTGGTGCCCCCATTTCCCCTTTCCTGATCCAGGCTTATTCATCAGTGCTCCTTGCTGCAACCGCTGCCATTAATCCAGGAGAGTGCAGGCAAGCAAGAGCTCCCCTCCGAAGCACATGATGTCAGCTGCCACTTCTTATCACACGGCATTTGGAAACTCAGGATCACAGAGACATGGGTCGAAGGAAGACACAACGCGCAGCTCAACAGGCACACTTGCTGGCTACCGACAGACCAGCAAGAGTCGCTAGAGGGCCGTCACCCGTGCCGTATATAAATCCTCCCTTCCCTGGGCGATGCTAGTGATAACTGCGCGCTGCTTTGTGGCACTGCCAGTCACAGGTCCTACTGGTGCATTATGTGCAGGCTCTGCACTTGTTCGGCTGAATATCGCTGTGATTTTGAAGAAACCAAAACCAGTAGCTACTTAGCTATCCTAACAAAATGCATAAAACACAATCTGGCTCCCGGACTACTGCACAATAACGGTTGGAACTTCAGGAACAATGGATACACTTCACGTCAACCTCTGAAATTTCTGTGTAATGACATTTATCCAACAGGAAGGATTTCCTCGTACAAAGCAGAGTGCATGTCTTGACTATAGAGGTTTTTCTTTCAGCTCATGAAAATTGAACCCTGCTAGCCGTGTGGCAGCTGCGGAGGAAGGCTGGACGTTCGTAATGGAGGCCTGCGTTCCCTCCTCGAAGGCCACCATAGTTTCCTAATCACCAGCAAGCAGCCCCACACAAAGCCATGACCAGCCAACATCTTTGATAAATTTCACTCATTAAATTTTCACTCTAAGGACCGTTATTATTTACATTGCAAAAACATTCAAATCAGCAACAAAAATAATGGTGTAAATAATTCATATATTTTCCCCTTAAAATCCATGATATGTTATAAAAATCCATAACGGTAATTACCATAGCTATTAAAGCTGGGGGTGAGGATGTCCCCTGGCATCTAATCGACGAGGCCAAAGTGGTTCATACTGTTGAACACATACGGGCGCTCTTAGGTTGGAAAGATGCAAACGGCCCTTTGAGGGGGAAGAAACAGTGATGCATTGTAGCATGGCTTTATCGTACCCGGATGTTGGAGATACAAAGGGCTGAGCGAATTCAATGCAAGGATTAAGCTACGCACGTACACAAACGGAGTCACTGGCATAAGACGAATCAAAATCAGTGGGAATATCGTTCTCCCGTCGCTGAAATTTCCATTTTGGTCCGGTGGCTTTGTATTTCCCCCGCAGTTTGTAAACTGACAGCCAGTGCGTTACCGACATTAACAATGCATCAGCGTCAAAGCACGCGGAGGAAGCCATCCCATTGATTTTATTATGTGTGGAGTTGCTCACATTTCATTTTCATGCAACGTCCAATGATAATGCTCGGCAGGACCAGAGAGCAAATTCCCCGCAGTATTGAAAAGAAACTAATCAATCATGACCCTCCACATCTTCAAAATGAAACAGGACCGGGCTGGGTGGGTGTATTTGGGGAAAACAAGCGTTTCTCTCACAAATGTCAGTCCACAATCTGACGCATTGTGAAATATAATTCCATGAATGAATTTGTGCTAAAAGCAGTTCATTCATTTCTTATTTTTTTGTGATTAAATTCGGAAGCTAAGCTATGCTAGGCCTGTCTTTCTGGGAGGGCAGTACCAAGCAAACAGATATGAATATTTACTTAATATGCCATAAATGTAAGGGGTAGATAACATTTAAAAGCACCACCTTTAGCAGGGTGAAACACCACCTGCAGTAGGGTGATAGTGTGTTTTGCCATGGAATAAGATAGGTACTCAGAAGATCTACTTTGAGGTGCTCAAGAATTCTTTCTTGTGTTCACATTTCACTCTCAGTCTAGTGTGAACACACTCTTCGCATTTGAGAATGCCTTTTGAATTCCACTGCTTGGCATTTACTGTAGATTGAACAAAGAGCCAAAAGTCAAATTGCGTTTTTTTCTTTTGTAGGTCAAAAGCTTTCATTGGCAGATAAATATCACTTCAAAGTGCCACTTTTATCTGCTCCACGTAGCTGTGGAGCTATAAACTCCTCAGTGTCTATTCACAATTATTGCACTTGCATAACCTTCCTTAAATCTAGTGATTAGACGCATCTGTCCATGAATATTTTAATTACACATGATTAGAAAAACCTTCTGCACAATGAATGTTTTTTCCTCACAAAAGGTGAATTTTTAACAACAGGCAACATTTTAAAACCCATCAATATTAAGATGGGGAAAACAACCTAATTTTTTATCCAGCAATTTAAGCAGAAAATAAGCTAAAATATTTTGTGGCAACACAATAGATTATGCAGGCTTGAGACAAACTCTATAAAAGATGTCATTTTCAAATATAAAAAGAGCAACATTTTGTTATGTCTATCAGGTAATCTCAAAGACATCTTCTACCTTGCCATTTATCAGTCTGATTCAAACAGGTTTTGCAACACATTGACAGAGGGATGTTTAAGCATTCATCAAATCACTGACAGTCATTTCAGATGACAAAGAAAAAAGGAATCAAAACATTTGTAAACTGACACGCTTACAAATTGCGTGAGGACACGCAATCAAAAGTTTCTGTGAAGGAAGATCGTCACCAACCTGGGACGTGAGAAAAGCACAGCGTGCCTCTTGTCTGTTCGATCTTGAGTACTGATACCTACAGTATGGCTTTAGTCAGGGAATTAAGGAAACACGTCTTTAAGCTTTGATTTTAGTATAATAAAACAAATCTCCCCAGAATCAAGTGATAAGCAATTGTATCAGAGGGAACTCTTGAAATCCTGGAAGGTAGCCTATTTCTTTGAAGCTCCACAGAAGAGACGCATTAAAGTGCCGCTTCCAGCTGAAGTCACCAAAATCACCTGTACCTCCCACTGTTTACACAATGACCCGGACGACACGGTGCAGTGAGGCATTCGCAGCACGCTAGCTGGAAACAAACAGAATTATCATATCAGAAAATCACTATGGGTTTTTTTTTGTTCCTTAAGGCCAGCAGCAAAGCTTTAATTCTCCATAATGATTTACAAAGTGACTAGTCAAACAGATTTACTGTGACAGATTGAAAGGAGCCGAACATAAATATAATTACCGCTCACGTGATCCGGGCCTCCTCCTGCCTTCGATGGGAGGCCACACAATGGGACGTACTCTACAGATGCGTCTAATAAGCATTTTCAATTTACTCCACATCATCCTTCCACCAGCAGAACGGAACTAAACAAACAGCCACCACCGTGTAACGACTTAAAGAGGCAGGGTCTCCACAACACGGCGTCTACCTGCGGCAGGGCCGGACCGCGCGGTTAATTCTGGTTGTACACTTAAATTTTACCGCATTACTCGACACCACAGCTGATGAACCGTGACCAAAAGGCAATGATGTGTGGTAATTCTTAAGACACCAGCTGCAGCAAACTAGTCAGATAATGGGAATCTCTTTCAGGGAGGGTTGGGGGCTACCACGAATGCGGGATCCAAAGTGTCAACTTATGGGTTGTGCGTAAACCAACGACGGCCTCAGAAAGAAAAACACAGCATTACTTAAAACGACGGCTGCCCTTGGACACATGGAGATAAAGAGGAACTAAAATGAAATAAACACTACAGCCCTTATTTGAAGCAATTATTTGAAACTATATAGAAACCCAGAAGATTTGAGTATTATTAAAATGAAAAAGCAGAGCACATTCTACAGTTGCTTGGAGAACAGTGTGTCACAACATACTAGAGTAAAGCCTCCCACGATCTATTTCGCTAAAGTTCTCCTTTTAACTGATGAGTGGATTAAAAGATTATTAAAAACAGTGAGCAGAATAGTTGCTCAATAAGAAGTGTAGAAATAAAATGAAAAGAAAAATAATTAAATGGAAATTTCACACAAAAAAATACTGATATTTATTACACCTAGTGGATTGCGGATGTTAGCAGGGTGACAGCCATTTCAGACAGTGGTACACTGTGCTCCGCACTCGAAAGCGAGCCTTAAACGCTGGCGAGTGTGGAGATGTGTGGGAATTCCCAAGGCCCGGGCCACCGTGCCCAGCCCAGAGGCCACTGCGGGTTGGGTTTCGCGCATTCTTGCCTTTCCAGCCGCAAGAGAAAAAGTTCCAGTGGAAACCGGAGCGGAAGAAAGATATCACGGGAAAGGCTAGCCGGGCGCGCGTCCATACATCGCGTTTCAATGACGGCAGTTATGCGTCGCCATGGCGCCGTTTCAAAAACTACGATCGAGAGATAGAAGGAGAAAGTGGAAAGGAAAAAGGAAGCGGTCTCGCATTTATTGCGATGGCTTGCTCTGCGTGCCGTCAGCTGACCGGGCCAGGAACGCGAGCTGGCGGGCACCGCGCACGGCTTCCCCCGGCGAACGCTCGGCGGTAATCTCCGGGGCCCGGTCCCCCGGGGAGCCTGGCGCGAGGGCGAACTCGGCCCCGACCGCAAGACCGCGCCGCACGTGCCCTCCTTTTATAACACGCGCTCAAAAATAGCCTCCCGCGTCAACGTCCGCTAAAGCCACGGGCTCCCGCTAGGCCGGGGAGAGTCTGCCGGGAATGTGCGGAAAGGCACCCCGTGCCAGCTGCAGCTCGCAAAAAAAAAACCCTCCTCCGTCCTGATTGGCTCCCGCGGGATGGCTCCGGTCCACTCCGCACGCTACTCCCCGTCGTTAGGAAAAGACGCCTCCACACTGCGGCCGGTTCTAATGTTTATTTTCGCCGACGAGATGCAGAAGCGATTAACAAACGGCGTGATTGCATCATGCGGCACCCCACAACTAGGGGATGATTTTCGCACAACAAACTCGCAGCGCGGGAGGGTGCGCTGTGGTTTACGCCCCAGGAACATCAGATTGAACATCAAGTGATTAGTTTATCCGCAAATTTTCATTAGCCTGATTTTTCACCGATTTGCAAGACGGTGTCAGGACCTCAGTTCGTTTTTACCTCGTATTCTTTCTCTAATCTAAAATGACACAACAATACGAGCAGCAATCTGTCATCTTTAAACCGCAAACAAAGAAAGCGTTGACTGAGAAACCATCTGATAAACAGCACTGAGATGCATCAGCAGATAGGGCTTGTGGAGGATCTCCTGAAAAGCGCCATTGCATCGCAAGCCTTTGTCCCCTCAGACACGTGTGCAGAGTTTACGCATCATCATGGTGATCAGTATGAGACATTCTGCTACTGAGAGAGGCGTCTGTGGAGAGGCTGAAAATAAGAGAGCCAATTCAGTTCAGCCGTTTCACAGCACAACCTATTGCTAAAGAAATCTGATTCAATGACTTCCAAGACCTCACCGGAAAGTGGCCAATATCAGCAGCCCCTTTCGGCCTTGAACGATAGTGTCATAAAACATAACCACGTTTTTCACCAGAACCGGAAGGGAGAGGGAAAATCAAAGTGCAAAACGCTCAAAAGCTGTTTGATGCCATTACCAAATGAACATCAGCCGAGGCCACGAAACAGACAGGGAAACCGTAATGGTCATTTAACAAAAATCAGCAATGTCGCCCTTACCTGAGCAGTGGCGATTTCAGTTGGATGACAGTATCTCTCCAAACACACACATACACTAACAGTTCTGGATTTCCTACACCCTATATGGTACTGGGACTTGTATAACTGCCTTGATGGTGGCGTACCATATTGGCTGTTCTGTGATGCGTACAGTGGACCTGAGTTTCTATAGAACGAGTTGGTGAAGACAACCCAACGTGCTCTCTGCAGCCCATTTTAGCCCAAATCCTAAAAAGACACAAGTGGAGCGATATCCACGCAAAGATAACCTAGGCATTCTTCCATTCCTGCTCCTGACTGTCGCCGGGACTGCATGTTAAGATTGCCTTCCTCCACACAACACTGTTAAAATCATGACAAACACATGCCTACTCTACTCCCTGTTGAACCTGTATTGCAAATATTGCTCTTGAACAGTCAAAATTCAAATGAAGTGGTGCGTCTGTGCGCGAGTACGTACAGGAGAGAGAAGGACAGTTGATTTGAGTCCTTGCCGAAACATACTGGATATGCAAACTAAAGCACGCATTCAAGGTTTTTTTCTTTTCCAGTAACGCGCAGGAGGGTAAATTCCAGAGAAAGCAAACCGAAATAAACCGACACGCCGTTTATTGAATAGCATCAGCCGGAATCCTGTCTGTCAACCGCTACCAGACCTCGCACAACAGTAGAAATGTTTGGAGTACATTTCCCACCTTTGCCTGTGGAGGGGCCTGGTGTTGCTGGGGAAAGTACAGACCGCCTTATTGCATTGGAGGGGTGGGCTGCGTGTGAGTGAGTGTGTGTGTGTGGGGTGGAGGGGGGGGTTGGGAGGGTTAAATACATTCCCGCTATATTAGTAAATCCCAGTTAATTTGCCTTGTCGGAGAACAATGAAATGTGAATCCCTGTGGGCGATGTTGAATGCAATTCCAGCGCTCTCTCCGCCTCTCCTCCATCACTCTCCTGAGGTGCGGAAATCTCCGGAGCTCACCGTGAGCACGGCGACACAATCTGCCCCCTCGCATCCGCGGAATCGTCCCCGATCATCCGCCCGATTGTTTTACATTCCCCGAACATTCCCCCAGCTAGGACACGGGCACACCCACTACTGCGGCTCAATCGCCATGAAACGCTTTCATTTTTATCAAAAGAAGGGGGAAAAGAACAGATTCTTTTCACTGTATAAATCACTGTCTAAATCAAAATAAGAAAACGCATTTAGGTGGACGTGAGCGTATTTTATGGACAATGATGAAAGCCAACAATTTTCGGTCTAAAAAAACACGAGAAAGCCACTTAAATCATAAGTGTCAACTAAATGCACACCTTTGTTTAATTTATGGGCCAGGAGCCTGCAATGCGGTTGGGTGTCATGTATGATTCAAAGCCCTACACTTACGAACAGGGACAGGGCCCAGCGTTGTGACATCCTCCGAGTGTATTTCTCACAGAACGTCAAATCAAACATGCATGAGCCCGTGACGGAGGCTGCCTAAAAACCCCTCTGAAGGAAACAGCCACTTAGAGCGCCGCACGGATTGCTGTGAGCCAGCCGGCGCGGGGCTGAGCTTTACACACCTGTAGTTGGTTTATATTAAATCCGCTCTCCTCCCCCCACCTCCATCCCCCCTATCCCCAGCCCAGCCTCTACAGACACTGTCAGTGCTGACAGAAAGACAAATTTCTCCCAGAATAGATCACCTTGAATAAGTCTCCATCCACCCCAGTAAAGCTCAGACCTGGTCTCCCTCTGCGGCTAAAGCTCACTTAGCGCTGGAACTCAGTCCTCCGGCTTTGCCACAGCTAACGTGCTACATGCTACCTTTTCTTTTCTTTGTGACAAAATGCAGTATGTTTGCCGGAATGCTGACAATGGCACAAGTCATTCGGTTTATATCCCTTTTAAATTATTAACCGCTTTTAAGATAGCATAAGCATGGATTAATTATTGTAAAGGTTTATGGTATTTTGACCTTAACTTTTAATATTTGGGATTCAAATAAAAAAAACTATTAGGCACTGGCGAGTTGCATTTCAATTAGCTAGCGTACCTAGGCTATGCTTAAAAAAAAAAAAAAAAGAGAGAGAGAACTCAAAAATATCTTACATAAATTGCTTTGTTAAATGGTAATATATTGATTAATATTTATTTGATCTCATTAGGTCAAAGAGCATTCCTTATGCAAGCAAGAGTTATTAAAGTTTAGTTTGCAAGTTGATACCATTAACCTACTTTTGAAAAATAGTTATGTAATATGGAAAAAATTACGTGGAAAATAGAGTGGTCGCTTCACAGTTTATGGTTTACACTGAATAGAAATTACAGAAATTACAGAAATTACAATTCCATTCAGCGACTTTTGGGTGCACCGTAGGTTGTTTACACCAGTCATTGATGAGCTGGAAATTCTGAGAGCCAATGAAATATAATAATTAATACACTTATTACAGCACATCCAAAAAAGATTTTTTTTTTTAAATGTTAGCCAAAAAAAAAAAAGGTAAAAAAACAAACAGAGGTTCAGTGTGTTCCCATAACCTGGCAGGCATTTGCAGTAAGCCATTGTTGATTAAGGCTGATTTATTGTGGCTTTGCGTGCTGTAATCTATGTTTATAACCACAAAGACCACATTTCAATGCAGAGTATGTAAACAACGCAACATCGGGGGGCGAAGATCCTTCCAGAAAGCATCATTGCGAAAACGCAACACTTTAACGTGGGTTTCAACTTCAGCTGCCAGGGCACGGCTGCGTGAAAGTGATACATGGTGACAAGTTCTTCATTTAGACCTGAAATCCCAGCTATGACTGACACGCTTTTTAATATCCTGTTTACCAGCCTATGATTAAGAATATGAAATATGAATATGAAATACAAAGTGTTTCTATGTTTAATGAATAAATGTTGAGCTTCCATAAGACGTTCATGAATCCTCCCAAAGCCTTTTCTCCCAGTCCCTGAAAAGAGTCAAAGCCCAACTAGCCAGGAAATGTTATCAATAAATCATTCTAAGGAAAAGCTAACGGATATCAAACCCACACCCAGCTCTGCCAGTTAGTTTTTTTGGGTTTTTTTTTAAGATATTCGAGTACATCCAAGTAAGCCAAACCACTGGTAGACTGCTTTTATGAGCATGAAAGCATTTCACTTGATGTCTTCTACACTCTGATCATGTCTAAAAAAACAGAGTCCTGGGCACGGAGATCGATGTCCTCTGTTCAAATAAGCGAGACCTCATTCATCAACACATCCAGAAGAACAAAAATGATGTCATCTTCAGAAACCAAACCGGAGAGAAAACAACATAGGAAAAAAGTGCTTATAAACTGTCACAGGCCTGTTTTAAAGCAGGAAAAGAAATATCCAAAAAATACAATAACACGTCCCAAGAATAGCCAAAAAAAGCAGGTCTTCATCAAGAAACAGCAACAAATTGCTCAATTCTGCACCAGGAAAACAGAATAATTGGTGGTTAGGATGAACCACAAGCTAGCAGAAAGGGCTCCAGAAAGTTCCCCAAAGCACCACACAGTGGATTAAGAACGGTTTGGCTTTGGACAGGGAGCAGCAGGAAGACTTTGTGCAGGTCCTTCTGATGGTCAGGTGGAAGTAACCTAACCAAGGGAAGCTTCTTTACTGGCCCTAGGGCATGGAGGTGTTAACATACCCTGGTCCATCCAAACAAATTATCTCTGGAGTGGAGAATCATATGTGAAAGGCCAGGATGCAGATGCAGTCAGAAATCATCTCAGACGGCCTTACCCAGGCGGAGGTCCCCTCACACAGAAGATACAGGAACTGTGAGCTGACTCTTATACAGGAGACAGCCTTCATCCAAGCTCATCAGGTCACAGAAATTAGGCCATTATTGTACTTCTGAACCAATGGATTTGAATGCACAATTGTTCAAGTAAGCTAAATGGATACTGAAGTTATTAAAAATACATCCAAAGCATGGATACACATGCAGACAGTAAGAATCATGTACACTGCAAGGCAACAGCTCAACAACAGAATGCCTCTGTCTATTAATTCAATTTTCTCTGGAAATAGTCGCATGCAAATGTGTCTGTTTTTAAGTCAAACTATAAACACAGAGTAGTGAATGGCATGGCAACCACTGATATAATCTCATCATGACAGCCTTGAACACACCCAGTTAAAGACTTATGTATGATGAAACCTGCATCGTAATTACAAACATCTGGGGATGGAAAACAAGTGTGCATCACCTCCTTCACATTCAAACAGCATCCTACAATCCAGAGAAAAACAGACACAGATCCTTACCGAGGTCCTTTACAGTAATTAGGACCGCTAGGACTTCATGCTGCTGGTGTTAAATGTTTTATTTCAGTCCAACAAACTTTCCAAGCGAGGAAGAAAAAAAAAAAAACTTTCAAAACAAATATTTGCCTGGCCCTTTTAAACAACTGTATGGATTCAAAGAGAGTTCTGTTATTTCGAATTGATTGTCTCAGTGTTTTTCCTAAGTACATGCAAAGTTAAGCTCAGCAGGGCTCTTGATTTGCTAAACATCAAACAATTGTTAGGCCTATTAGCTAAGCTTAGCTAGTGATCTGGAGGGTCAGTGGCATTTTCACAAGGAACGTTGGGCTGAAGGGCCTTGAAAACAATATCCTAACAGTCAGTTCAGTGCAGACTTAGACGAAAGCTTGTTTATAATGTTGCATCATTCACAGTCTATTACAAAGGGATATATTAGATTAAGTAAGCTTAAGCTGACTTGTCCCCCAATACAAGCTCTAAAATAACACACCGGTACTTCGAAGAAAAGTCAACGGTGGCTTTTAAAAGCAAGCCATTTGAATCCTGCACAAATATGTCCTGGTGCACTCACATGTATTCTTTTTGGCACAGCTGTTAAGATGACCTGATATTTTAAGCGTCAAACTGGTCGTTCTGGGGCAACTGGGAGCTAATGATGCTAATAGGGCTTTGAACAGGCAAATTCAGCAGGGGAGCATCCAGTAACACAGGACTGCCAGCACGAGTAAAACCACATTTGAATGAAAACACGTTTGCATCCTGTCCTATTCAAAAAGGCCCCAAATACATTCTGGTAACAAGAAGAACACTTTATTGTCGTGTCACCCCAATAGGGCACAACAGTTCTGTACTAGGGGCATTTACCACCTCTCCTCATCATTTTTCCCCTCATTCAACAACACAATACGTATGTTTTCTTATTCTCCAATATGATGAATTATTTTGTACTGTTGCTTGTTTTTTTCTGTTATTGATATTTTAGCATTACCCAGGTGTTCCAAAGGCTGAGACTGCCTGATTACTGCGGATAGCCTAAACAAGCACTACATTGTAGAGAGGGGGCCTTGCTACACGAACAGCAGCTGCCCCCCCTGGCCCGGCTCACACAAACTGACCCTCTATCCGCCAGCCCACCGGCCCAATATGCGCACCCTTAAAATAACACCTCCAATCAAGGCAAGACTGAAAAAACTCAGCAGGAAGCAGTCGCATGGCTATAATATTATTAAACCCTCTGTGGTCTGGCCTGGCTCACAGTTGTGTTCTTCCCTCTCGTCCGACCAGAAGGCAAATCTCAAAAAAATGGGAAGTCTCCCAGTCAAAACAGACGAGTTGACAGGTTCCGACTTACCGCTCGTCAATACAGGCCTCTGCAGCAGAGCAGTGGAACAGCGGCTGGCCTTCACCTCGGACGTTAAAGCTCAGACACGCTAAAGCTCAAACGCGGCTAAAGCGGACAGTCAGCGCAAGGCTTTGTGGGATTTCTAGCGTGACCCAGGTGTCATAGGAAGTGGGCCTGATGACTCAGAGAGAAGACGTTTCCTCCACAAACCAAAGCCATACTAATATTCAGGAACGAAGCAGGAATGCAAGCTGCACACTTTCCGCAGAAAACAGACAGCTTTTCAATGAAAGCCATTATTTTTCAATCTGATTTTATAACAGGGTCATGAGTTCAATCACTGTGCAAAGCTTTTTAAATCTCAATTCGTTCTCTGTAGGGTCAACGGTTTTTTGGTTTATGACCGTCCCCATGAATCCCATAGTCCTCCAGTCCCTCAACATTTGGTAGCAGCAGAAAGAGATCTTCACACAGATGTGTATAATGCAATTTTTGCCCATTAAAACACAATGCGACCGGGAAAGGTCAAGCCTACAGTTGCTTATTATAACAGTCGTGCGATTTTCCTCTCAAAAAGAAAAAGTTCAGCAGTAAATGTTGGCGGGCGAAAGGAGCAGAATACGAGTCACAGCTATGTAAAACCACCCCCCCCATATGCCACCCCCCCTCCCCCACACGCTCCAAACAGTGGTTTCATTTGGGCTCCACACATGCTGGCTCTTTCAGCAATTCCTTAACTACTCGCAGAAGTTTATATTTCAGCAGCGCTCCAACACCTGTGAGAAACGCTGAAGGGGAAATAAGGCAAAAGTAATCAAAAGGTGGCTGTGACATTGCATCAGCACTAAGCAGGCTATTTCCCAGCCACTTTAGATCGCATTTGCGCTTAATGTGACTTTGTGATGCAAACATGCAGGCAGATGTATCCGTGCTCACTCCCTACCAGAGGCTATCCCTGCCGTTGGTTTTTAGAAAAAGTGGTCAGACTTGTGGTATAATTTTAGACTGTGACTCCAGATCACCTTTTGGATAACTGTTGAATTACATTTTAGTAAGTAAGCTTGCATTAACTGATATGGTTGGACATAAGATAAAAAAGTACATGGGTTTAAGAAAATTGACATGTTCTTCTTAGACGATTGTTATGAACTCAAGCAGGGAAAAAATCATCAGTCTTTTATGAGATGTTGTTTCCAGTACAAGGTAAGTGGTTAACAATGTCTAATTAATTTCAGCTGAATTAATGCTCAACTAAAACATGCCTGATGCCTGAAGCCTCTTGCGTCTGTGTTTGTCTATATGCCTGTCTCTCTGTCTGTCTGTCTGTCTATCTAAATTAGGAGCTGGAATATTTTCTATGGGGTAGTTTGGTCTCCGAATCCCTGGCATTTGTCTCAGCTGTGGAAGGAGAAGAGAGGGGCCCCTAGAAAATGTGTGCCTGTTGTCAGTCAACTGCCACAGACATGGCTAATAAAACCCTGAGATAATGGCACATTATACATCAACCCCCCGTCTAAGGGCTAGCCAACACTGGCATCTCAGGTTCCTTGTGTAAGCACACATGGCACAGTGTAGAGCAATGCTGAATGTATTTACTTTTGTTTAAAAAGTGTGCAAGCATTCGATAGGTCAACATATCGCCTTCTAGTGAGGCCAATATTTAAGCATTCCAACAGTAAATACTGTTTGAAATCATCAATTGAAATAATCCAAGCCTGAACTAGCCAGTGCATTCCCATGATTGGAGCTCCAAATAAAATACTTGAACCAGATACAGACAGATTCTCTGTGTCAAAGTTTGAACCGTATGAATTTTCATTCCAGAGTAGCCTGTAACACAGAGCTTCCATTTCATTATCTGTATAAAAATCATATCTGTTCACAACTTATTTGCAGCACATACAGATAATAAGAAAAAAACTAGGCTAAATGTTTTGTATTAAAATCATAAGAAGACTATAAACACAGACAACAAGAAGAAAATACACACAATTTTCGAGTTTACCGAGTTTACCAAATTGTGCCCAGTTTACAAAGGCCAGCCTCGTGCGCCTTACAGATGGTGTTGGATAAGAGTGTGGCGTAAGAGAGGGACCCATACAGAAATTGTTTGGGGAGAAACAAAAGCTTAATGCCCATTTACAGTTTTATAAATACTCCTTTTGCTTTGGGCCTGCTTTCTGTGGCTGGCATAAAGCGCGGTTAATAAATGGTCTACTTCAGCCCCAGCCACACGTGCTGGGTAGCCCAGCTCACTTTCAATATGGCTTTTGTTTGACGGCTGGTGTTTCAACATCCTCAACTTGAATAGGAGAAGGTCAGGGCAGTGCTTCTGCCCCTTAGTATTGCAGAAGCTCAACCTGGGGGCCCTGCTGCCGAGGAGGGTAGAAAATTAACTTCTCTCTGTCTCTCGCACCCATTCACCAGCTCATACTCGGATCGGCGAATTCAATGAGCACCCCCACAACCCCGAATCTGGTAAACAGATCCCCGCGCTCCCTCGAGCGGCGTGTTCTTAAACCATTAGAAAGCTACGATCAAAAGGGGCTGAGCCACCAGCCACTGTTTACGACGCTCATAAGCACTTTCCACCAGGATCCTGGGGATTTACACATATAAACACTTTTTAACTCTTCACCTCCTGCCAAACGGGTGAATCCTGACATGGTATTTAGGGACGGTTCGCACCTGAAGCCGAAACAAAACGTTCTCAATGTGCAGACAAACAAGCTCACGCAGAAACCGGACTTTAAAGATTAACACACATTATCTGCATGTGGTTAGTCATTTCTCTTCGCCCACGACCCGGTACAAAGAACTTCTCAAGTTCTTACTTAAAACCTCTTATTCAACCTCTCGAGTTCCTCCACTTTCCTGTCAAAGTGCTACATGGGAGTCAAGACTCGAGATTCTGATAACACTGACCAAGCAACACAGCTGCTTTCAACCCCTATCAATCTGCGAGTGCTAAATTTAATTAGATTCATTAGTTACATTTTCTAAAGGAGGAAAGCCCAACAGATTTACTCAACCCACCAAAGGGAAACCAGTCCACTTAGTCTGCCGCTGCAGGGCTTGGTATTCTATAACTAATCAAACACCAGTGGCACCAGACAGCATGCTCTGCTTAATACCTCTGACAAACCACATGCAAGTGATTGAATCAAGTGCAAATTAAGCCAATTTAACAGAATCTTTAAAAAAGCGGCATTGTTAATCTGCATACGACTATCAAATCTACAGCTCAATGTCAGTCACACATAACACACAAAACATGCTACATTGAAACTGAAAAGTTTTCCCCACTGAGGTAATGTGCGATTTTTCTGCAAGTTTTAAGATCCAGAATGTAAAAAAAAAAAAAAAACTACTCATCAGGTACAGAAGGTACATTTGTTCTTTCTGTAGCCCCCCCACCCCCCAATCTTTGTTTACCTATTAGGTGGCTCTGTCAAGCCAGTAGTTTTCCTTCTCTTGTCCTCGCTGCTGCCAGACAGTGCTGCTGTAACTATTCCCTCCCTTTTCTGTCTCTCGCTCTCTCTCCCCCTCTCACTGACAATAGTTAGAAAGCAAAGCAGGGTGCTCTGTCTGGTTTATTTTTTTTCCAGTTGGCTGTTCTTTTGCGTCCTGGACAGATGTACAGCAATGAAAGGGAACCTCGTCCTCAGTCTTGCCCCATACGAGAGGCCCTTTAGTCCCAACTGGCTTGATATCCAGACACCAGGAATTCACGGAGACAATTTGTAAAATCCCACGTACGACTGCATTTCAGCCGTGGTCAAAGGAACTTGGCTAACAGGGTTTTTTATATTAAAGTTAGCGCCATGCATTTGAAAAATACATAGGCTGTTACACAAGTAGCAAGTTATAAACACAAGAACGCAGATGACGAGAGTTTCTATTAATATGATAATAATGTAAGCAATGTTAACAGTGAACCCAAAGGTGCTTAGCTAGGTTATTTAGTTACGCCTTATTTTATGAACGGGGAAAAATGCAAAGCGACGCTGTGCCACTACAGAAAGAGAACGTATTCCTCAGACCTTTAATCACAGGATATTTATCCAAAAGTGACCCGGACCCACCTCTAAACCGCACACCTCACACTTCTTGATTGATCGCGTCTTGATTTATTCTCCTCGCAATAGCTACACAATACGGATCAACCGCTGTTAATACGCTGTGCCGAGCGAAGGCATACCGACGAAATGTAGCTAGCTCGATAACTAGCAACATCCCGAGCTAGAAAGCCAACAATAGAAACAACCTGTCTCTTTAGGGGAACAGCACAAACATAAACCTTAGCGAACAGCGAGCTCTTATATGTTTCTTTAAGTGTTACTCCATTGTTGAGCAAGAATCCCATCCAAGTAGACACAAAACCTTCCCAGCTATAGGCGAGAGGTGTGAAACCCGATACGGAAACAAATATGGAACTTAGCTACTTACGGATCTAAGCCAAGCAGTGAGCAAAGAAAAATCCTCTTAATTTTCTGGTCTTGTTTTAAATATATTTTTTCTCGCCACAAACACTGAGAACGGGCTCAACGTCAGTGGGTGAGTAACTGAATCAACTAGCAGAGTGCACAGCAAGTTGAAGTGTCAAATTACATCGGCTATTCTATTACCAAAGGGCCATGCTTGGTGGCTGCTAACAAAATGTGTCCCAGAGTTCGCGGGAGAGTCGTTGGAATACCGTGGATGGGATTGAGGCATGGCTAGTGTGAAGTCCGATGTATGTAGTTTGTGATGTTTCACGGTCCTTTGTATTAATTACATCACTTGATAATCACACGGTTTTTTTTTCATTGAATACCGGAATAATAAAAAATATTGATCGATGAGTGACTAGAAATAATTTACGCGAAAAAAGACATACTTGTACACAAATAATAAACAATAAATTCTGTCCATGAGACATTTTCTGTGATTTTTAGCCTTTCAATATTGAAATACTGCTGAAATCTTTTTATTTGGACTACAACATGATGGCGATGACATCACACATCGTAACAGTAGTCGTGGAAGAAGTAATAATAATAATAATAATAATAATAATAATAATAATAATAATAATAATAATATTATCACGAAAAACAATAACTACAAATAATAATAATGACAATTATTATTATTATTATTATAACAAAAAGAACGACAATAATAATAATAATAATAATAATACATTATTAAGGTTATTATTATTATTATTATTATTATTATTATTATTATTATTATGGAATTGGCGAGGTTTCCCCTGCTCCGCACTGAGGCGATCCTGCGCTCCGTGTTTTGCAGGTCACCGGTCTCAGATGGAAAGCTCTGAATAACAAAGACATGTTTGAGAGCAGCAGCGGCAGCAGCAGCAGGCTTGGCTGCGTGGTGACGTCAAGGAACAATGACTGGGGCAGCAGCACCCGAGACACCGTTCCACAGTACAGGCTCTCCAGCCACGACAGAACTACTCAACTACTTGGAGGCTGTTATACGAGTGAAATAAATAAAACAAGTCATTTTTAGAGTGTCATATGTACAAGCAGAAAACGTATTTAAATATATTACCCATACATTATGTACAAATTGAATTTACTTGATTCCAGGATAAAAATTCCTGAGAAAGTGTTTTTTGTCAGTTAATTCTTACTACATGGATGCTGCTATTTCTGTTCCAAAAGTATTGCTTTTAAAGCTTATTTTTCAATTAAACATTTTTTGACAACCCAATAAATAATTACAGATAATAACTATCCAGCCTTGGTATTGCTATTTATCAGGTGTACCAGGTGTAGATGAGCATTATGTTATACATTTGCATATGAAAATGTTTATTATTCCAAAATGTATTTTTTATTCTTTGCTATATGTATAACTACAAGGCAGTCCAAAAAACTTCCATAAAAGAGGGAATAGTTTCCTTGTAACAGCAACCAATAGTTTGAACTAAAATCACATTGTATAGTATTTTGCTTTACAACATATTCAAATTTTGTTTCAGAAATATTGCTGTCGTAAATTGTTTGTTCTAAATGCAAATGGGTTTTTTTTTAATAGGAGTGGTTGAATCACTGTATTTCTGGTAGACTAGAAAGACAGAAAGACACGCTGCCAAGTTTTCTCTGAATTTTCTGAAACTATGAAGTCTGTTTGGGTTGAATTTGTGTTCCAGAGCGCAGCCTCCTGAGTGTAAGCCCTCTATCGGGGATTCTATCCTTCGGTGGCCTAAGTTAGGGAGTCTGGTACTAAACAATAGGCACCATTTGTCCTGCTAAAAGGTGACAGGCGGCATTGATTTCCGCCAGCTCCTACTTATCTGTGAAACCAGGCAGTCCCGCAATTGTGAAATATGCAAACTGATGATGTCATTTTTCAATGGGGGTGGCATGAGTCGGTTACGAAACGCTTGTCACACTTTCTCACTAGTGACATCATCATATCCTAATTAAAGGTGCTATTGTTACATCAATGAGGTTTCACCAAATATTTAAAATAATATTTGACCAGCTCTGTCTTGAGGGGCGAGGGCCAGAGTATTCCTGTTTGCATTCCACTGTGCGCTGTAAAATAAAATGTAAAACAATTACGGCTGTATTGATTGTGTTTTAACTGACCAAACTGATCTGATAATGACAATGTTTTGGTTACCAAAGCTTTATTTCACAACATTTCAATCATACTGCTTGTAGTGGTTGATTAAGGCTTGTAGATACTTGATTAAGCTATCATGTCTGTTACCTGGCAATTTTGTAATAAATAAATTAATGCTTTCTGTATAGGCATGGCATGGCCTCTAACATTTAGAAAAATGACCTCATCCATAATTTCATGGAAAAAAACAAAGACATGATCAAAACTTTCCGCCAAGTCAATCTTGCTTTTGTCAGGACAATGAATGTGCTGTACAGGTAAATGTTTTAACTTTCACTTCCAGGGTATATCCCTTCCCTTTCAAGTGAAGCTTTAGTGACTGTAAAAAAAAATAATAATAATTCAAATGTCATTTGCCAAATATGGAGAGAGCTGCCCACTGTGCATTATGCAAGTGTTACAGTATGGTGCACTTTATGGACCAATAAGTATGTTGATCTTCTGGCAGGTATAAGCCAGTGACCTTTAGAAAAGCGTGCCACAAACAGGGGGGAGATAAAAGGCATTGTATTGTAAAAAGACAAATATGTAAACCGGATCTGTGTGTGATGCAGATCACACTTTCCCATCTCCCTGTACTAGTGTTAGACCTGTAACTGTGCTAAAAATATGTTAAACAAAAACACATTTGTTTCTTGCTAACAGACCTAGGTTGTGCTTAAGCCACATAAACAAACATTTAAAATGCACAGTAGTGGTGTTAAAATACTGCTTGATATCTAAGTCAACAGAAGTGAACCTGAGCTCTAAATGTTAAACAGACAGATTTCTACAAATTTTAAAGCAACATAACTTTTTATTTAAATTTTTTACAGTTTCATGATAATAAAAAAATGAAAAAGTGCAGAAGTTTGGGAACCCTGTTAGTTAGTACTTTGTAACTCCTCCTTGGGCAACTATAACAGCTTGTAAACACTTCCTGTAGCCAGCTAAGAGTCTTTCAATTCTCGCTTTCAGAATTATTCCCCATTCATCCTGGCAGAATATATCTTATAAATATTTTGGGCCTCCTTGCATGTACGGCATGTTTGAGATCCCTCCACAGATTTTCAATAATAATCAAGTCTGGAGACTGAGGTGGCCATTCCAAATCCTTCATCTGCCTTTCCTGGAGATACTTCATGGTTGATGTCAAGGTATGCTTTGGATCATTGTCTTGCTGGAATACCCAACCCAATATTCAACTTCAATCTCTGGACTGTGATTTGAACATTTGCCTCTAGAATTTCTTGATATTTGGTGGATATTTCCTGTGCCCCCAGCTGCCCCACAACCCCAAAGCATAATGGATCTACCTCCATGCTTCACAGTTGGCCAGGTGTTCTTCTCTACAAAGGCTTTTTTCTCCAAATATACCTTTGGTTTCGCACATAATTCCAAAAGTCTTCAGGTTTCTCAGTGTTTTCTTTTGCGTACTTCAGACACTTAATTTTGTGTTGAGGTCTTTCTTTCTGACAACTCTGCCATGTAGGTCTTTGTTGTTTAAAGTACACTGTATTGCTGTCATGTGAACACTGTGTTTGCTACTCTTTTTTGCAGCTCTTTTGCAGTGATGTGTGGGTTCTTCTGAACATTTCTCATCATGTCTCAGGCCATTCTATCTGAAATCTTTCTTGGTCTTCCAGACCTTGCCTTGAGTTCAGGTTTGATTTTGATCACATACAGACTCATTGTAGCAGACATTTAAACCAGGGGTGCCCAAATGTTTGCACCCCACTGTAACATGAGCAATTGTGGGTTTTAATCACATTTTTAAATCCTGTTTAGTGATATTTGAGTGTATCCATTGTATAAATACCCCCAAGAATTGCCATAAAAGGAGGTTGGTTGAAAAAAAACAGGACAACATCCCATCCACAAAGCCACAATGAAAGGCACAAAAAGTTAACATTAAACAAGGAGGCTGAAGCAACATATCACAGCAATTCTAATGCCATATTTCAGAATGCCTGTGGAAATGACACCTACATTCTCCTCTTTATGTTTTTTTTTTTAAACATTGACAGCACTTTTTTCAAAGACTTGGATTTAGAAAAACAGGCAACGTCAAATGACATGTTTAGCTTTTCCGATGCAAGTTGTTTGACACTAATGCACCAGGTCCATTTTCAGAGCATTACATCTGAAGAATGTTTGCTTCAGCACAGTTATCTGGAGTTGGCAGGGATACATCTGGAAATGACATAATTAGCCACAGCTCTCATTCATTTCTGTTTCCGCGCCGTTCATAGAAGGAGGTAGCGCTATTATGTGCTACTGAGCGGGAAGCAACAAAGGAATTGTACTTTACTTGAATCCACTCTACATTTCAAGCCACAGTAATTCAGAAAATGGAATAAATTGTATTCCTGAGCTTTTAAAGCTCAATCTACAAATTAACCTGTTTCACAACATTCATTCACCGACAACGTGTTGGCTATAACTTGAGAAAATTAACCTTGTGTTTTTATAATTTTTTAATGATATCTATTAGGACATTTCTGGGTTACATGTGCATTACATTTGGATATTTCACACCTTTGAAAATCACATGAGTGTATAAGATCTGTGGCTTGTATTATCATTGGATGCTACAAATAGAATTAAGTGGATTGTTCAGTTTGTCAATTCATGTTAATGCTCTGCAATGAAACCCCTTGTCTTCCGTTTCTAATAATAATAATAATAATAATAATAATAATAATAATAATAATAATATTTCAACATAATCTCTTTAAGATCATTAATGACATTCTTATAAATGTCCTCTCAAACCCATTAAAGTCCACTGCCAGTTTGGAACAATACAGCTACATCAATTAACATTGTACTGTAGTTCTCTGTGCTTGTTTCCATAGTTCCCCACATTTATACTCCACACCTCCCACTTTAAAACACAAAAACCTGTGGCCAGATGGCTGCCATGGAGATGGATAGATTATAGGTGGGGCAACTTCAGCTTGACTGGTTTTATGTATAATTTTACAGAAACAGGTGCAAGGAAAGGGCCCCTTCATAAGAAGGGCAGTTGGAAATTCAATTTGTGTAAAAGCAGAAATATTATTGGGTGCTTTTGTATGTATCATGCAGTATATTGACGAAGATGGATGACTTGTTCTGGTCATTTCCCCCATTGTATTCATAATTAGCCTGACAGAATGTAGGCCGAATCCCAATCAGACCTTCAAAGCCAATGTTTCCCAGCCATTGCAGTACTACCCCCCTTTATCTTGGCAACTAGCTTGCAACTGCAATGCTTTACCACTGTGGAGACAGTGAAGCGTTTAAGAAGGAGCTCTCTAAATCTCAGTCAATCTCCTGCTGTATATCAAACGGAAAAAGGGTGATTGACCAGATTCATGGCAACAGGGATAAACCTTGTTCTTGACTTTGAGTAACACATTTAAGCAAGTCTTTTAAATAATCATATTGGCTGAACGATTAATAAAACACCCTGTAAATCCCACAATTCCACAGAGGCTATAGGTAAGGCTTTCCCTTGAATGGGGGTTTAGCACAGCTGAGAGTGAGAATGCACACAAAAGCCCCAGTAAAACTGTTGTATTGGCATTGACAATCCAAAGAAATCAACGCACTAATCACTTAATTGCTCGTGAAATTGCATTAGATAGATATCCACATTGAACTAACATTGTGACAGCATAACTGACAAATACAGCAATAGATAGCCTGATTGACCTAACGCTGGAATATCACAATTGACAAATCTCGCAAAAGTAGAAAGTTGAATTTAGTGTTGAACCAATAATCCCAGCCCCAACCCTCCAGCTATTAGCAGTGGGCTAAAGACCTCTGCTGTGCAAATTAATATGGTATTGTAATGTACTGCAGTGGCACTAGTGACAGGTGAACTCAAACAGGTGATAGGGACATAGGACATAGAGTAACATCATCACTTTTTGAAGCAGTCATTAACTGGGGAATCTAACTGAAGATTTTAACTGATATTTTTGATGGATATCTTCGTATTCTGTATTTTTACAGAAGTTAATGATGATCTGCTGGCTTTCTGAGGGTGTCTGGTTTCAAGCAGGAAAAAGTACAGAAAAAGCAACTTTACCAAAGTTATGCCTTCAGAAGTTGTATATGTGTATTACTACATCATTCTGAAGTAAATCTTTTTTTGGGTTGGGACTATTTCCTATGGTGCATGAAACCTGGGATGGCTGCATTCAAGGAAAAAGGTACCAGCATAATATAAAAATATATTTATATATTTTATATTTAATTGTGAATAAATGTCATACATTTAATCTATTTAAATGTTTATAGACTAATATAAAAACTGCTTTTCAGTTACTTCAGACCACAAACCTGCTATTGCCTTATACGGGCCATTGTAAAGCTAACATATTTGTGTGTCCTTCATCCCACACAAAACATATCTGGGCCAATGCAAATCATACATTAAAGGTGAAATAATATATTTTTATAAACCCAGAAAGTGATGTATCCCTGCAAATTTCAGTAAGAATGTATTGCAATTGTTTTTTAACATACACAGTGAACAACATTGGTTCACCACTCATTGAATCAAATGAATATAAAATGTTGTATTTAAATAATACGACTTAATCAATACCTTTTGCAACAAATCTAGGTTCTATATATTGCTCAGTAACATGATGACATTGTTAGAGCCACATTGTTAAAACCACATTTCTGGCCTCCTGAGGGAGGTCTTGCAGACCGCTGATACTACATTACATTCTCCTTCTGCTTTCAAAAGGGTCAATGAACTGCATGGGTAAAAAGCAAAAATAAGCTACAACACAATTATACCACTGCGCCACCCAGTCTGTTGTTCTTCCGGCTGCAATGTTCTAGAAGAAAACTGACAAAATGCTCTATTTAAAAAAAAGGTCTTTGAATTTAGCTCTAACATATCACTCCAAATTATGTACCAATCAATCATTAAGCCTACTCTTCCAAATCAATTGGTTGTCGTTGTTAAGAGTGGATGAAAAGAAGTCAGCAAAATAGCAGGACAAAGACATTGAGTCAATTAAAAGTACATATTCTCTTGAGTGTCTTTTCCTGGTTATGCAAATATTCCTGATTCCTTACAGATGTTATTTCCAAGTGTAGAATACATTTTTACAATTTATTGTGATAGCAAAATAAAAAAATGTTGACCCTCTGAAAAGCCTTCTTCATTTCAGCTTCAACACGCTATGGCTTAGAATCCAAAGATCAGTCCTTTACATATATCCTTTGCAAACAAAGAGCATCATTAGCAATATAGAACAGATTTGATTTAGTGGGTTAAAATACAGCAAGATCATTTTTTCCCTGGCGAGCCTCTTTCCAGGCAATACTTTTGAGAATCCAGGCTATATTTTTTCATTAAAGAAGTGCGATGTCAGCTCTCAGATTTAAGGAGGATATTTCTGTTATTATTTACAGTTCCCGTCTGAATTTAAACCCAACAACCCTGGGCTCCTGCTCCCACCATCAGCTGTTTGCTGTGAGCCAGGAGATGTTGAGAGTGCATCTCTTACTGCGGCTGGCCTGTAGAGGTCACCCATAACATTTAGCCACAGTTAACAAACAAATGTGCCCTCTTGCTTGATTAAAGATCATTTGGTGGACTATTCTGGCGACACAACCTAAGTTATCAATCAGCCTCGTTTGCCATTAGGGAAAGCTGTCATGTTCAGCACACTCCAAAAAATCGGCCTTAGAAAATGTGTGTATGTACGCATTGAGAATTATGACACACTGTTCCAACACTGTAGATGTCTGTCCCTTTTTTGAACTGCAAACACTGAACCAACAATCAATACAAATTCATTAATAAAGGGCCACATATTAATGGTAATGCATAACGTTGAGAGAAAATGAGTATACATTTATGCATTACATCCAATTTGAACAAGCCTGACGCGTGCAGAGAGGGAAACGTGAACGGGTTCAGTAGTTGCTCACCCTCAGAGCATGTACGAGTGAGACAGGGGCAACCTCGTCACAGTTCAGACGGGGAGAGAACGAGAAAGAGAGAGAGAAAGAGAAAGAGAGAGAGAGTGAGAGTGCGAGATGGACAAAGAGTCAGGGGGAGAGAGGAGAGCTGCTTAACAAACAGGACTGTCCGGATGAATGGAGACGGTGGAGGGACAGCAGGAAGGATAGAGAGAGGGATCGGCTAGCAGAAAGAGAGGCAACAGCGCGCCATTTGACAACAAGACATGGGGGAAATCAATTAAAGCACTATTGATTCTCTCTGGAGCAGAGAGGGAGCAGATGCATTTGGCTGCCGTGGGACAATTTCTGGAAGTGAAAAGAGCCCCTAGATGATTTCCCCTTTCTGCCCCCCCCCCACCCCCGCCCCCGCTCTCCCACCCCCCCCACCCCCCCACCCCAATTTTTTCATTTCAGTGAGGTAGTGTGAGCAATACCGGCTAGAGCAAGCTGCCTGCACCCCATGCTGCTGTGCTTTGGAGAGTGGAGAGGCAATCAATGTGTGCTCACAAAGGAGGAAGAGCATTCAGAAAGCCAACTGTTCCCTCAGGCCATAAGGGAGGGAGGAGAGAGAGAGAGAGAGAGAGAGAGAGAGAGAGGAGAGAGAGAGAGAGAGAGTTCAATGCCTACATTAAGTGACTGACAGCGCTGTTTGTTCCCTAACCTCTAACGCTAAAGGAAGCATGTCAACAGATATAGACCGCACAGGGAATCTGTTAACAAGGCCTTGAATTACTCAGCAAATGTGATGTTTATTGCGACCATAATTGCGGGGAGGTGTAAGTGATCATGATGAAGGTATGATTGCTGACCACTGGGTTTGAGTACTTCATTGATTCACACATACACTAAGCCACATGAAATGAATTGCAAATGAGATCAATAATTTCTGCTAAGTAATTAGCGTGATTATTATACCATAATAGTGAGCCTATGAACAATCAGAAAACAACAAAACTTACAAAGTTTATTGTATTTATCGCTTTCATTTGCTGAAGTCAATTTTTTCAGTTAATCTGTATTAATTCTTGCTGTTTATTTTAATAAAAAGCATACTTACATTCCTTGAAATAATATGTTTTGATTGTAAAGCACGTTGCGGTAAAACATTATATCTGCTATGAATCAAGAAGTGAAATCATACAACTTAAATTAAACTAAAATCAGTTCATTTATTTATAAATGGATAATTACACATTTATGAATGCTGTGTCATGCTGAGCTTCTTGCTTTGAGGGTTGGAACAGAGTTCTTTCAGGACAGAATTAATTTCTTACATCAGTAAAGAAGGAATGACACATTTTTGACTAATTAATGTTAGTTGAAAAAACGTAATGACAAGTGTTTTGCAGGCAGTCAGTGTATATGAGGTTACTGGGATTACATTCAGAATATTGTGAAGCGACTCGCTGAATATTCTTTTTAAAACTGAGAACTTTCAATCTTCTATAAGCTTTCCTTTTCTGCTGTGGTACATCGCAAGGACAAGTACAGATGGCCACACATTTACAAATCCATAAGAGTGGCACTTATTTGAAAACTGCAAAGACTTTCGACTGTAAAATAATTAATTTCCATACCACGCCGTCTGTCTTCATAGTTCCAGGTGAGATTGATGTACTTTGCTGGATAAGGTAGTCCTTGTTAGAGGTTGGGACAGCATTAGTCTAGGGGCCGGGGAGGGGGGTGGAAAGAGAGAAATGAATAAGGGAGAGAGAGAAAGAGGAGGGGGAGACGGGGGGGGGCGCTGCTTAACAAACACTGTCTGGACACAGTGGAGGAACAGCAGGGGAGGAGAGAGAGAGTGAGTGAGAGAGAGAGAGAGAGAGAGAGAGAGTAAGGGATCAGCTAACAGATAGTGAGGCAACAGTGTGTAATTTTTTTAAAAAAAGGGAAACTGGTTTTGTTTGATTTGAGCTTTGATTTATTTATTTATTTAAATAATAATTAAAGATACCATTAAACATAATCGTTGTACGTATGTTTAATAATAAAAATATATATTTTTTCCTAAAACCTAAAGCCATCACATCTCCTGGGAAAGTTCAAGCAATTCCCTGTGATTATTTTTTTATTTATTATTTTAAGTATGAAATGACACCAGGTTAACTAGCTATGTCCAGCATCATTATTCTCAGGGCTCCAGGGCAATGAGAAACCAGTTAGATGAAAAATGACACTAGGTTTCGTACACTGCCATGGAATATTGCACATTTCACAATTAGAGGACATTTCTGATATTACATTGTTTTTATGCAGTGCTTAGTGGAAATATTATTATACAAATGTTTTCCAGATTTTGCTGTGATTTTTTAAATTAACCTTTTCCTCTGTTTGATGTCATATTTACATAACCTGTACATAATGCATTGTCTCAAGAATAATTACCACTATAACATTTGAATTTAAAAGTTATTCTTTCCTTTTCAAGAATAAATTAAACCAAGCTTGCTTATAATACTGTGTGATAATGCACCATCATCAGCAATATGATGATAGAATAATATAATGTTATCTGCCCATCAAATTATTTTCCCACATATCTAAAATTTGTATCAAATGCAAATGAAACTGCTCTGATGATAATTGTAATTAGTAGTTCTATAGAGATAGAAAGGACACAAGTTGTCTCTTTGTTAGTTGTTAGTTTGGTATTTAAACACGTTTGTTTGCAGTTATTTTCTTATTTCCTGTTTCCTGGCCTGTTTTGGGAGTCTGACGGAGGTGCAGCAGCCTACGGAATCCCACGGAGGGCAGCACAGGGCCCGGCTTTGGGCTCTCCGCCCCGGCAGCCCTGCCTTCCCCCCCTGCTCTCTCTGTTTACCGCGCGTTGCCCGGCAACCCGCCGAACAAACAGCGCACCTGGCGCGTCCGACGGGAAACCCGCATGGCGTGTCCGCTCTGAAAACATACCGCACGTGCATGCGCGTGCAGACGCGCGCACACACACACACACAGGCTTGTTCGCGGTTACACAATCACAAGCGCACTTTCCTCGATCTCACGGTTTATTCACAAACCCCGCAGTGCTCACGTCTTACACGTCATGAAAAGTTTCATTTCCAGCTTTAAATGTCAAGCAGAAAGTAACAAAAGAAAGTAGCACAAATGTTATACATTTTCCTTCTGGCGCAACAATTTTATGGAACACTGAACAATTCTACATTGTTTATTGGATTTCAATCTCTCCCCTGTACTGGTTGCACTATAACGCCCTATAGATAGAGATAAAGACATCTGAGGGATTAAGCATCTCCTTTTCAAACAACATTTGTTTTTATTTTATTTTGTTCCCTGATTTGGACTTACCAATCACAAGTGTAAACACATTCTACTGCACATCGGCGAAGAACATCATCTGAAAAGGTCGATGTTTGTAGTAGCAGCAGCTGATCTGTACAACCTTTTTGCACAGCTGGTACAGGTAGGTACTGATTGACATGCAGATCTGCTATTGGTTGACAAGACAGGAAGTACCCTGCCTACTGAAAAAGCAAGCTGACGTCATGGCTAATTACGAATTCTCCCGCAGTACTCCTTTCTACCACCAACATCGGCTTGCTCAGGGTTGAATTCTGGGTGGCAGGGCCAATCATTGCACTGAAAAGCAATACTAAGCTACAGCATCATCAATGAGGGCATGGAGCCAGACACATGCCGTATAAACCCCTCCTGTAGAAATTCCTCAGTTCCCCACATACGCCGGGTGAGTCACATAAGCTGTAAAACCATGATTCTTGCACCCCCGTGCCTTGCTTTCTTTAGCTGAAGCACAATTATGTGTTTGTGTAATGAATGTACCCTAATCCATGTCAATACCTGTGAAGAGCACAGCATCGGGGTTGTTACTGCATTACCTCCACTGCTTTTATCTGTCCTGTCAATTTATTGTTATTGTAAGCAATTCAACAGATGCTTCCCCATCGATTTCTCCCTAACAGAAGATAGACTTTAGAATCCATATAGATTTCATATCTATTATATAATGGAATTCCTCCTCCTAGAGAAGGTATGGATTTTCTGCCATTGAAGCATTGCAGAGCATAGAGGTGATGTTGGTGGTAGTGGCTGGTGGCTGTTGTGTGTATGTGCGCGCGTGTGTGCGTGTGTGTGTGTGTGTGTGTGTGTGTGTGTGCGCGCGCGCAAAGTGGGAGGAGCAGCAGCCAAGAATAGACTCTATAGACGATGGTACTATGATTACAGTACTACTATACAGCACTGGCTGAACATGGAGCCAGTGCAGGTTTCTTTGCACCTTTTGTTTTGTATTGTATGTTATTGTTTTTCGGTGTGATCTATTGAAGTTGAATATTCCAAATGTCTTTTATTGTTAAAATAAATATGAACACATACAGCCCTTTGTGATGAAGACAATAGAGCCATAGCATACACAAGATCCACATGTATCATGCTTCTCCTCTGAGATAAAAAAAGTGTCTATTAATATGATGCATCTGAGATTATTGACGGTGACGGGCTATAATGTATTTAGTCTTCTTACGGAATTCAAACCCTTTTAAATATTGTGAGGTCTGTGCAAAATAATGTGGCGCATGGTACTTATAATAATTACATTGCCAGCATATTTGAGTAATTATGCAATTACATACTATAATTGGATACATGAAATCTGCTTTTCCTTGGTAATAAGCATATCAAATGAGAAAAGTAAGGAAAAATCAAATTATGAAATTCTCAGAAAGATACAGAACTACATTATGAGCACATATCCAGACATTTAGCTGGTGGACACATTGCTTGACACAGTGCTAAATTAAGTACTGGTCAATAGATTTCAGTGGTATATGACTATAGCTTTTATAAGTCCACTGCAATACTGCCACTTATTTATTTTTGTGAAAATGAAACAGGGTTTTCTCAAGGATTCCTATTTCCAGCTGAATACCAGCAATCCACACATAACTGACAAATACATCAAGTGTACGAATGTTCAACTGATAATCCAAATGTTCAGATGATGACGGACCAGAGGCTGGTGCTTGGCTCATCTGAAGAGTCTATACAGTGCATTATTCCAGGGCATCACACGCTAGTTTGCTAGTCTTGAGTTGCTTTGAGTTGGCTTTATTAGCAATGAAAATTAATAAACATTCGTTCTTGCTGCATTTCTTTCCTTAACCATAAAGACCCAAACTTCATTCCTGTGGATGAAGTATGGGTAATCATAGCATGGACTATAGAAAAAATAAAGAGACTATGATGTCACCCATTGACTTTCCATGGGCTTGTGAAAAGCATCTTGAAGCCATGGAAGTGCAGTTCTTGCACTACCATGATGTACAAATTGGTCACGGAGACAAGGGAAAACAAGGGACCCTTATATGGTCATCAAGTCCAGCCCGTGTCCATTCACAGTGTAACTGACAGTCTGACGCCATTACTAAGCATGTGACCGCCCTACTGAGTGACACACAGTGGTGAGGCACTGACTCATACGATACTATCACTGATTGGTCCATAAAATATAACAAATATTATCCAAATGACACAATAACTTACCAAATCAGCACGTGTCAAAACTATAATAAACAACTGTTGTGATATGTTGTTATGGGAAAAATATTTACTTCATATTCTGTCCGTATTGGTGCCATTGATTTACATTGAAAGGGGTAGCTGAAAGACTTATACTTTAGTCAACTGCACTGGAGTTAGAGTGCAACGTCTCACATCAAGACCTGGAACTGAGCTTCAGAAATGCTTGACTCATACAGTATTTAATGCCTCAAACTGTAGAGTATGTTGATAATATTTTCCTGGAACCGGGACTAGTCCTATTAAATATCATTCATTTAGACAAATCTGGCACAACCATTTCAAAATGCAGAGATTTTACGCCCTTAGAATCCAACTATATGACAAGAGATCCTAATAATAAATAGGCCTTCACCAAAAATATTATATACATCATGTGCAAAAAAAATACAGGCTCATTCAGCCGTATGATACAGTAAAGTGGGAAAAGCAATAAAGCCCATCTTTGGGGATGGAAGAAAATAATGACATTGCATTGAAATATATAAATTAATCCATGATCTTTTGAAAAATATGTTTGTGATGGCAATTGTCAATAGTTTTCAGGGCGCAAAATGGAGGGCCGACTGCTATAGCAGGGACTTAGAAGTCCTGGGGAAGCGCCGGGGAATTGTATTTTATATTTGAATAAATGTAGCGGGGAGAATTTGCCAAGGTGTGACCGGTGCTATTTAAGCCTATTCAGCAGGCATGTCCACAGAGTGAAGGGGAGCCACGGAGCACTGATGTGCTGCCTATGAGTACCCTGCCTACCAGGGCAGTCTACCGGGGCAGAAGCCTGATTACCATTTTGTTTCTTTTTAGTAACGGAATAATTCATGGGGGTCCCACAGTGCAAGTATTTGAGTATGAAAGGGAGTCTGTGAGAAAGAAAAAAAAAAGAATGAAGTGTGGAAAACTTTCTCTTTTTTCCCCCCTTTGTCTTTTCCCCCCTCTGAGTCCTCATCTTAAGTTACTCGCCCTGGCAGCCCTCCCTCTGTTGGCTCGTAACGCACAACACAGCTTTTGTAGGGAGAAGCAGAGGAAGAGGCACGCAAATATCTTCCTTTCTTTACTTCTTCTTTCTTTCCTTCTGTATCTCTTTCTTGGTCGAAGACCTGTGCAGGAAACGCACCGGCCCGTTCTGACCATATCCCATTTTCTCCAGCGCTCAATCAGAGACCCCGCGCTCAGCCATGGGAGAGATAAAACCCGGTGCAGGACCAGGGGTCAGCTTTTCCAAATTGAAGTTAACAGGAAAGATAGACTGCTGTGTCCATCAAAGCGTTACTTCAGGCAGTCTTTCACTGTGTCTTCTGAATTAATCTCACATGTGGAATGAAAGATAGCGCAGCCAGAAGTCTCCGGTTGCGTCGCTCTTGTTGGAATTAACCTTGTATCTTGCTGTTTTGTCATTACATTGAATGGGTTACAGTCACTTTTTTATCAAAAGCGGGTTTCCATGGTCAAATGAACAGTTCAGTAAACCTCTGTACTCTATGTTTTATATCTAAGCATTAATCATCATTTTTCTTCTGCAAGAGTCAAATGATTTTGTAATGGAGCAACCATTATGGGCAATAGCAAGAAAGTAATATTAGACTGTAATAATGAGTTTCTGTGGTATTGGTTTATGGAATGTGTTTTTTGTATACTTAACCAAACAAGTATTAAAAAATCCCTGCATGTGAATTGTATTTCATTTACATGTCAAATCTTTTATAGAGAAATTATATATGTTTTATATAAAAAATACATCCATTGTAAGTTGACCACAATATAGGTGTTGGTTACATGCTAAACAATAGCAACAATAATCATAAGGGTCTATGTTTCTTTATGTTTATGAAACCAACAGGTCCATTGGTGTTATGCTGTAAAGTCAGCTCTATGAATTATTGATATGTGATAGCACACAAAAGAAACCTTGTGTGCTTGCAACACATGTTGCTGCACATACTATGAAATATGGAGCCATTACCAAGTTCGTATTTGTCCACTTGATCATGTCAGTTCACAATTACTGGCAGCTCTTCAAGATTTACAGCATTAGACTATCACATTAAAACACCCCCAGGCATTAAAAATAATAACCAACCTGTGTCAAATAATTATTTGAAATACTTTAACCCTTTAGACAACAGTACAAAATGTAGACCATTTTAGGAGAGGACTGATAAATATGTAGATTGAAATTCATATTTCATAGTACTGTACTTTTTGGTTAGTAATATGTTTAGTAATAAATTATCATGGTCGACATGAGTGTTTTCACATTTTACAAATATCTAAAGAGTTCAAGTTAAAGTTTTAAAAATAAAAGATCCAAAGCGACTTACAGTTGATTAGACTAAACAGGGGATAATCCTCCCTGGAGCCACCAACCTTCCGGGTCTCAGTCATGCACCTTCGCCATTAGGCTACATGCTGCTCTTTGGAAACTTATCTATAATGAAGCTACAGTCAATATAGTTAACAAGGTCATTCTCCATAGTGGAGTCAATTCACAACTCGGTTCTGCTCCTTCGGTTCTACGCATCTATGTAAGACATGGATTTATGGATTCTCACCAATGCTCACTGTTAAAGTGCTCTAACAGACTCAAGAAGGCTCACCTGTCAAATTTGAATAAAATCATAGCGACGTTATCCTTTTCCATGCAAAAAACAAATTCAGGTGGTTGCTGGGAATTAGTATGCCACTTTCTGATCCCGGTTTCATCAGATTGCCTTTTGAAATGGCACCTGGGATACTGAGTTCCAGATTTTCAAGAAACAACACGTGCCCTGTTGTATACATAGCCTTTCAGTAAATAGCATAAACCAGACGGCCAGTATGGCCTGGATGCACATACATTTAGTATGACCTACATCTGATCCAGGATCAGAGTTCTGTTCCCTCTTCTATTGGTGGGTTATCAGTATGGTCCCCTGATCTTCAGGAAACAGCAGGTGCTCCACTGTGCACACAGTTCACTATCACTGCCACATGATGTTAGCATGGCCAACATTTGATCCAGAATCCCAGCCGTGTCCATCCCCGTGCTGTACGGGAGTTGGTATGGTCTTCCTGATCCTTCAGGAAACAGCAGGTGCTCTGCTTTACACATAGGTTTATACTACAAGTAGCATGGGCAATGTGTGATCCAGGACCACAGCTTGTGTCCGTCTCTGTGCTGCAGGGATATCGGTATGGTCTCCTGGCCTTTCCTGAAGGTGCTCTGCTGTACAGAAAATCTAGGGGTTTTGGCAAACCTAAAAAATGACTTCATTAAAATATATCATCTAACATGTATGAGTTGCCATGACTGAAATATGGCATAATGTGTATTATCAGTTAGCTTTCTTCAACATGGTTCATATTTGTGTTACAACTGAATGCAGGCCATACAAATTAGGGAAATAATTTAATTTAGCTAGATTTGTTAAGATATCAGAAATCCTGATTGTTCCATTTTGGCTTGGGAACTTGCCAAATTACTTGAAGCTCGCTTACTGAAGCCCACTGTGGAATTATCCTACGTACACCACTGTGACTAAAACCTTCTCTATGTGGGCAACAATACTGAGAAGTTTATGTCACTCTAGTGCATCGCTGCACTAAGACTGCATCCAGTTTCTGCAGTTGAGCTATAGCTCATGCTGTGTCCCTCCACTGCCAAGATGTGAAAAAATAGATTTTACATACATTTGAAAACCCTTGAGTAATCACTTCTCGCTTCTTGAATAAGATGTAGTATATTAACGCATTCTTCCAGCCCAGATCTCTGCGCTCATGTTCCCAGCACAGTTCTGCTGTACTTTGTTAAAGTTCTGTCCACACTCCCCATTCCGTGTTCATGCTTCTGTGGGTCTACCATCTGGCTTTCAAAGTGTCTTTGTAATCTTAGCAGCGCTTAATGAAACAGTTTTAATTGAAAATGATTATGATTATATACATTTTGCAATCTCACACTTAAATTGGCAGTCTGCTAACCAATTAAAATGATGACTACAAAGAAAAACACAACGATGTTTTGCACATTGGTTGGATCATTACATAATACCATATATTTGTCTTTATATGTTTAATTCTAGAATGTGCTTTGTACTTTGATAATCTTTCCAGTAACAGCAAAATACACACTTGAAATGGATGGAGAACAGCATTTGCACAAGATTTTGTCTAATCAGTGTCACATGCTTCATTATTCTAATAATGAAACTGCCATTATTCATCTCCTTGTTGTCTCGGCAACGGCAGACAACAGTTGTAGGAGGTTACAGTTGTACTTTATCATTGTGAGCTCAAATGCACTCAGTGACCACTTTATTAGGTAGACTTGTGCACTTGGTTGTTAATCAGCCAATCATGTGTCAGCAACAACTTTTGCGGAGATGTGAATTTATTTGAGAAAGCAAACAGTAACAGCGAAGACAATCATAATTCCAAATGTAATAAATCGGAATAGGTTGAATATTTCTTAAGATATTTCTTAAAATCTCAATATTATCTGTTTCCAATTGTTTAAAGGTCACTGCAGTAATGGCTTCATTTGACTTCTTACACTCTGCAGGGGAAATCCTTACGAAAATGCGCATTAAAATAATTTATATGTAATATGTTATAACTAATTAATGCATGGAAGGTATGTTTATCATATGTATTAGATTTTTGTGTGATTAACATTACATTTTCCCTGAGGTGCCAGTGAAAATATGCGACATGATTTTCTCATTTGGAATCATAACCCATCGCTCGACTGACTGAGGTGATGTGGATTAACTCGACGATGTATCTGGTGCACTACTCCACCAAAGCCGAGGCCAGCCGCAGCTGTAACCTTGAATTAATGCGTTTGTGATGGGGAAGCAGCTCATCACAACAAGATGTGCCACTTTTACAGACAAGTCCCAAATGTAATCTCGCGGTGGCATAGGTGCACACGTCGGTTGTCACCAGGAATGATGGCTGATAACACACTGCCTCTTCTTGCTTGTGTTGTGGGTGCCCTCGTGCCCTGTAGGATGGGCCAATTCCTCTCCATCAAGGCGAACGCTAACTGGGGGATTTATGGGTCAATTCAATCAAAGTTATCGTATAAGTGTCCACAGACATTTCAGTCAATACACTGAATGTGAAATTACAGTTTTTTGGGGGGTTTTTTGTAATAACTTCCCCAGCTTGGACACTAATGGCACGTAGAAGCATTTTCGAACATTATCCAATTGCTTGGGTGTGTGTGTGTGGCAAAATAGCATGTTCGAATGAATTTCAAATTAAAATGTCTACTGCTCAATGTTTATAACGAATACATACAATCAGTGAGCACTTTATTGGATATTTATTGGATTTATTTTTTCGACTTATTAAGTCTTCTGCTGCTATAGCCTATCTACATAGCGGTTTGATGCGTTGTGTGTTCAGAGATGTTCTTCTGCATACCACTGTTGTCATGCGTGGTTATTTGCCTTACTGTCATCTTTCTGTTAGCTTTGACCAGTCTGGCCCTTCTCCTCTGACCTCTCTCATTAACAACACATTTTTTCCAACAGAACTGCTGCTTACTGGATGTCTTTTGTTTTTCACACCATTCTCTGTAAACAGAGAGAAGTGTGTGTGCGATAATCCCAGGATATCATCAGTTTTTGAGATACTGAAACCACCATTATGGCACAATCATTGGTGCCATAATTTTCCCCATTCTGATGGTTGATGTGAATATTAACTGAAGCTCCTAACTCGTATCTGCATGATTGTTTGAATTGCACTGCACACAATTGACTGATTAGATAATCACATGAATACGTAGGTGTACAGGTGTTCCTAATAAAGTGTTCAGTTCAGATCTGAAGTGAGCTGAACTTGGACAAATGTAAAAAATGTTGGAATAACATAAAGCAAGTAGCCAATTGGACAACACATCTGAGTATGAAGTACTTTGACCTGATACAGGCTTCATAGATGTGAAACAGTTCTCCCATGAAACAGGCCCTGATAACTTTGCTACTGGAACTGAAAGCTATTTAAAGCAAAGATCTTTTGTTTAATGAATCAAATGTATGTAATATGTCGCAGAAAGGAATGTGCAAACATCTACTTGACAATTCTTTCCTAATTGAGTGTAACCATTTGATTCCCTTTCAATCCCCAACCCACCCATTCAGCAGATTGTTAGCATACGGATTCTACTCAGGGTTAAACACTGGCAAAGAAACATTAGGCCGTTTAGTATGTAATTATGGGCGAATACATATTTTATAGTGATATAGTGTGACTGTAGTTAATTTACAGGTGTTAAATTAGTTCTCTCACATGCTTTGCTGGTGAGTCACCAGCTTAAATAATGACTTATACATAGAGCAAGACAGAAGACATCATAACATGTCACACATTGTGTTAATGGGTATCATGGTGATATATGGAATAATAAACCAATCCCTGTATCTAAAGCACTCAAGGAGACTGTGTACCTCCGCGGCAGGATCCCGGAAGCCGTTCTCTAAGTTAGTAAATGAATGTCAAGAACAATTAAAAGCAGTAAATATTAGCAGGGAGCAGACAGATTGAAGGAGGATCGGCTGGCGTTGGGACCTGACACAGTGATGCAAGGACATGTGGAGGGCAAGGTCCAGGGCCAGACGCGTTTAATGGGCTCAGACACCGCGTAGAGGCCCGGCCCGACTCACGCGCATTACGGCCCCCATCCGTATTAAGTGCTTCTTCTCGTTACGTCTTAATGATGATTTAGCGGCACCGGCTCTCCTGGCCTTCTCAGACAAGGTGACGGTTTGGGCCAATAAAAGGCTTTTTATGATGAGTTCCCCTCCCTGTGTGCACGCACTGCTTGGATGTACTCTCCTTTGTGTTTCTGTGACTTCTCCTTGAACCCAGCACATCCATTTTGCGAAAGGCAAAAATGAGAACTGAATGTGAGACCCGCTAGCTATTATTTCTGAGATACAGAGGCACCAACCTGCCCAGGAACTAATGTCTCCTGCCGTACATCAACGCGAAACGACGCTGTCGACAAGAGTAGATCCGGAGAACATTCATTCAAATGGTGACATGCATGCTTGAAAGAGGTTACATGCAAAAGAGACTCACAAATGTCACCATTTGAAATAGATGGATGTATGGATTACCTTTTCCCAACCTACACATGCACACGAACAGCAACAAGAATAAGAATAAGAATAAGAATAAGAATAAGAATAAGAATAAGAATAAGAATCATCAGTATTATCATCATTTTCAATAATACCATAAAACAGTAGCATATTTCCTTTATTTCATTTATATGCATCCATCCATCCATCCATTATCTGAACCCGCTTATCCTGAACAGGGTCGCAGGGGAGCTGGAGCCTATCCCAGCATACATTGGGCGAAAGGCAGGAATACACCCTGGACAGGTCGCCAGTCTATCTCAGGGCACACACACCATTCACTCACACACTCATACCTACGGGCAATTTAGACTCTCCAATCAGCCTAACGTGCATGTCTTTGGACTGTGGGAGGAAACCGGAGTACCCGGAGGAAACCCACGCAGACACGGGGAGAACATGCAAACTCCGCACAGAGAGGCCCCGGCCGACGGGGATTCGAACCCAGGACCTCCTTGCTGTGAGGCGGCAGTGCTACCCACTGCACCATCCGTGCCGCCTCATTTATATGCATGCAATGTATAATTGCAGATGTACATTTCTAAATCTCTGGACCCATTTGGAAGCACAGGGAGACCCAGTCCCCTCCTGGGCGCTGTAGGGACAGGGTGTTTCCCCACTCCTCTGGAGACCAGTTGGTCCTCATTCCTCACTCCCCTGACCTCAGGGCCTCACACTGGGCTTAGCCCGACCTGCTCAGGCTCAGGAGGAACTGCCCACTCCGTGTTTTAGAAGCACAATTGGGACAACAGTTCATAAGTGCAGAGCAAAGGACATCCCGCCAATTAAGCTGTTCATAACTTGTCTCATATTAAAGATCGGTCGGTTCGCTGATGTTTCCCAATAGAATACCTGTGCTAATATTGTAACCATATAATAAGGGGAACAAGAAAATTCTGCCTCCACGAAAAAAGCATAAAAGGCAATTACAGCCCTGAAACAACAACTTTTTGTGCTATAAATTGTCAACACCACTTACTGTTGAATCTGTACAAGATTAAGACAGTCACATTCTAATTACCACACCTGCATTGAGTTAATCTGTCAGAGACCAACACCAGAACACCATCCCAAAGTAAATGCTGAAAGAAGCAAATAGCAAGAGCCAAGTGCCAAGCCAAACAAATCAACGCTAGTTCTGATCAATACTATCGATTCTCTATCATGCACTATTAATTGAATTGGAAGCTCAGTCAAGCCACAGCGGTAAATTTTAACAATGTAATGTCACTATAAACCTTTTTTTTGATTCATTGAACTCAGTCAATGATTTTGGCTCAACTGGTATGTACAGTAGGAGGATGTAAACTAATGAAAAATAACCAAAAGGAATTCCACATCCCAAGGAAAATAATAAGTAGAGAAATACCCTTGACATTTGATGCTTCTCATTCACCCATTCTCACACACACACACACACACACACACACCAACGGCGATTGGCTGCCATGATCTGCGCCAACCAGCTCATCAGGAGCATTTGGGGGTTAGATGTCTTGCTCAGAGACTTCAACACAGGCAGGGCGGGATCAAACCGGCAACTCTCCGACTGTCAGACGACTGCTCTTACCTCCTGAGCCAATTCGATATTTTGTTGTCTCCCTTTCTAGAGATAGAAAGATCACACCATCTCTATGTTCCCAATATTTTATTACGCCAAAGAAACAACCAACATTTCAGCAAAGTGTGCCTTCATCGGGGTGCAGATTCTTTCTCTTTCTTGCCGTTTTTGAAGATTAGCACCTTGTTATATGTAGGGTGTCCAACTGCCATCTTTTTTTACATCCATGGTCATCTCTCTTTCAGAAAGCCCATGATGTGACGCAAAAACATACCCTCTTGCGGGGTATTTGGGAAGACTGCCCCTTTAATTCTATATGCATTCCAGGACCTCGGGGATCTGCTGTACACAGGCTAGTCTCAAGCTCAGCCCTTCTGGTGTAATAGATGTGTTTGCTGTTAAGTGGTGGTTGTAATAGGCTGCTTGTTTGCCTTTCACAGTGCACTTTCATCCCTCACTGTAGTACTAATTTTGCTCAGCAATTTGTCTCAGATGGCCTCGCTTTTATAGATGTGAGAAAGGACTTACTCAAACAGGAACGCGCGGGGTACAAAACAGCTCATGCACCGGCGCCAGTGTGTTTTTGTGAGCGCGTGCGTGAGTGAGGTAGAGCATACATGAGCGTATTTGTGTTTGTGTGAGAAGAACCAAGCGAATGGAAAAAAAGGCCAAACAAATGTCTGTCTGTGTGTTTGTGTGTACTGTATGTTAGGGTCAATTTGTATCTGTGCTTGTCTACATTTCTCTATATGGCCGTCTGTGTTTATAATGCATAATGACGTTTGCGTTTAATTGTGTGTGCATAGTTTGTGTGTGCATGTACTGTATAACAATGTGTGTGTACAAACATGTGTGTCTCTCAGTTAATGTTCATGTCTGCACATTTGTGTGCTTGTAACATTCACTGACATTCACTCTGAAAGCATGCATGCGTGTTTATTTGCGCGCACTGGTGTGCATGTTTGTGTGCGTGGACGTGATTCGCTCTCTCCTGGGCAGCCTCCTGCTTGCAAACCCACACCGGCTGGCTTTTGTAGGGAAACAAAGGGCAGCTTGGCTCATATTGAGCAGTTTGATTTAGGAGCCCTCCTACAGGTGTACGCACGCTAGAGCAGTACCTCCACAGCCGCCCTGTTCTCAAAATAGCAGGGCAGCGTGGAGGCAGAGATAGCACGGAGCCTTGTCCCCCACAGACGACAGCTTCTGGCAATAAATCATCCCTCAAGAACTCCACTGGAGCCTTGTGTGGGGGTAATGCAGTTTTTTTACATAATCACTTTAAGTGTCTCTTTGATATTTTTTTGAACTGTAATAAAGTTTCTAAAAATACAAAGGAAAAAAAAACATAGGAGAGGCATTCCTTCAGGAAAGAAACAGAAGGATATTACTGTCTGAAAATCATTGTCAATGTTGGTTTACAGTAGGTTTTTGTGAGAGCATATTTCTGAGACATCCAGTCCAAGAATAAATACTTTTTATAGCCATATAACTTACATGACAAGATGTAGCCTAAGGGTAGCAAATGGAAGTTAATGCATTCAAAACTGAAAGGTTGCAAATGCGGTATTCATTCCCACCTCTGTGTGGTCTCTCCTCCAGACTGCCTCTCTCAGTCATCCTCAAAAGCCTGCCTTTTTTCTATCGCATTAATATTCAATTCTCATGCATTTTTCCAAGGTTGTAAAATATTGAAGCAGAAGATGGCTAAAGTCATTATTGTGCTATGCCAAAAAAAAGGAAGAAAAAAAAACATTCCTTCAATGTGACATTGAACTTAATTAGACTTAATCATCAAGTTGTGCATCCTTACAAACCAGACCTTGGTTTTGACCTGAATACAGTGAGAACAATCTAGAAAGTATCAAGCATTGCCATCTATTGGCGGAGAAAATCTGCACACATTGTTTGGTCACTCAGTAATGGGAATGCAAAGCAAAGAATGATATGTTTCAGTATTTATTGTTTATAATGTTGTATCCAGTGTATGTGCCTAATTCATGTGAAATGATAAAGCAAGCTATGAGAACTTCTGGTGGTTAACATACCTTCTTCTACCGCAGTATATTTCAAAACCATCCACTCCTTTTGATTACATTTCATTGATAAGCATGCAATCCTAAAAACAACCTGAAATATGAATTTACTAAATATGTGTTTATTAGTTCATGTGTTATGTTGTTGCTCTGTATTCATGATGGTTGAAGTTGAAGAGAACAGCATCATTGCCACAACAAAGTCAACAATATATTCAAATATGCATGTGAAAAATACAGTCATATTTCGTCAATATTATTACTGTTTTGTCAGCAGTGCATGCACACGGTAGATTGATAAAATTGAGCCTTTTCTGTGCTTGGTGATTGTGTGTACGACTAAACGTGTTGATGATTTGTTCTTGTTTGAAACAGAACGGTACAAAAACCTGGTGCAGGAGGCATCAGATATGCTCAAGAAAGCAATGCATAAAAAAGGTGTGATATTTATCAATGTCTCCTGCTCTTTGGGGCATTTCCCTCTCCTGCTGCAGGTAGAGGACTTTCTGACGGTGACAGATGTCATGCAGGAGACGGCCAACTGGTCAAAGTTATTAGCAGGGATGCAGTGGAAATGCCTGCTCCTCTTTCAAGCCATGCAGCGGCATGGAACTCAATTACCCAGCAGACTGCTTTGTTAAGCAGTGTATTTTCCTAGGTGCAAAAAAGGGCACAACATGTCAATGCTGGAAAGTGACGGCATCAATTCCCTTTCATTTAAGCCGGGTAGAGTATAATGACCACTGAAGGAAAAGGCTCCAGTATGAATAAAAACATTGAATCAATGCAGAATATGTATACTTTCAATGAGAAATTATGGCAAATTTTAAAAGCTTGGATAGCGAAGGCAAGGAGGACAATATTCAAATTTAATTTTAAATACTGTATGAAGGAAATGATCTTAAAGTCCTGTGCAATATTGTTATCCTTTCAGGGATTGTGTGAGTAAAATCAAAAGTTTTACAGCACCAAGCCACTTTAATGAATTTAATCATGTCCCTACCCTTGTAGTGTTGTATATTTACAATATCAATATTACAATATTAACTTTAAGCTATCATGTGTCAGTGAACTTATGACTTTCCAAATTCTTTCTCTCGACAAAAGACTAGAAGTCCACAATATTAACCTGCAGAGTCAGGACAGGACAGTAAGACAGATCTGCACTGGTGAAGAAGTGTGTCTCAATCTCTCTCTCACTCACACACCCACTCGTTCGCTGGCTCATTCTCCGCCTCACTCAATAACTTTCTCACTCACACGACTGCTCACTCGTTCACTCGCTTACTTCAGCACTCAATCACCGACTCATTCACTCCCTCGGAGCACGCTCACTCAATCACTCACTCACTCTGAATGGACGCCCATCTCTGATATCATACTGAGAGCCTGACTGTCAGCAGAAGGAGCAAGCACTTACTCATTTAACTGTGAAATGAAATATTCTCATTTTCACTTCTCTGATTCAGAGCTCTGTGTCTGAATTCCCCAATGAACACGCACATAAATCTAGAATAATATTAACATTAACACAGCACCGACAAGAAAATTCAACTCTGCTTCTCTAATGAAACCCAAAAGGCTTACCTTGTTGCATGGGAAATAACCAGCCTCTCTGCCCACGCTTCTAAACCAAACTTGTGAATTTGTGATGTGAATTTTGTCATTTACATGCATTTAGTGTGTGTTATTTACACATTTATATTGAACTGGTGGTTTCAAAATAAATGAATAGGACACCTGACTCAATCAAGGATCTATACAATCAGTGTCCAACACCCAGATGCTTCTACACAGTAAAATTCCACTGTACATATGAGTCCAATTGGGACCGTATGTACTCTGTAAGACTTGATTTAACGCTATAAATATATTTCACAGTGTTAAATCATATGAATATTTTACTGTGTGGCAATTTACTGCTTCCCTGCCACATGCCTTTCAGAGGTTTGTAAGAAATGTGTAAGAAACACCTGAGTGTTTTCACACATGAACCTGAGATCTGGGCCCAATGAATGTGAGGGTTGGCAGGATTTTCTTCATGTGGCGGTGAAGGGGGGGGGGCACTATTGCCAACAGTTATATCAGCAAATCATAGACCGCTATTTTAGGTGGAAAGATAGGGGTGGCACCTGGGGTGGCCAATTAAATTCCAGTGGTGGCCGGTGACCCCCATTGGGCAACCCCCAGAGCGAACCCCAGGGCAGGCAGCCGTTCCTGGGAGCAGACTCCCCTGGCTCCCTCTCAGTTTGTCTCGCCTCTGTACCCAGAGGACCACCACCTGCCCCACTGCTGCACTTCTCATGAGGGCAATTACCTGCAGACCAAACCGCATTTGATTTGATTGCTGTAACCAAGCACATGAGATTGTTATTGAATCTTCTCTGATTGACTGAGGACCGTACAAACTATAAACTATATAATGTAAATGGATGATTCTGTCACCTGTGCCTTTCATAACAGTTGAGCGAAGGGACCTATATCAGTAAAATGGAGGGATCAAATTTTATTTACTTAAATCCTAAGTAGTACTCAGTACTCAGTACTTTCTTGCTCACGAAAGTACTCAGTGAAAAATAGAGATATTTTATTCGGGCTGCAGATGATTTAACTTTCTCAGAGACAGATTTACTTTATGGTTTATTTTCACATGAACAACATTTAATTCTCTCTGAGAATTAAATCTGATGCACAAATGAATAAACTGGCCGAGACAATTTGAAAATAGTTTATCTTTCGGAATGAAATCAGAATGCGATGGCCCGTAACATAACAAAGTGTGACGGATTTGAGGAAGAGGCCTTAGTGTGTTTCCACCGGTGCCTCTCATGTATTACATTCCATTTGCATCAATGGTCATTGATAGGGGGTAAATTAGATGAATGCGAACTACACCCCTGTAATCTCTGTTAGTTATAAACCCTGTCAGGTAGTACTGTAGCCGGGGTCTAATGTATTCAAAGTAATTCAGAAGTGCCAGCGGGAACCTCAATAACCCTGCTATTAAAACAAATACTGTTTATAAATGCAGCTGAAATACTGCTTCCATGGGCATACAGTCCCCAGGCCCCCATGCACAAACTTCAGCATGATCTCTACCCTTGTCAACGCTACACAGCACAGAGTGTAATTAAAACAGCACTTTTTCTTTCTCCAGACAGACCTTTTTATGTTCCTTACACATTTCGTCATTAATTTCAGTGATTGCTAATCTCATAATGTTGTGTTAGAAACAAAAAAAAAAGTGATGTTAAAATTCATTACGGAGTCAAGGACAAAGCACATTGTGGTAGGACAGAAAGGAGGCTATGGTTGTTTAATGGCTTATCATTTCAGCCATCGAAAGGAATGGGTAGAAATTTTCATTTTAGTAAATCTTTTTGTCATCTGTCCAAGGTTTGGTACTTGTAGCGTTATCAGTATTGTTTCTACTTGTTCTGAGTGCTCTTTCCTCCATTCCCTATCCCTTTACTTACTCTTCAACGTCATGTACTGTGTGAAATACTGTAGATAAAAAGAGAGTATTGCTTAAGCCAGTTGATGCTTTTTCAATGTGAATCTCTGAACAGAGCCAAGAAGGTAAATGGCGGCTTTCAGTTTGCAGCGAAAGCCATTTTTCTCTGCGTGAAGGCTGATTCTTGCTTTTGTTAGTGCTCTAAGGTTCAAATATATACATTTTTCACTTGTCTCAGTCACGGCAGAGAAAGACTTGGAGTACACTTTGTGTTACGCATGGATGTTTTTTGCTGGTTTGTGTCATGACATGTTATCAAGCGGAAGCCCCAGCATGTACAAAAAACTGCTATTAGTCAGATGACATGACATTTCTCTGGTGAGGGATCTTTCTCACAGTACTTCTGGCAGCCTGACACATTCACGATGAGCACATAGGAGAGCAGCGAGCACATAGACGTCCGAGGTGGAAGAACCAGCGAATTCTGCCATTTCTAACCAGTCACTGTTTCAGTGCACAGTGAAGCGTTGCGTTGTGGGGGAATATTTTGGCAGAGCCACTGTGAAGGCTGAAAAGGAAGCCCAGTGAAAAAGGGCTTCAGTGTATTTATGAACTACCTCTCATAACACACTCTGTGGCACTGCACTGCAGCATACTACAGCATATCCAGGTTATTCTGTAAAGCGAACTGAAGTCTGGCAGCAGTGGGTTTGTTCAAAATATATGTTGGATACAAATGATTTTTATAAATCACGCAGCAGAGTTCCTTGTGCTAAGCCAACTCTGTCAGTGTTTTTATTGGTTGCATACAGAAATGTGTACTCTATAATAATTAATGACACTCCATCATTGTTGATTTTGCGCTAAACATTTTACCATGCACGCACTAGCTCAGTGTGAAGGGTGTTGACATTCCTTCGCGTTTGCAGATGCGAATTAGAGCCATGAAGGAATATGCTCGTTCACGATGCTTCCTTGGCTTTAACGCGGTGGCGCTGTGTGTTTTATTTACTGGGATGTGTTGCGTGGCTGTGACTCCACGCAGCAGGGCTCAGACAGTCCAGCATCCCTTGCCAAGCAATTTACATAAAGCAGACCCTGTATCTGACATTCACTTGGCGGCACATGCAAATTGCAACTTATCTGAAAATGGAAATCCGCCTCGTAACCCACAGAGCCTCAGACCTGCTGCGCTGATTAATGCTGACGGAGATGAATTTTCCGCTCGCTGCGGCGAAGGTGGCAACCTGTCCCCCGGGCTTCTGCCGTATGTGTGGTCAGTGTCTCAGGACGGTGCGGCCACCGAAGACTTCGCACACTCTGCCCGTGTCAAGAGTCGGGCCAGTGGCGCGACAAACAATATGGACATTGTTCAAAAAACAAACCCTTCACTGACTCATTACATTACTTTACCTTTGTCCAAAACGATGTACAAAAATAGCGCATATCAAGGTCGTTAGAGCACAGAACAACTACAGAACAGGTTCAATAAACTACAATTCAAAAATAAACTGTTGTACAGCCATAGAGATTATTTCCAGTACACATGGCCAATAGTAATATTATTCAATCTCCTTGGAGGTCAAATGAAATGGATTGTTGGGTGAAAGAATAACTGCTGTAAATGATTTATTTTCACCGATAATGTAACAACATATCATTAATTCCACATGATTAGCACATTTGTGATGGCCTTTTTAATTTGAGCAATATTGTTCATAATTCAGAATTATGAAATCATTCATACATTTCTTCTTTCAGGCTTCCACCAAAATATATCAACTAACTGGGGATCTTTAGCTTGTTTAGGAACGATGAACACCAAACTGTAAAAGTACTGTTTTCAAAATAAAATGTTTTGGAGTTTGGTAATTGCTTGAAAAAGATGCCTTGAAATAAAATCAAACCATTAATTTCAGGGCTCAAAGAAAGTGAGGCTATGACTTAGTAATTTCAGAGGATCAAGTTACTTATTTGAGGGTGAATTTAGTCATTTGAGAGTTCCCATTTGTTATTTGAGTGCACACGTCAGTAATTCCGGGGCATGGATTAACGATCAGAAGGCACAAATAAAAAAAATAAAAAAACCAATCAACTGAAGGCTGTCCTCTTAGGGACTTGGCGGAATGCTCTAAGATGGCGGAGTTAATCAGGAAGTGGGAATGTTGACGTAGAGCAGCCGACCATGGCTGGCAGGTGTGGGAGGACAATTTCAGTAGATGGAGACTTTCATCTGTAAGCATGAACCGGGGAGACTCGGGTCATATTTCCGTGAGCTTCTTTAATTGGTATTTTGACTACGGCTTTTCTCCCGTGCACGGTCTCCCGTTGAAGTCCTTGGAGTGTGACATTGTAATTACGCTCAGCGAGGCCCGCAGGAGAGGATTGCCGACTGCTTATACAGATCTGACCACTCTCTCCCCCTATGGGCGGTGATTGATTAAGGGATTGTCAGAACAGTCATTTTTCGCTGGATGTGTATGTCCTCTGTGACCACAGTTTGAGGAAAACAGCTAAAAGCAAACACTGCAAAGGATATATACAAGCTGCAGAATATTAATGTCGTGGCAATTATGAGGCATGTGGATGCGTGTTGTGTTTGTGTATATTATTAATGACGTGACAAGGATGGCTAAAACATAGTAAGGCACCCTGCTTCACAAAGGTAGGAGAAAAAAATGCAGTCACAGGATATTGTTGCCAATGCTGATAATGACACATTAAAAAGTACTATGCAAACACTATTGTGTATGGTGCACCATAACTGGTGCTTTTATGTGGCAATGTGCACATGTATACACCAGATAGTATTCTGGGCCTTTGGTGTTTTCTGTCAAATCAGTTCCTAGTCAGAGGAATCACCACACTCACCAGTTTGAATTGTTTGGTGCGTTGAAACCAGTAAAATATCATTGAAAAGAAAATGGTTCACACACAAAAAAAGGCTAGAATCACGCACATCATAATACACGATTCGGCATTGAAGAAAACTGGCTTTTCAGAGTGGGAACCATTTTCTTTTCAATTGAGTTTTCTGTCAAAGACAGGAACCCTGATGCTAACATTAATATTCCTGATGAACATGTAATTAAAGTGATGCACCAAAGACCATCGCTGTGATACAAACATTACCACATCTGGGCACATCTGGTCTTGTGGAAAGCATTTGATCATACCATGAATATTGTTGTTGTCTTACTGGCTGTAAATCACCATAAACAAGACAACATGAAGATGGGCATTCATAAATTAGTTGATAGTTCAAGCAAAAAAATGACCAGGATACTATATAGGTGGCCAAGGCCCACCCTGGCCCACCTGTCTGTACACAGTCAGCTTGTTTTATATCCGAAGGCCTGAAAGTGTACTGTATTTATTGATCCTTTGATTCTAAAATACTACTTTCTACAATGGCATGTACCTTGAACAAAAGCAAGTCAAGGCGTTCTTTTATTTAAATGTTGAATTCTAGAACAAAGAAACAAGATATACCAAGATCGTGCCCTAGATGAAGTGCAGTGAGAGAATGAGAGAGAGAGAGAGTGAGAGAGAGAGAGAGAGAGAGAGAGAGAGAGATTTTTTAGTATTCTCATAGCGCAATAATAAACAAAACAAATCACTTTCATGGGATCCTGATGAATAACGTGAAGTTGAATTCAATATAAAATACAGTTGTGTGGACAATTAAGACCGACAACAATGTGAAATTAATCCAAACTTCTATAGACACACACTTGTGTCCAACATAGAATTATACTGTAGATGAAGGCCTTCATTCTATATCCATACTGAAGTGTTTTTGATGATGTCTGATGATGCCTGAGGCAAGACTTTTCAAAAGAGTTTATTATATTATTATTCCTTATTACATTCACTTAGAAGACAGTCTTATCCAGAGTGACTTACAGTATGGTGCCCCACATGATGTGTCCATAATTCATGTAGATTTTTTTGCTGTTCTGCAAATAGACATTGTCAGAAAGGTGATTCAGCTCATTCACTGGACACTGTTCCAAAGTATAAACGGTTTGGTTTTGGACCCAGACCATGACAGTGCAAACTAAATCATTAGTGTAACATGTGACCGCCCAGCCACCCCGGTTGCCCTTTCCTCTGCCTTCTCTTTTTCCCACACACCCAGAACCTCTGGCAGAGAAGGTGGCACAGGTCTCCTAATCTCATCCTCATGGAGATCTAGTGTCTTCTCCTCATCCTTCGCCTTCTCCTCTTTTGAATTTCATGCGGTTTTTGTTACTTTGCCGTGCAAACTGTTTATTATTGTTTTTTATTGCCCCCCGGGTCCTCTGGGGAGCTTCTTGGATGAGATGGACATCCTCCTTAGCTCCTCACCAGTCAACGATACCCCCCTGATCCTTCTGGGTGACTTCAACCTCAACTCAGAGTCCACCCAGTCTACCTTTCTCTCCCTCCTTTCTTCTTTTGACCTTACCCTCACTCTTTCCCCTCCCAGCCACAAAGCAGGCAACCTTCTTGATCTCATCTTCACAAGGAGCTGCACAACAACCAACCTCTCTGTAACACCACTCCATATATCTGACCACTCCTTCATCTCTTTTTCTCTTCCACTCTCCTCTAACACCCATCCATCTCTCCCACCATCCACTGTCACCTGTCAGTGGAACCTACGCCACCTGTCTTCCTTCACCCTCTCATCTACAATCCTCTCCTCCCTACCATCCGCGGAGTCTTTCTCTCGAATGTCTCCCGATGATGCTGCTACAACTCTCATGTCCTCCCTCTCATCTTCCTTTGACTCTCTGTGTCCCCTCACCACCAAACTAGCTCAGGCCTCCCCCCGAGTCCTTGGCTTTCTGATGCTCTACGAGCTGTCCGAACCGAACTGCGGGCAGCAGAGAGAAAATGGAAAAGGTCCTGTCTCCCCAGTGATATGGCTTCCTTCCATGCCCTCCTATGATCTTTCCATTCCTCTGTCTCTCTAGCTAAATCTTCCTTCTTTCACTCGAAAATTTACGCGGCCGCCTCTAATCCCCGCAAACTGTTTTCAACCTTCTCCTCTCTTCTGGCCCCCCCACCCCCCTCATCACTCACACCTGATGACTTTGTCTCCTTCTTTGAAAAGAAGGTTGATGCCATTCGCAAATTCCTTCTCACAACCCTCTCCCCCTGCTGACCCTCCTACCTTCGCCAACTCCCTAGCCTCCTTTTCTCCCCTCTCTGACGCCAACACATTGAAACTCCTTACATCCCACCGCCCGACCACCTGTCCTCTTGACCCCATCCCCTCTCCCCTCCTACAATCTATATCCGATCACATTCTCCCTTTTCTCTCCTCTCTAATCAACACCTCCCTCTCTTCCGGCACCATGCCCTCTTCCCTGAAGAGGGCCAGAATCACTCCCCTGCTCAAAAAACCTACTCTTGACCCCTCTGCCCTGAACAACTACCGGCCTGTCTCTCTTCTTCCCTTTCTCGCTAAAACTCTGGAACGGGCGGTCTGCTCCCAACTGTCCACTTATCTTCTCCAGAACAATCTCCATGACCCCAACCAGTCTGGCTTCAAGAGTGGCCACTCCACTGAGACCGCCCTGCTCGCGGTCACTGAGGCACTCCACTCTGCTAAAGCCAAATCCCTCTCCTCTGTCCTCATCTTCCTCGACCTGTCGGCCGCCTTCGATACAGTCAACCATGAGATTCTGCTCTCATCGCTGTCTGGGATGGGTGTCACAGGGTCTGCACTCGCTTGGTTTTCCTCCTACCTCTCTGGTCGCTCCTACCAGGTGACTTGGAGGGGCTCAGTCTCCGACCCTCACCCTCTACGAACTGGAGTCCCGCAGGGCTCAGTTCTTGGGCCTCTCCTCTTCTCGCTATACACCATGTCTCTTGGTTCTGTTATCTCTTCCCATGGCTTTTCTTATCATTCTTACTCTGATGACACCCAGCTCTTTATTTCCTTCCCCCCCGACACCCAAGTCACCACACGGATCTCTGCCTGCTTGGCTGATATCTCTACGTGGATGACTTCCCACCACCTGAAGGTCAACCTTGCCAAAACTGAGCTTCTCTGCATCCCTGCTAAGTCCTCTCCGTCAATCGAGCTCTCATTGACTGTTGAGGACTTTGTAGTTTCCTCCTCCCGTACCGCAAAGAATCTTGGGGTGACTCTTGATAACTGCCTCACCCTGGCTCCACAAGTATCCTCCACTGCCAGAACCTGCAGGTTCTTTCTGTATAATATACGCCGTATCCGTCATCTCCTGTCCAGGCGCTCGTCATTTCCCGCCTGGATTACTGCAACTCCCTCCTAGCCGGTCTCCCAGCTTGTGCCATCAAGCCCCTCCAGCTGGTTCAGAATGCTGCAGCCCGCCTGATTACCAGTCAGCCCAGGTCGGCTCATGTCACCCCGCTTCTCATTGGCCTCCACTGGCTTCCTATTGCCGCATGTTAATGTTCATATCAACTGTCAGAATGGGGGAAAAATGTGATCAAAGTGACTTTGACTGTGGAATGATTGCTGGTGCCAGACAGAGTGGTTTGAGTATCTCAGAAATTGCTGATGTCCTGGGATTTTCACGCACAACAATCTCTAGAGTTTGCAAAGAATGGTGTGTTAATGAGAGAGGTCACAGGAGAATGGCCAGACTGGTCAAAGCTGACAGGAAGGTGACAGTAATGCAAATAACCATACACTACAACAGTGGTACGTAGAAGTGCATCTTTGAATACACCACGCATCAAGCATCTAAATGGACTGGCTACAGCAGCCAAAGACTTAATACATCTAAAAAATGAGTCTAATAAATACCTAATAAAGTGCTAGAGTAATCTATTCACAAATCCTGTTTATTCAATTCGGCTAAGCTGAATATCAATTCACAGACATAAAATCTTACCAAAACATGTTTTGTTGGAATATTTAATACCAGCATTACAAAATCTGTAAGGTTAAAGAAACTATTGCTTAATGCAGCGCAAAGCATTCAAAATACAATTAGCGAAACACTGGGAAAATGACAAAAGCAGAAAATAACTCTGTTTGAAAAGTCAATACTTCTAGCCGACGAGAAGATTTCCTGTGAAGGAATGTCAGGCAGACGCTAAAGCACAATATTATTCATTAATTGACTAAGTGTCTAATTTGCATAAAATAGTTCACGTTGACAGTACATAATTAAACCAAGCTTGCTCTGTGATCAGCAAAATTAATGCAGAACAGGCAAATGCAAATTTTCCCATCTTTATTCATGCAGTGTAGCAGATGACACTACTAACATTCTCAAACGTATACACACATACATGCATTAGCAGTAGAAAAAATCTATACATAATACCTTTGTTGTGGCAAATGGAACACAATACAACATTTTAAAGAATATATATAAGTAGAATGGATGGACCTAGTCAACCTTTGGGGCACAGTGAGGATAGTTAGTGCCGATGGTACAATGTTGTGGGTTATAGGAGAACATTCTCCCAGATTTTTGGTCATCCAAGACGCTTATCTTGAAATGTTAGTCTTTCCTGTGTCACATGCCATATTAGACCAAATTTATGTCCTATGAGTTCATATAAAATAAACATTGAGTGATGTAGCTACTTGCTTGCTAATAAGACACTTGCTTCCAGCCTCAAGTTGAATTGCCAGACTAATAACATTTAATGACCATAAAGATAATTCCTCCACTTGGAAATGAATGCAATCTCAGAATAATGAATTCAATTTTAATTAGCAGGAACCACAGTTCACATACAGTACGAAATAAAACACTCCCCAATATCCCCAATGAAAACGGTTAGTCAACAGCTGTTTTCAGCAAGGTGGAGGTTTTTTTCATGTACAGTAGGACTGCAACAGACGTGCGTTGAGTCATGTAAAAAGAAGCATCGAATAAAAAATAAAAGGTGTCCAGGTGTCATATCAGAAATACACACTGAGCTTGAAAAAGGAAAAGGTGAGTAATTGCAGTATGTCTGTAGTTTAGGGTCCACAGCTTCCTCTGTAGTTCTCCAGCCCACAGTGAAAGCCCTGACTTGGTATGATATCACAGAGTAATCAATCCAGGCCCAGTGGGAATGAGGAGCGAAGGAGTCATGAACAGCAAGGCGTTTCCAAACCAGAAGTCTGGCCCCTGATGTCACATCCCATCCTGCCAAAGATGCAGAACATGACACAGTGGGAGCTGAAGCTGCAGCTACAGCAAGCTAAACATTTAACAAGCATATCACCTCAAAATGAAACTTTTCTCTACAATTTCTATTACAGATACATTTTTGGCTTAAGATAATTAGAGTAATGCAGACCATAGATAGCACTACACTAAATTGTACACAAGCAAGTTTCTGTGAACTTCAATAACAGCTTCAGTAACAATATAATTGATTGATTCAATAACAGCTTGAGAGGGCTAATCCGTTATCTCTAACTTGACAGAAAGAGGTACTTTATGTTTCTTTCCATTCTCAGAAATGCTAACAGATATACAGTATGGGCTGCCTAGCAGAAAAATGCTAGTTGCATTTAATCCAGTCATATCCAATGGCAGTGGGTTACAGTCATTTTCATTTCAGTATTTCAAGTTATGTCCACTATTTTTCACTGCACATGGTCTGGGTGGAGATGGGGGGGCGGAAATCATCTTGAAGAATGAAATCATTCACAAGAGGTTGTCAAGGCAAATAATCCTTTTTCATTACAGGAAGACCAGTAAGAAATGATTTCTTCTATTCACACTGCCAGGCTGATCTTTTTAATACCACACTGCTCATTTCTTCTCTGTGAGAATCCTGTGGACACTGACACTGTTTCTTCTTGGCCACTCGGTCTGTGAGACAATGAGGCTGTCTGTCAGCTCTGTGGTGATGCACTTTTCTGTGTGGTGTGTGCTTGTGTCCATTTGTGTGTGAGTGTGTCTGTCCATTGTGTGTGTGTGTGTGTGTGTGATTGATTGATTGCTCTTTATTTATCCCTGTGGGGAAACCGTGTGTGTGTGTGCATGTGTGTGTGCGTGTGTGTGTGTATGTCTGTCCGTTTGTGTACGTGTGTGTGCATGTGCATGTGTGTGTGTGTGTGTGCACGTGTGTATGTCTGTCTGTTTGTGTGTGTGTGTGTGTGTGTGATGGGGGTGAGTGAGGTGGTGCTGACTGGGGTTGGTTTTGAGGGAAGTTGGGGGGAGGGTTGGTACTTTCATGTGTCATCATGGCTTAAGAAATGATTGAAGTGGAAGATCATTCTGGAAAGATGACTCCTGCCATGCATGTGTCATTCCAGTCTTGCACAATATTTGAAGAAGCCAGAATGGAATACCAAAGAAACAGGATCCATATTAACAGCTCAATTTTGAGAGCAACTGAATAGGACTTGAGCTACATTATTGATTAAATGATGAAACCTCCTGCTAATAAAAAATTTACAAATACACAACAAATAGCAAATGGTTTATTGATTTTTTTGCCTATATCCAAAACAGGATCTCTTGTTTGCCTTAGGTTTGAAAGTTTTGTTTAGCAGATAGATCAAGGTTTACAGGCAATATCCTGTAGCATCTGGCTGTTGACAGATTTTACGATCAAAGATGAAACAACAGCTATGTCCCCTATCCTATTGCAGTTATGTAATTACATTCACTGTGCCTGTGAATATTTACCAGGACCAGTTAATAACACATTAGCACATTTTGATATATTATGAATTTATTATTAATAAATGAAAGGGATACATGAATATCTTACACTGTATGTTGTCTTTAATTACAGCTATATTCCCCAGTATTCTCAAAGAGGGTGTTCTCCTTCCCTGGGTATTACATCCTCAAAGACAGCTCTCGCCGGATTGAACTTGAAACACTCCTTCGATAGGACACAGGCTGAATATGTCCACCCAAGATGAATTAGACCACCGGACATTCTCCTGAGTAAAGTCACCTCACACTAGCCCTCAGCGGTACGTGGAAAGCATCAGAGCGCACGGTTTTAGCGTTGACATTGATGATGTCCACACCTCCAACGCATCCATTCAAGACCGGATCCTGAGGGGATTTACCTGGAACATTTCTGACACTTGTATTGATGTTCCTTAAGAACGGCACTTTGGGGAGTTTCCCCCAAAGCAAGCGGGATTATGGTTTGACTCCCTAGCATGGCACAGTATACGACAGAAGATGAAGATATGTAGGGCTGGTTTTTTTTGTACCTTTTACACATGCCCTATTTGCAAGTCCTGTAATCTAGATCCTAGAATGAAAATGTTAACAGCAAATATGGACTGTTATTTGGATGGAGGCACGCATTTGCATCTAAATTCTGGGGTGACTAGATGAGACTATCTTTTCCCATGCATGTACGTGGGTATAAATGTGTATAAGCTGTCTTTTCCCATGCATGTAGGTGGGTGCATAGGATATCACAGTGTAATGGACCTCTTTGCATCTTTTTCATCACTGCAGATGGAAATAAAGACACTGAAAAAGTTTAACACGACACTGAACTAGTAAAAATATCTTCATTTGCACTGATGCAGCATATAAATGATGTGTTTTTGAATCACAAAATATCTATAATTTTAGTCATGTTCATTCCAAGCTTTTACTTCTATATTTTAAAAAAATCTCTGGTTTTGTGATGTTCCCCATAGTCTGGTGTCGAATCCATTTCGATGTTGGCAGTCTCAGTGGGCAGAGCATTGTTCTTCACTGTGTTAACCAGAGTGGGAAGGCTTCAGTGTGCAGGGCTTCCCTGTCTCATCATGCAACAGCAACCCTCCGGCCAATCTGGAGGCTGCAGGGAGCCTGCTAAAGCACTCTGGCCATAGTGGGCTCATTCAACACTGAGCATTTTACAGTGTATCCACACAGATTCTGCAGGGGTATGACAGGCTTACAAATACACCAAGGCATTCTGGGAGAAAAAGGTAAAAAAAAAAATGTTATAAATTCTCTGTTTTTTTATAACATCATTTTTTCCCAGTGAAAGATTCACATTCTCCCCCACCTTTTTAGATTTAGAGGGAACATTCAGTACAGAATTTCTATATTCCAACCATACACGAGACGATGGCCAGGCTTGATAAGTGTAACCCTGGGGCTATCATTAAATTATGTATTAAATGAGAAAGTGCAAACCCTCAGGAGAACAAGAGGAAGAGGTAAACCACGGGTCTGTGTGTGCAAATGCATTTGGCAGTTATCTGAGCTGGAAAGTAACGCCGAATGACAGGAGAGTTCACTGGCATATCGCTGAAAGTCTGGGCAAAGTCATATATTTTAAGATTTCCCTCCTGTCATGTCTAACAGTTGTGAATGCTTCCTCCTCTCTCCTTCCCTATCTGTTGAAACAACCTTTTTTAGTCTTGATAAAAACAAGGAAAATATTACAGCTACACTTGAAGTGTACCAATACAGCCAATAGCCTTCATCAGGATTTACAACCATTGCATTCAAACCATTTTTTTTAAATCAAGGAGTGACTGTACATACTGCTACCCTGGCTGGTTCTACAAATACCACAAACATGGTGCCTGAAATTATAATATATTGCTTGTAATATATGGTAGATGTCACATATTGCTGTAAATTACTTGCCAGAGCTGTTTTCAGTCTCCATTGGCTTTACATAACTCATTTCTACCATTCACCTGCAATAGCTCACATAGTGTCCGAACACGTTCTATCAAAGCAAAAACATCCTCTATGATTAATAATAAGTATGGTGTTTATTATAGCTGTGCTAGTCTGCGACTACCATTTAGTGTCAATTGAATTTGGTTAGTTGGTATTTTCTGTGAATAAAACAAGGAGAAGAGACCGGTTTTATTTCTCACCTTGTCTCACTTGTGTAAGCTAAAATGTACTCACTTAAGTTTTTGGCTGAACATCTTTCAGAGGAACCACAGAGTGTAATATTATTTTACGGAATGTTCACTGTAGCTTTCGCACCATGTGTGTTTTCAAAATTCATTTGAACGAGTGTTAGTGAAACTGATACTAATGCTTGCTTTTCAGTAGACATTAAGGGGTAAGGAAAGGACTCTAATCACTTCTCTGAATTGTTGTCCACTCCACTCATGGGATGTCTGCTTGGCTGTGTGTGATCTGTTAAAGATGTAATTCACTAGGTAAGTGCATTAGCGTGCACTGTATGTGGGAAGAGCATCACTTTGATCTGACATTCTCATACATGGAGTGGGGCAGCTTGATGGGAATGAGAGCCCATTCACACTGAAAACCCAAATCTAATCAAATGCTGGAGTACATTTATTTTAGTGATTCCTAGAATCCTAAAAATCATTAAAAACTACTTTTTTATGTCTGCGATTCCCACTCAACCTTGAGTTTATTTGCTTTGTACATGCTGAGCATGACTTATCATACATGCTAGGCATGTACTGGTCTTGCATTTCATGCTTTGTATGGTGGATAGCATTGTGGATAGTACATTAGTACATTGTATATTTCATGTATTGAAATATATGTGTGCTGAAATGATAGATTGTTTTAACTGTGAATAAAATTTACATATGTATGTAGACTTAATTGATTTAATTATTTTGTGATGAAGAATGTTATTTCTCCTGGTCTCAAAGGCAGACTTCTCAACACACAGCACTAACCCAGTCACAGGGTAAGGCAGGAATTTCAGAGGTACTTTAACATAAGGTCCTTGAAATAGCAGAACACATCCAAATGCCCTGACCAAATTAGATATCCATGCATCTGCCAAAGACGTCAGTGGAATATATTGTTGCAGGCAATTCATATAATCTGTCTTAATTCAAGTCACCAACACCCAAGGAGTCACATACTGTTATCTACCAGTAGCTGCTAATATACAGAAAAATATATTATATACAGAAAAATTGGCACATTGGTTATCCTTTAATATGAAATGCTTAAGACCGAAAGTTTGTTTTATTAGGCATAACATAATTAAGTAAAGCAATACTAAACTTTAATGTTGAGTGTGCTGTAGTGTGTTTGGCCCCGCTGCAGAACTGAGTGCCCTACTGTGACCCCTTTTCTCTGTCCCATCCAAATAATATGGCCTACGGTGGCTTTTAATTCTGTTGTGTCCTAAAATGAGCTCTTCTGCTCATTTCCACCTGGACAGATTATCTAAGTTATCCTGATATGAACTCCAGGAACCCAACTTTTTTCTGAGCTGACCTCTGCCTGACCCCACCTCAGACTACCAAAAATACACACACACACACACACACAAGCCTGAAACCTCGACACCCAGTCCCAGGGAGCCTCGACTGCCATCTTTTGGATTTACAGTTAACCTGTCTACTGCTGTGGATAATAGCTTCTCAGGGGCGGCAGGGACCAGATATGAAGTGACATTTCTTTTGGCCCCTTGTCACCGGTTGCAATGTTCCAGAGACAGTAAGAGGTGATGTATGGATTGAGACGCGCTCCATGTATGCGACACCAGGGCTGGAGGAGCGCAGAGTGAGTTATCCTGGCCACTGTGGGCTGAGGTGCCTTTACGCTTCATGGGGTGACCTCTGTGACCTTCCTGATGCTGTTTCCCTCTTTTCTCAGCCTCAACGGCAGAGAGTTTCACTCATAGACTTTCAGCAGAGGAGGGTGACCAGAAGCTGTACTCTTACCTCAGAACTCTCTGAGAGAGGCGAGGCAGTCAAGACTCTCTTGGTTACCGGGAGAGGATGCACATATCAGCGGGTTTTAATTTTTAATTTTTGAATTTATTCCATATGTGGTTAAATGCAGGCAGTTCTTATTTGAGTTCCAAAAAATTGAGAACAGGGGACATGATGCCATACTCTTACTGTATGTCTACATGCATTTCCATTGATATGCAGAATAAAGAATGGTCTTCCGGTTTCATGCAGTACTATACTGTTAACTGTAAGTTTCAATAGCTGCATCAATAACAATGCTTTAATATTACAATAATGTATAAGTGCACTATTCCACAGGCATGTAAATGCAAAGCGCCACAGGCATGTAAATAACTTTACTGTGCGAAAAATTACAACTTGAGTTGTGTGGCAGGTGGATGAGTCTGGTGCTGAATCGCTGCATGGTATGTTTTTGTCAACAGCCAGCCAAGTGCCTTATATAGCTGGCTAATGTGTACTGCTGATTGCTTTATTTAAAGAAGACATTGTTAGCTAAGAAGTCAGAGCAGGACCTTTGCATCACAAAAAAGACATTTCTCTTCTCTCTTTTTTTTTCTTTGAAATTCACTTTCACATTCCTTTTTCTTCCAGGTCTAGCCCCTCTTTCAATAAACAGAATGATAGGACGAAATTAACCTTTAAAAATGCCATCACCGAGGCTGATATTTTCCCCCCAGAATTTGTTTGGAGCGAAGTGGCACCACAGTATTGTAGTTTGTTTTGTGGTCTCAAAGCTCAAAGATCAAATATTGCTTTTTTACACAAGGGGCACCAAACATAAACTGTCTCAGATTCAGCAGGCTCAAAATGCCATAAATAATTTAAGTCTCAGTCATGAGGCCATGTTGGTTTTAGACATCAAATGTCCCTCTTAATCCCGTTCATATACAACTAGTGAGTTAAATAATGTGCAGTTGTGTTGGGTTAAGGCTGAAATGCTTGGTTGGATGTGTGAGGGTTTTGTTCAAAATGCTCATGCAATTTCCAGTGAAGTCCATAGTTTCTGGGGAATAAAGCATGGGCTCTGGGAAAATATTAGAAATATAACCCCCAGGCAGTCATTTTAAATGCCATTCCACGCTGTATCCACTGATGGTGTGTGGTTCAGTTTGCAAGCTTGGCATTAATAACAGCTAATATAATGTATTATGTATAATGTAGTCTTAGCAGCTTTGCAGAATACCAGTAAGCAATCACTTAATTGCACCAAAAGCACAGTATTCTCATTCTTGGAGTGCAGTCTAATTTCAGGGAGGCATAGTAAGAGTCCAGAGTTGTTGTAAGGGGTTTTACATTATCTCTATAGCCAGATGTACTTTGCAGAAACTATTTTTTGAATGATCAATGTGCTTAATTCTTGACTTGAGCTTCACACACATTCCTTAATATGCAACATAAATGTGATAGCAAAGAGACTCCCAAATCATATGTTGTTCTTTCAGCTATCCTAAATATTCTCCGTACATATTTGGTGGACTTTGTCATTTTGCATTATATGTATATTTGTATACAGATGCCAGATTGTCAAAGGAAAATTAAAAGATTCCAGACCTGCATATTACATGACTCATTCATTAAAGGTTTATGAATTATGACCATCAACACTTTCAATCAACAGGCCATCCCAACATAATGCATTATAGCATATTTCCAAATCATTCAATAATTAATTAAATTCTGTTTGTCATAAGCTCTGTACATACTGTACACCATATAATGTGAAGCAGTTGCAAAGATTGTATTTACTGTATATAGAAAAGGAAGTTGAATGTCACATGCTACCAAAATTCAGCTTGGCAACACAAGAAATTCTGTGACCAGGTTGGATAGTGAGAGAAATTCAGGTAATTCGGATAGATTATTTCACCTCGTCCCACAAAATGACAGCAAAAGTGACATTATTGGGGTGACATCGGTTTTGGGTATTATCCCTAATGGTGACAGTGATCCCTCTCCTTTTTCACAGTTTTTACATGTGTTTTCATTAGATATATTAAGGTTCCCTGATACCGAGAACAATTTCACATTGGGTTAAGAGTTCTCCTGCTTAGCAGAGAGGACCCAATTATGCATGTCATGTTGTGAAATATGTAGTTAGGAGAGTTAGACTTACTGTTAGGAGAGTAACTAGCATGGTGTCAAGCCCAATCTTGATCACCCCAAGGGTCTCTGGCTATGGTCCTGGTACAGTAAACTATTCCATGCATTTAAAATGCTACCTGAACCCAGTGCAACATTTACCTTTTATCTCATTTCTAAAAAACCTCCCAGAGGAAAAACCAAGAGTTGTATTGTGCTATAAACATCTGGATTCACAGAAGTCTACTGAGCAGCTGTGCTACTGAAAAGTCAACTGACTTTGAGATCGGTGGAGTCAGAATTCACTCCCGGTATCCCATTCCATGCACACGCTGCCTGTACAGGGAAGTGACTAAAATGACATCTCATGGAGTTAGACAAAGCATGTAAATGATACTACACACATTAGCAGTAAAGTATATACCTGAAACAAAATACTAATGATGATTCATAAAGATTGAAGATCCCAACAGTGTCTGTCAGACTGTGAAGGGAGCAGTATTTAGCCTCCTTCTACCAGGATGTGAATGACTTCCTACTGAAATACATTGTCTTGTTTGGTATTTGACTTTGAGACCTGTACTTACAGTAGGCTGTGAGCCGAAAATATATTTCCCACCTTTAAAGGCCAAAAATGATTATATATCTGCTGTGGATGTATGATAGGCATCATAAACATTACCTGTCTTGACTTCTTTTTTTAAATTCTACTGTATATTATTTTTGTTACAAGTACGATTTTAACAATAATAACAATAATAATAATAATAATAATAATAATAATAATAATAATAATGATAATAATAGTAGTAGTAGTAGTAGTAGTAGTAGTAGCAGTAGCAGTAGTAGTAATAATAATAATAATCATATTAATAATAAAAATAGTAGTAGTAATAGTAGTAGTAGTAATAATAATAATAATAATAATAATAGTAGTCATAGCAGTAGTAGCAGCAGCAGTAGTAGTAGTAGTAGTAGTAATAATAATAGTAGTAGTAGCAGTAATAGTAATAATGATAATAGTAGTAGTAGCAGTAATAGTAATAATAATAGTAGTAGTAGTAGTAGTAGTAGTAGTAATAGATAGATAGATAGATAGATAGATAGATAGATAGATAGATAGATACTTTATTCATCCTGAGGGAAATTTAGTAGTAGCAGCAGCAGCAGCAGTAGTAGTAGTAGTAGTAGCAGCAGCAGCAGCAGTAGTAGTAGTAGTAGTAGCTGTAGTAGTAGTAGTTGTAGTCATTGTAGTAGTAATAATAGTAGTAGTAGTGGTGGTAGTAGTAATAGTAGTAGTTAGAGTAGCAGTGACAGTAGTAGTAGTCGTATTAGTAGTAATAGTAGTAGTAGTAGTAGTAGTTGTTGTAGTAGTAGTAGTAGTAGTAGCAGCAGCAGCAGCAGCAGTAGTAGTAGTAGTAGCAGCAGCAGTAGTAGTAGTAGTAGTAGCAGTAGCAGTAGCAGAAGTAGTTTGACTATTATTATCAAGCTCACATTGCTCCTTCTCCTTCGCCTCCCTGTAGATCATCATCATCCCCAGTTGCGATGTTTTCTCTGTCTCTGTGTCTCTGTGTTGATTTCTTAGTCTTGATCCTTCTCTTCCTCCACCACACAGTGGGGGAATAAACCACCCATTAACATTGGTACTTCATTGTCTTTTATAATGTTTCATTGTCTACAGATAATACTATTCTGGAAATAATGCTCTAATGTTTTCTTACATTCAGTCATTTAATGCTCTCAGTTTACTTGCCATATTTATTCATCTAATAACCCATATGATTATTTTTCATAACAACCATGAATTTCTCTCCCAGCAGTTATTGTTCTCCCTTTACCCCAATTGTATTAAAGCATCCACATATTAATGCTATTTCCTTTTCAACATGGTGTAACATTTTTTTTCAGTAATTTCAATGATGCATTTCGACCAAATGTGCAAATGACATTTTATTCTGTGTCTTATTTGATATTGTATTGTTATTGTAATCAAAGTCTCAAGCACTGTTTGAAGGCATAAATTGTTTTAAAATAATGGTATCAGGTAAAATAGCACATAATCATTATCATTTGAATGCATACAAATCCTATTAACTGAGCCAGTAAAATGCTGTAATTACATTTTCAGTTTGTCTATGCTAAAGGGTGGAGATAATTCACTCAGGCCTTACAACACTGTAGTTACATGTTACTCTATAGATGTTACTGTATAAATATATTATGACCCTGGATTTAAATGATTACAAGAAGAAATGTATAAATTGCAAGTACTGCAACATGTGTTAAATTTTGAACAATATATATTTTTTCAACTGAGGATTCATTTTCACCATGTCTCATAGTTTTCCTACTATGTGATATAAAATATTAGATACCGTTTATTTCTCTCCTTGTGAGCATATATTGTAGAGCAGAAAATTACATACATAAATCCTGGTCTTTCCAACATAGCTCTCAGGCTTTCAATAACACATCTTCGGTTTTTTCTTATAGTTTATATGCACTCAGAAAAAATGCCACTCTGATAGCTCCGTCTGGAAAAGCTTTAGGGCTTTTTATATAATGCATTTTTTTTTTTGAGAAACAAACTTATCACTTTTGACGAATGCTCTTTTTGTACAGTACATAACAATCACATGGTCTCTTGCCTGGCTATAGGGCAATTCTACTGGCAATTCAGCGTTCCCTTAAAAGCTTCTGCTGGTAACTTTTAAACCGATGTCAGTTCAGCATGTCCAATCAAAAGGAAAGTACTGACGGTCTTAAAAAAGGAAGTTGTTGACTGTCTTTGCAGATGTTTTCACCAGTGCACTGACCAGCCGTGGAAATTGGGGAGTTCAGCAGTGTGAGCTCAGAAGATTTAGATCTTTGGTTGGGGGGGGGGGGGTGTGAGTGGGAGAGAGAGACAGAGTGAATTCACACATTCCTTTTTATACGAGGTACCTTGAGAGTTTAGCAAGGAAGCATACCTTCATAAATAATATGACTGGATCTTCTATACAACGGAGAAATATTCTAGAAATGATTTTGTTGATTTTCCCCAAGTGGCTCAGGAATGTCATGTGCTAATACATTCTTCTTTCAGGGGATGGGGGAGGGGAGGTGTTCAACTTCCCAAAAAAGGTAAGTCCATTGCGAACACATTTCAGCTTTAGAGCTGACTGTCTGGATGCAGATTTTATAGCAGTAACATGAGAGAATAGAACAAATCGGAGAAAAAGGTGGAAATTGCCCTCTGCCACCCCTCAAGAAACAGACATGAGCCAACCTTCTTCTGTTGTACAAACATGAATAGATTATGTCTTTAACATGCTTTGACTGTAATGTTCTGACGCTGATGGAAACATGGCTGTGTTTTGATTGTCTCTCAGATAAAAGCCATTGTTTCTTTCAGTCATCTGCATCTGCCTGAATAATTTGCTCTGCTACAAATGACTGCTCTGCATATGTGAATTAATTACCTTTGCAATCCAGTAACTGGAGGCCTGGATGCTCAGTTATTTTGACACAGTGCTCCAGAATGAGTTACTCTACTTCTCAATCTCAAAATGTGCACTTGTAAATTCACTCACATGTTGAGTAGAAAATTGCCAGGTCAGAGGAGAAGGACCAGACTGGTCCAAGCTGACAGGAAGGTGACAGTAACGCAAATAACCACACATTACAAAAGTGTTATCCAAAAGAGCATTGCTGAATGCACAACACATCAAACCTAACATCAAAGTCTAATAAATACCTAATAAAGTGCTCACTGAGCATCTATTCAATGCATTGTGTATCTGGGAGTGGAGTTTAATAAGGTGGGCTAGAACATGACATGGCGGCACGGATGGTGCAGTGGGTAGCACTGCCGCCTCACAGCAAGGAGGTCCTGGGTTCGAATCCCCGTCGGCCGGGGCCTCTCTGTGCGGAGTTTGCATGTTCTCCCCGTGTCTGCGTGGGTTTCCTCCGGGTACTCCGGTTTCCTCCCACAGTCCAAAGACATGCACGTTAGGCTGATTGGAGAGTCTAAATTGCCTGTAGGTATGAGTGTGTGAGTGAATGGTGTGTGTGCCCTGCGATGGACTGACGACCTGTCCAGGGTGTATTCCTGCCTTTCGCCCAATGTATGCTGGGATAGGCTCCAGCCCCCCTGCGACCCTGATCAGGATAAGCGGGTTCAGATAATGGATGGATGGATGGATGGATAGAACATGACATTACATGCTTGAGGTGTTGGAATTGGATATTTGAACATTTAAACAAAGAAAAGCATTAGTAGAATGTATGCTATTAGTGAGATAAATGTGTTGATCATTAGTTGACTAACAAACTTACATCTTACCATTCTCTAATTTTCAAGATTTGAAATGATTGAAAAAAACAGCTATTTGCATGTTAACCATGCAGTCATTTGGCCCTTTTATTGAGAAATCAAAGAATTGGTTAATGAAGATCTGTAATGTACATTAAGATATGTGAGAATCTAATGTAGCAAGGCTGGATTGGTTGTAGTTAAATGTCATGAATATTTTATTCTTGCACATTGAATATTGCATACACTTGAAACAATTGGCCAAAGCATAGCTGCTGCTACTTGGCACTCTCTCTCCCTTTCGCATCATATCCGCAAAATGGAGAAAAAATATGCATACCCCTTTTCCAGTGGGGGAAAAAACTTATACATTGCTTACATAAATATTGTAAATCTTGTAAATGAAAAATACCAGTAATATTAAAAAGTCTGCTCGCCGTGTTACCCAGAAGCAGTTAATTCCTGGGAACGTTTTACAATCTCCTTCCCCCACCTCCCTTCCCTCAGATCTCATGCTTGTTTGATAAGCTTGCCATTTCTGGCTGACAGGGAGGTCGATTAAATCACATTTATATTGTAAACGTATGCATTAGCTTTTCTCACTCTCTCTCCCTCTCTCTCCCTCTCTCTCTCTCTCTTCTGTCTCTCTCTCTTTCTCTCTTTCTCTTGCTCTATCTCTCTTTCTCTTTCTCTCCGCAGTGGATGAGAAGATACACTGGAGGACTCAGGGGAGCCAGCCAGCCAATTCACTCTCATATTGCAAATTTTCACTATTTGAAGGGAAAGGGGGGGGGGTTTGCTGGGCCAAGACAAAAAAATAGCACGCAACCACATGTTGAGATTTTCTCCCCCCTCGAAGAACGTGTAAGGATCCATTTTCTTCTCCTCCTTAGCCAAATGATGGCAGTAAAAGCCAGTATCCATGAGAGCCCAGCAGGAATGTTTTTCATTAGCATTCCTCTGTGTTTTCTTCCTTTAATCTAAAGCAGCTCCTGTCTCCTTTTGAACAGGCTCTGAGGCATGTACCATTCACAAGCAGCGTGTCACTATAAAACCTAAAATGACATATTACCTGTATCGGTCTGTCAGTGAAATAACCAACCAATTGATAAAGCTGTAATTTCTGCAGTCTATGTCTTGCGTATAAAAATGTTGCCATATGGAACATAGCAATGAAACAATGATAACAACAATGGTACACCTGAAATATTAAAAATGCCATGTTTGATTGAGATCAATATGATATTTTTATAAGATGTTAAAAATCATATAATTTTACCATTACAAATATTGGCATATAGAGTAAATAGATTATCTAATCTTTTGCAATATCTATTATTCAATATGTTGGTATGAACCTGACCATATTGCCGTTTTCACCATCTCAATCAAAATGCATATTTACGATCATATACAGTACATGTAAGCAGCTAATATTTGCTTTTTGCTTTTAAAACATTGGCAAAGCATTTAGAAGCAGTGCCAACATTATTTATTCCACCTCTCAGAATAAAAACAGCATAAAACAACCTGGAGGCTATGATGTGGTTTATCACAACATACATTACACTGGTAATTACTCACACAGAAGACTCAGGTTATTTGTCCTTTCATTTAGTATATCTACTGAACGGGCCAGGCAATATCAGTTATCAGAAAGTATTGTCCATTAAATTATGTGTTTCGCCTTTTTTGGCTCTCCATCCAAGTGATGAAGCCATTGGTTGTGTCCCAAATTAGTATGATACTCTTTAAATCAGGAAATATTATTGGTATACAACAGGATCAGTCTTAAGCTAATGGGATTTCAAGGTTTCAGCTGATGTGCAATTAATGTAACTGCATTAGACTTCCATAGTAATAAGGTGCTAATTATCCATTAAAACATTCAGAATGTATTAATTGCATTTTTGTTTTAAAAAGGAGTCCTGTCACATGAATTTGGTTCAGCATATTGCAAGACTAACTAAGCTAGTCAGCACACCTCATGGTAACGGTTCAGAATTTGGATATGCAAGACTGTTGTTTTGTAATTAGCCGCCATACTCATATTAGAATAATGACTGTAGAGACGAAACCTTGGTAGCTGTCCAACGAGTACTTGTATCTGTAAAGATTGAATAGGCTGCTTTTAAGTTAAATTGTTTTAAGTTTAATTTGATTTAGAAATGTAATTACTTTTAAACCAATGTTCGAAAATCTATTTTACATATGCAATTCCATCGTATTACAGACATTAATGGAATGACTCACCCGCCAAAAAACTGCCTCATAAAATAATACTTTTAAAGCCTTTTAATATAGCAAGGTCACAGTAATACCAATTATCTGTTTCAGACTGAAAAATCAGAGGCAAGTGAAGTTATAGTGCAGGTCCTTGCTTATATTGCATAGCTATCACTCAGCTTATTACATATTCTGCCAATAACAAAAACAGCATTAGTGTCATTGTAAAGTGTAGGCTTTTAATTGCTTTTAATTGTTCCATTGAGAAGAGATATTTTTTTGGTGTAGTTAGAAAAAGCAGAATGAACTGAATGTTACACTCAGTCAAAACCATGTTGGCAATACACAGTTCTCAATACTTTTAGCTCTAGAGAAGACTTTCGGAGCTAGGGGATTGTGTACGCTATCCTCCTCATTCAAGAAACCATCTTTAAGATGTGCAAACCTTGAGAACACGCAGCGGGTAATTTTAAACGCATGTAAATTTCAGGTGGGCGTCGCACCTTGGACTGCGGATCCATATTTCATCTGCGCATTAGGTATTCCGCGCACTGGCGCACTGCGCAGGGCTTTACAAACGGCGTCTCGCCCGTGTCAGGCGCGTTCTCACCGTGGAGCTCGGTGAAGTGTGGAGGACAGAGGATCCCACGCGCGGCGAGGTGCTGGACTTTCGCAGGGGTTAAGAGAATCAGTCGCCGTGACACCCACCCTCCTGGGCGACCCTGTAATGACGCGGTCGTGCTCAGACGCAGCCGGGCCTGCGGACCCCCCGCTCCACGGCAGCCCTCCCTGCCTTTTCACATCCCCAGGCAGGTCACTTACCTCCGGGCGCAAGGTTAATGACATGTGGGGGTTTTATCGGCAACAGAGATAAGCGCCGACTCAAAACAGTCTAGGGGTGGCATTAATGATGTGCTGGCCCTGGACAACTGAAAGCAAGGTAGCAGCTGTTATTGTGTCACCTTATTAATTAAGTGATTAGATGATACGCTGCGCTTTAAAGTTGCATTGTACGTGCCTACATGCAGCTCACTTTAGCAATCTGTGTCATACAACAGGCGTTTACAAATTGATGCTTCTGGCTGCATTTTCAGGACCTATTCCACATGTTGTTTTTCACATATAGTCCAAATTATTGCCTCCACTTAAAAAAGCAAGATGTGTAACCATATCATTATTTTTCTGATTTATTTCCTTATTAATGCACATTGCCTTATTGCTAACTGTGGATGGATGTTTCATGAATTATGCCTTGGAAGGGCTTTGCTAATTAGATTGACCCTTTTCATGAAATCGTTGGGGTGAATTACAACATTGATGGTTAGCTACTCCATTGGCTATCCATCGTTACATGTTTTCCTGATTATCTGCGCATCTGCATCTGCACATTGTTACTTGTGATCTCTGCTATGTCTCTAGCCAAAAGCCAGTCATTGCGACAGTTAATAGCAATGCAATGCTTAACACAGGACATGAAAACAACACTTTGCTTATTTTCTTCTTGCTTGCAGCTCATTGTATGGGTTCTATTGCTCCAGCTATATTTGCTATGCAGGAAACCAATTGCCTGTTATGCAGGCACTTATGCAAATGCTGGCTGTCAGTTAAAAGAGGCCATTATATCATCCCGTGACATTAGTCAGACCTATTATCTATTACTCACTGCTCTGGAAGAAATACCTCACAATATAGACACATATATTGCCTACAGTATGTTCTTCCTGACACCCCAATCTTGAATATTTAGCAATTCCATTACAGAATGTATAGTATTAGTATTTTTATCCTGCCATATTTTAAGTCTTTTCATCTGCCATATGAGTATAGGCAGGTACAGTGGGTGGATAGCAGTATTGCTACATACCGTTCTTTCTGGATAAAATCTAGCCTCCTCCGCTTGCACTTTACCTGTTCTGTCGATGCCTGGGAGGGCTTGGCCAGCACATACTGTTTCCTCCCACAGTCCAAAGACACAGTCTGGGTTAAATCATGCTGCCTTGTATCCCATGCATGCTTGTGCCCTGCAATTGATTGGCTTGGCTGATATTGGCTAAGTCTCTCTGCGACCCGCTACATGCTAATAAGGTTGCTGCAAATGGATGGATCAATATGCATCGTTGATTTTGTGCGGTGTTTACACTTGCTAGGAAAGTTTGCTGTCTTTGCACCCAAACAAAACTTTGTCCTACCCTTTGGCCGCATTATTAGATGACTTTCGTGGATCCAAAATTGATTGACTTTTTTTGCTGTAATAGTACAATGGTGAAATTATTTTTATTATTTTGATGCAGCTAACCATGGCCAGCATTCAATCAAGTACACTTAGGGGTGTTTGCATCACAACATTGTTCAGTACAATAGAGCGTGTCAAAAATATTCGGTTCTATTCAAGTTGGGGTACATGGTAAATGTTTGGCATTTATATAGCGCCTTTATCCAAAGCGCTGTACAATGGATGCTTCTCATTCACCCATTCATACACACACTCACACACCAACGGCGATTGACTGCCATGCAAGGCACCGACCAGCTCGTCAGGAGAAATTGGGGGTTGGGTGTCTTGCTCAGGGACACTTCGACACAGCCCGGGCGGGAAACAAACCGGCAACTCTCCGACTGCCAGACGACTGCTCTTACTGCCATGTCGCCCCGTATTATTATTATTATTATTATTATTATTATTACTACTACTACATGACCACACAGCCCAGTTTCGTCCCTATTATCTGATTGATAGCTGGTAATAAAGTAGTTACGACAAAGCTGTTACGTACAGCTACAAATATATCAGAGAGCAATAGTTAAATAGCAAAATGTTCGCTAGGATTCATGCTGAAAGTTACAGGGTCAATATTGAAAACCCCTGAAAGCTGCAGTTCATATACTGGAAATTCTAAAGACTTTAGCCAGAATTATGCCAAGGGTTTCATGAGCTGAATACTACTAACAGTCAGTGGAAACTGGCCATTACTCAGGAGGAAAGGACGAGGAGCTTACTGAGATGTGGTGAAAGCACAAGTATGGCTTGGAAAATGTAGCCAAGTCCTGAAGTGGTGACATATTATACACTCTCTCACTTTCAAAACATGACTCAGGTCAGCCTCGGCTCCTATGATTCTGTGAAAATAAATTAGAGCCAACTCATAAAGTGTGACAGGTATACTCACAGTGCACTCACTTAGGAATTTGAAAATAATGACTTAGTTCTAGGTCAGTATTCACAGCGAGAGAAAATGAAGCAGTCTTCTTTTTGCTGCTAATGTTGTGGTACAATAAGAAATTATTATTACATTATTATACTTTTTAATAGTACAAAATCAGTCCAAATTTATTTCAGCTATTAATTGTACTTAACAGCATACTCTAATGTTGACTGAATACATGTGAAAGCTAGACAATTTATTAGAAATGGATACCAAAAAATAACATATATCCTTAGAATACATGCATATCATTATAATATAGTGATTGTGTACTAAGTATGAAATATGTAGCACATTATGTATTTAATACTGAAAACAGAAGTGGTAGTTATATGGTTAGTATTTTATTGACTCATATACAGGTATTAGAGATTATATCACATGCTAGGCAATGACTTATTAATCTGCAATATTTCTGCCATAATTCACAGACAGCGTGTCTGATTTTGCACTGCGCAGGACTGAAAGGTGGTCTGTTGAGGGAAATATGCGGCAGAGCAAACAGACTTGATTCAGCTCTGTGTGGTCTCTTTGTTAAATGTCAGCCTTGGCAAGGAAAAGAGTGGTGGAGGCCATAGTTTACCTCCTCTAAAATCAGACAGAAAGTCATTGATTTTCTGGTGACACGCTCAACCCCCAACACAACCCCCTTCTGTCTCTCCTCAGTACTCACGCACACTCGCGTACACATGCACACACACACACACACGAGCGCACACACACGGACACACACGTACACACACACGCACAAGCACACATGGACAAAGACATGCACACACACAGCTCAAATATAGAAACCTACCTCTCTCTTTCCCTCTCTCCCTCCCTCCCTCTCTGTCATCCCTTTCTCTCTGCCCCCTCTCTCTTTCTGTCCCTCTCTCCCTCTGCCCCCCTCCCTCCCTCCCTCCCTCCCTCCCACTCTCTCATTTCTGCCTTCACCGAGCAGCTGCAGCCTGGAGAACTGTGGGAACTGCATTCACATCCGAGCACATTAGTCACCAGATGTCACCTTTTGCTGCCAGCCCGTCGAACATCCAAGCAGACAATGCCCCATGCATGCTGAACATCTGACTGACGACGTCCTCTATGGAGGGGGATGGCTCGCGGGGCTGGGTCTACACCCACCACACAAACCTACAGCCAGAAGCCATGTTTAGAGTGACACCTACAGCTCTGTTTGGAAACCTAAGTGTGCCACAAGACAAAGATCAAATCAGCAGGCGCAAGGTGAAAGGAGAGAAAAGAGGCAAAGCCGTAAAGGCAATTTAATCTTACCGGACGCAACAGCCTTCTTATTATGTATGCTCAGGTAAAATTTGCAAGAAATTATTAATCATCAATACAGCTGAACAATATTTGAAACAACACTCTATCCTTTTTTTGGGGGATAGAAAAAGGTATTAATTGATGCCTTGACCATCAATCTAACTGTCTCTCTCTACCCAGCACCCCATACACACACACCCAAACCCACACCCAAACACATACATTTATATTGTTTGTTTGGGTGTGTGCACCGTATATTTACATATAGATGAAAACAGGTAATTGCTCTTGATACCCATTGGATAATGTAACTAAGATGGTGGTTGCTGTATTTACCCTTGCTGGAAATAGGTCAGAGAATAAAAATCAATCAAGCCATTCATTTCAGGGTGCTTCAGATAGACCAGAGACCCTCTGACCTGAAAATAACAGATATTCAAATTGAACCCTTGCCTTGAAATAGGCTAATCTTCCTCCCTCAGAAAGCAGACATGCTGTGGTCTGACGAAAACAAGAAAACCTCTGGGGAGAGACAACAGCAAGATGATGAAGATAGCATGGACTAGGAGTGTTTCCCTATCACACACTTTCCTCTCCAGTGTCAATTCAATGTTTAATATTTGAAAGTATATTTGACAAAATAAGAAAGAAATGTCTCTGCCCTGACATGGTGCCTTGTTCTTTCTAAGATTAAGTATATTTTAGGTTTAACTAGATTACATGCTATCAACAGCAAATCAGGTTCAGTATTTTCTCATTATTGTAATTGCTGGTCATTATGTTATTTGGCATCATAACTTGAATAGGGTAACACTTTATATAATGATCAATGGTACGCATTTATAAGTTATTAGTTATTGATGAACTAATCAATAAAAAAATGTTTAACTACATTTGTAAATGGTTAATAAATAATTAGTTGTCATAGGTTAATGTTAATAGTCATGTGCTAACCATGAACTACTCATTAATAAAATAAATAGTAAATGAATAGTAAACAATTAGTTACTATAAAAATAAACATTTACATAACATTTGTTAATGACTTTTACCATTATTTGTAAATGATGTGTTCATTAACTTGTGAAAGTTTCAGTGCATCTGACCTGTTATAGCCTACATGATCTGTAAATTTATTAATTTTTAGTTTTCTTGTCATTTGCAATGCTTTCTGTAGCCCGTAAACTAAAGTGTAAACTATTCATGATGTACAAATGTATTCTTAAGTTTATAAGCCATTTGCGGACTATCCTTTTCAGCGCTTCCCATTCATTATACGTCTGTAAGTTTATTAATATAACATTTATTAGTCATTTAATCAGCCCCTAATCTAAAGTTGCAACAAATAACAACCTATGAACATTAATTGTGGTGACAAAACCATTTTCAGTCTCATAAACAGCTCTGGCATCCATTCCTTATTTGAGTTGAAACAGGATGAAAGGATGAGCCAGGGAAGACATCAAAAAATGATAATGGAATGATGACAATTACTTTGCATGAAATTGCTAAAAGTACATAACCATAACCAAGTGTGATAAAAGACCCTAGGAGGAAGTACAGTAGCTAGCTATATGAAAGCTACAAAACAGCTTGGTAGACTTTACACAAAATGCAAAGATACAGAATGTACCAATGTAATATTCAAACATTTCACAATACTTTATTTTGAACACTATGTGATTCTTGAGAATTTGGCTTTAAACATTTGCTTTTTTTCAAGCTAATACTAGGCTTTAGCTAGCAACATGGCTGTCTATGTTAGCTAGCTAGCTAACTTACCTGAGTTACATTACATTACATTATTGGCATTTGGCAGACACTCTTATCCAGAGCGACGTACAACAAACTGCATACCCATAACCACGGATAAGTTCGCTGAAAGACCCTAGAGGGAAGTACAATTTCAACTGCTACCTGTACAACAAAGATAAGGACAAGGGCCATTTTTTTTTTTTTTTTTTTGAACAAACAAACAGAGCAAAAGTGACCAAAGTTAACTATCCAAACACTGCTTACCTAGCCAACTAAAAATACCGATACACAAAGCAAGTCACAGAGACAACAATTAAGGTTCACAGGGAGGTAGGGAGGGATGGGGAGAGGTGCTGCTTGAAGAGGTGTGTCTTCAGCTTGCGCTTGAAGGTGGGGAGAGATTCTATAGTTCTGACCTCAACGGGGAGTTTGTTCCACCACCGTGGAGCCAGAACAGACAGTAGTCGTGAGCGTGAGGTGGAGGTTCTGAGAGGGGGAGGTGCCAAGCGGCCTGTGGAGGCTGAACGAAGAGGTCTGGCAGGGGTGTAGGGTCTGATGATTTTTTGCAGATAAGCTGGGGAAGACCCTTTAACTGCTTGGAAGGCTAGCACCAATGTTTTGAATTTGATGCGAGCCATGACAGGCAGCCAGTGGAGGGAAGTAAGCAGGGGGGTGACATGTGAGTATTTGGGAAGGTTGAAGACCAGACGAGCTGCTGCATTCTGGATGAGTTGGAGGGGTCTGATGGCGGACGCTGGGAGGCCAGCCAAGAGGGAATTGCAGTAGTCCAGGCGGGACAGAACCATCGCTTGGACCAGGAGCTGGGTCGAGTAGGGGGTGAGAAAGGGGCGGATTCTCCGTATGTTGTATAGTTCCTGGTAGAAACACGGATAATAGACTGACAAATACTCCCACAGGTTAATAGTTGTGTCGCTAATTAAAGAGTACTTTATCATCAAGGACTGATATGAATTAACCTATGTATTTCTCCATGGAGTCTCTCACTTGATGTATTTAGTAACAGTAAGACTGTTCCCTGCAAAAACACATTATTTCACTGCTCTGCACATCTTTGCAAATAATGTTGCCATAAATCAGCAGATTTGCAAAGGTTTAACTAGTATGTCATTTGTAAATGATTTGTTAATCAAAAACAATGTTTATAAACGGCTCACAGATTAATACAATATAGTTGACCCTATTTATGCATTCTAAAAAATGTTTACAAATGTTTTACAATACATTATACTGATAATGTGACAAAAATCCCAAACAAATAATCTTTGAAGGTTTAACTAGTATAATAGTATTTTTTGTTATTCGCAAAGTTTATGAATGGACAAATATAGTTGAACTTTTTTATGTATTCCGAAACATTTACAAAGAAAATTACTGAACATGAACTTACATTAGTCATGTATATATGATGTATATTTACAAATGACAGAGAAGTAATCTACACATTATTCTTCAATTATTTACATGAAATTTAATTACTTGATGTTGTACAAATCATTTTTAAATAATGGTAAGAGTAATCTATTAATTGTAATTGTTTCATTTAAATAATAAGTAATTGTTTACTAGTCATCTACATATAATTCGTTAAAGATTAGTTCATGGTTTATACATGACTTACAACATATTAACTATATAACAACAAATACTTTATGAATCATATACCAGCATAATTTAATGATTTGTTCATTAATAATAATAGTTTATAAATGACTTATAAGGGATCATTCTACACATTATTATTATCATGATTATTATTATTATAAGGGGAAATGTGCTGCTACTAAAAACCCACTTAGAGCTGTCTCTGTGAGTTCAGAAGAGCAGACTAGGAAGCATGTCAAAGTGCTGTGCAGGTCTTAGTTAAATTCCACTGCTTCAGCCTAATCAAATTACAGCCATTCACAGGAAACTGAAGCAAACTAACACAAATGAGCAGAGCATGCTGAGGCAGGAAATGATCTTCCATGATGCACCAGTGCCAAATGTCACACTGATCCACTCATTATCCAATCCGTGTAGGAGCAGATCTATCTTAACCACTCATGTCACTGCATTCACTGCATTCCTTTAGCATGTTGTTGAATGCTATTTTTTTCTCCAGCCCCTCAACAGATTCTTGGCCCTATTTAAGAAGGGTGTGGCACCAGCTGTTGACCACCCTTAAGCTTCCCCCAGGCAGACTGCAGCAATGTTTAAAGAAGTATACATGCCAGATTAGTTTGCATCGCAAGTTCAGTACAGTCTGATTCAGGACTTAATTTTAGAAGATTAACTCAATAAGTATATTTATTTATGAATAATATAATATATACATTATTGGTTCAACTAGATAAATACATAAATAAGGGCATCATTGCTCAGGCAGAAAGAGCAGTCATCTGGTAGTCGGAGGGCTGCCGGTTTGATCCCGTCCTGGGTGTCGAAGTGTCCCTGAGCAAGACACCTAACCCCCAAATTCTCCTGATGAGCTGGTTGGTGCCTTGCATGGCAGCCAATCGCTGTTGGCGTGTACAAATGGGTGAATGAAGCAAAGCATCAATTGTACACCACTTTGGATAAAGGTGCTATATATATGCCAACCAATACATGTTTTTTGACTGAACTTTGCCATGTTAGAAACTCTATGCTTGCACAGTAGGTAGTTTTAGAACTAATTTCACATTTTGGAAGTCTGGATCTACCATTAGAATACTAATTGTTGATGCATCATTAGTACTTTTTGCATGAGTCTGGAAATGTTGTTCCTTTTTAAGCTCAGTCTGGAAACAAAAATGCATCACTGTCAAAAAAGTATTCCATTAAAAAAATACTTCAAACCTACAAATAATAATTTAAAAAATTAGATTTGAATTTGGTTGTTATACTGGCATCTTTTAGAATGCTAAAATATTTCACATATAGAGTAGAACAGTGCGATTAGCACAGAATACTGTGTGATAATTAGATCCTTTAAAATAGGAGGTCAGTTATTTAATCACAGATTATTGCCGTAATCTACGCAGAGGTTTGGCTCATGCTAGTAACCTTTAGAATTTTCAACTATTTTTTTACATCTGAGGGTGCCATGAAGGATTTTAGGTGCCCCTGCCTCCAGTAGCCACAGCAAATCACTTACTTTGGAGAAGTAACTACTGACATTCCACTATATGCAAGGACCTCAACACCAGGATCCAGGGTTGCATACTTCTACAAAAGTACTTGTACATCTATGTTTTGTATAGGCTCTCTGGAACAAAAAGAGCCAACGTACAAGCTTATCTGACCAGTATTGTAATCCATTTGCACAGTAAGGGTAGTAAGGGTGCAATCCCCATCTGTGAGCATAAAATACTATGTACCAGCTAGAGGTATGGTATTGAAGTAACATCTGAGAAGCATTTTAGCCGATGTCATTACGTTTCCAACATATAGTTTAGGCTTTCATAAAACAACACAGCATTAGGGGTAAGGGGAGGGTGACACACTTTTTTTACAGGATAGAGTTGTTTACTTTATAAAGACAAATACAGTATTTTACATGTCATGAGACCCATAATATCATTCAGTTTTCATGTGTCCTTTTGGAGTCCCCAAATCTCTTTTTTGTGTTTCTAAGCACACCAGACACTGCAACAATAATCTGTATCCACTCAAAAACAGTGAGAAAAAAATCTTCTCCTTCCACTGTGTTTGAGCTTCTGTAACATTGATTTAGTAGTACTTACTTTTAATAGTACTTTTGACTTTTGGAAAACAAACCCGAAAGGGTTACCTTGCAGAAGACACCAGGATTATACCTATAGTCAAAAGGGTTCAAGAATAGTACCCATTACATTTTGGGTATGTAATCTTCAAGCTTGTGTAAAGAAAAGGGGCAATACTGAAGGAGTTAAAATGCAGTTGACCCTGACACTCACTGCATCATGAAATGTGCACTTATGAATTGTTCATTAGTAGCACCGAGTACTTTTGGCTCTGGACTTTATAGAGAGACACAGGTTCATATCCCAAGAGGGACACATGCATGCATTGCCTTACTATAAAAATACTGAACAAGTGGATTTCAGTATTTTAAAATTTAATTAGATAACTGTATCAACCAGGCTTTTTATGTTCAATATATCATGTATATATACATACATACATACATACATACATACAGTATATACATAGATCTGTGTATCACACCACTCATTAAATCCTCTATTATATTGTGCACCTTTTCACTTGGGTAGCTTCACAATGTCAACAAAGGCCTTTTATTTATTCCAGTAACCACTAAACCAGCCACCTGATATATGTAATGTATGCAATGTTCTCAGACCTCTCAGTGATTAATCTCAGAAACCACCAAAACCTATCATTGTTATGAACATAACTGACATTATACACTGAGATCAGAGGTCAAGCTGAATAGAGAGGCAGCTTCTCTGTTTCATGACCTCACCGATGAGGTAGTAGGGTCCAATTCCACAAATATAGCTGTGTTGACAGTAATACACAGCATACAGTGGTTTTATAGGACTAAAGCATTTTGTTCCTTAATGTTGAGGCACAGCAAATCAATATTCAATCATTCTTCATTGTTAGAAGTAAAACTCTCAAGGCCATTCAAATAATTATCAATGGATACATGCCGATATTTGACTTGATATTAAAAGAGACTCTTGGGGTTATTCGGGTAATTGTGAGTCTTCATTTAACTGTTAAAATCGTTGAACAACGCACAAGTAAAAAGTCACCTCTGATTTATTTTTCTAGTCTCCTCTCAGAGCTGCAGTATTATTATTGCACAGCTGACATAATCAGCTACACTCGGCATCCTTGGGGCAGTAAGTACTATGGCAGTGATATCACACATTGTTTATTTGCTTTCTGTCAGCTCGAGCTGAAGTGTTGTGTTCATGTGCCACCTCTGGGAGGGTGTTGCTACATCATGATAATCTGACAGTGTGCTGTGCTAGATAGCAGAGAGATGCTATCTGTTGTTTTTCACCGCACTCCGCAGGTGCACTCCTGAAGCCTTCACACTGAGCTCCATTCATGTTCAGCGTGGCACAAACACGACTGCAGACACCTGGTGACATCACTCTGCCGAGCAGGAGGCCTGTGCAGGCTCCACACACATTGGGAAATACATTCCTAGATTTGTGGTCATTACCACAAGTCTTACCACCAACCCAAAACTGGATAAAAATAGAAATTGTCCTGTTATTTTGTTTTTCCTAAGGCAAAGCCTTCTCTGTTAAACTGAATTATTCCAGGAATCACATGAGAAGGAGACAAAGGGCCCGTTTGCACCTCTGGAGAAGTTGGACTTAGTCATGTTTTTTTTCTCTGGGTGTGAAAGCAAAAGAAAACTCAACCCACACAAGAAAAACAAAGCAGGTGGCATATTTGCAGGCCGCATGCACAGGTGGTCACACCTGTCACACCTCAGGTGAACCACACACTGCCCCTCCCCCCGTGCCTCACAAAGGTAAGAGGAATGGGTGGTCATATACATGGGGTGAATGCTAATAATAGGTAACAAACACATTTCAGTACTCTATAACTTTGGAGACCATGTCAATTCAATGGTTTGATGGTTCAATGGTTCAGCTGTGTGTTGCTGTTTCTGTTGTATAGGGACAAGAAGAGTGAAACCTTTCATTTTCAACCAAACAGTGTGTGACAAGAAGAAAGCAAATGCACCAAATTTGTTGTAAAACGTCAATGTTATCTCAAGAACCGTTTTTGCGTAAACAGCTTAACAAAAAATGTTAGGACCATGTTGTAACTCAATGCAACTGTCAGACACAATAGCTAAATGCAAAGCTTTTCATTGAGGTGTTTCTGTGCTACATATAATTGATCCATTTCATCTGTGTTATTAATAAAGTTATTAAAACAGGGCTAAGACATACTGTGGCCGGCCAACACATTGCTGCCAAACTACAATACATAAATATGTGACTTCTGGTTTGGAACCAATATGTGGATATGTCACATAATCCTATTTTAATAGGTCTCATTATTGGCAGAGCTATGCATATATTCATATATCACATAATATTGGCCTCCAGTGGGCTATAATAGGTGAAAGCACAAAGAACCAGTCTAGCAGGCTCTCTGACCTGACACCCATGAAATGCTGTTGATCCAGCTCTAGGTGTGAAAGTGACTAGCTCCTGGTGTGAAAGGCCAGCTGAAATATGACACATATCACAAAGTGTTTGATCTCTATGGAGACACCTGCATATAACTGACAAAGTCATTTATGCTTCATGCATATTTACAGTGCCAGGGGGGTTGCAGCGCAATGATACTAACAATGCACAAAATGGAGGCACTCGACCAACAATATCTACACATGGTCTGATGTGAAACATCTGTGGTATCTCCGGTCGTTATAATTTTTCACCAATACCAATGGCTGCCCTATACCATGATGCAATATCATCTGTAGCATTGGCCAGGAAAGGAAAGATTCATTCAGCTGGGGTACAGCCCAAGCAAAATGGCTCTGATTGAAATAGTTACATCATTTTTATTTTCCACTTAGAAGATGAACATGCTGAGGCGACTTGTCCAAGGTAAGTGTACTCCAGCTGACAGACAGCCCCTGTTGTTATGTGGCAGCGGAACCCCCACACAGGTGAAGGTAAGGTCAGCGGCCAATCGATTTACGTCAGACTCTGTTCAGGAGCGAGTGCCAAACATCACTTTCACACACATCCATGGCATGGTCCTGCCATAAGCCTTCTCCTATTACAGACCTCACTGTCTGGCCCCGGTTTTCTCTACGTCTTCCCGTAATGTATATACCAGCTGCTGCCAGTTCATTTTCTATGGTCTTAATGTTAATTTTATTCCATTCAACTGCACTCACCTGAATGCTTGGTTGGTTTTGACAGTACATATACAACATATTCATAATTATTTGAAGTTATAAAATTATTACTGAAAATGTTGAGGGGTTCGGTGTTGTTGAGTAAAAGAGGATGGCACGTTGATCTGAAAATATATTAGATCCTGTTCTATTTTATCTGGAATGAATGCTCTTAAACCACAATAGCATAAATACTGTTTGGCTATGAATACATAAATCCATGTACAGTATGACCTCTAACATTGGACTAAGGTTTGAGGACATAATCATGACATAGGAATATTGCTGTTATAAGAATGAATCTGGTGAAATAAAATGCAAGAGATGATCAAGGGTTCAACATCAAGGCAAATGGAGAAATGTGTTTGATACTACAAGTAGACTTTAGTTGACATTATCATATGTGCAGTAATAATTGCTATATGGCGCTATATTGCTATATGGCGCCCATGTGCCCCTTTTCAATATCACATAAACCAGTAAGTGCTGCTGTATAAAAATGATCATTGTACCTTTTTGAACATAATAACACCACACCTCCTGTTGAACACCTTTGATTGGACCCCCCTAATGACACAGCCCAAGGCAATTTGGATTTATTGCTACAGGCTAAACACTGGCTTCTAAAATCCACATCTAAAAGTGATGGGAAGCTGCTAAGAATGGAGGCACCACCCAGCTGACAAATGTAATCTTTCTGATAGGAGGTTCAGAGATAACAATGATACGAATATAAATACAGTCAAACAGAGAGTTTTGTTCTTATTGACATATCCTAAAACATCCACTGATACGCCAGTTAGGCTACATAATCTCTTTAAGAAGCACACTGATTTTGAGGGAGGTCGGTGCAAAGTGTTTTCCAAAGCCCCAGCTGAAGTCTGACACAGTACCGGGAGAAAGTCTTTCTTTTTTTGGCTCCTGACGGAAAAATTGCTCCCCAGACCTCTTACGAGTGATCCTGTCTGACACCCGCACATTAGTCACAGCAATAACTGAAGGGTAGATAAAGTGTCACACTCATAAAACAAAAGAGTATATTGACCAAAATATGCCAAACCATTATCTGAAGGCCATGATGAGTTTGAATTCAGAAAATAAAATAAATTAATCATTTACCGGTAAATTACTGGTAAATTATTATAGACTGGAATAATTTAGCTGGTAAACACTGGTGAGTGGTGTGCTAAGAGTCAACACCAATGTTTTGTTTTTATGTTTGACGTCAATAAATATTTGAATAATTACTGCGTACAAGGTTGTGATATTCTTGTATTAAATTTCTAGCTTTCCATAACAATCAGTTATTTTGTCCTCCATTTTGATTTGTGTGTGTGTTGATGTCACTTTTTTTCAGAAAATTGCCTTTTTTACAGACCTTAATTAGCTGAAATTGATTATTGTACAGTACTCATTGTACCTTGCTTATAATGTTTAATTATAAAGTACATGCCACGATCAGTCACTAAGTGGTATAAAAGAGAATATTTACATAACCACCGAGTTTCTGAAGATGATTGCACTTTGATCCGATTAAAACTTGCTCCTTCATGGCCAATAACAAAAATACACTCTCCTTCTGCCACTAACTAAATGCAAATGAAAACAGAGCGCACAGCATTAATGCAGACGCCTGAATATCCATTTAATCATACCCTCCCTGCCGGGCATTCTGATAAAAATGACAGCACAACTGCATTACTAATTCTACTGCTGTCACTTCTCATAGCTACTTACCTCGCAAACAAACTGCTATAATGGCACCTGCCTGCTGGGTTGAGTAGGCTTTGCCGATGCACTCTTGTAGGGAACAGTTCCTCTGAACAGCCAGGCCAAAAGACATACTACTTTCATCATGTGAAATTTCAGCCGCCTTTCTCCCCGCATCCCCACTCATCTCTAAATCTGGCTTGTTCAGGGAATATGAAACACAAATACAGGTTTTTCATACAGAGAATTACAAAGCAGTTTGTCCTCCAGGTCAATGTGCAGCATGTGCTTCCCCCCGTGATACTGTCTCATTGTTTAGTGTTTCGGGTTACACACACAAAACCCCTAGCATTGGTTCCTTGGTTTGCTGTTGATCATCGGAATGCAAGTTCTCGACGACAAGCTCTAAAAATTTCCCGCAGATTTGTGGACTTAACAGACTGCACGGCAATAAAAATGATATCTTACATCTTCGCAGTCTGCATGATTGATTGGGATAATCAAAAAAGAATGTGGCCAAAAAAGAAGCCACCTACAGTATGTCTTGTGCTAAAGAAAATACATGGGCAAATTTAATGTGTCATGACGACATTCATTATAAAAGCGGTTGTAAATCTGATTTATAAGCCATCAGTCGGACAGAGGTGGGTAAGATATTAAACTTCACATGTCAAGCTCGCAGAACATCCGAAAAATATTTATTCCAACCGCACATACTCGATTGTCTTTCTGTAATGCTCTATGCTAGAGTGAAGTACGGTCTTTTATTTATCCTCTATCTCTTTATGGTTTGATTGTAAAAGTATACAACATGCAGTACTTTCTATGACAGAAACTTTGAGGAAGGAAGTATACGTTCATTCTTTGATAACCAGATAAGATATCTGTTAGGTTGATAATGACATAAGGCAAGTATGAAAATGCCAAAGCAATTCCCAGCAACCAAACCTGCGCTGTACTCTGGTGATAAGTCGCCTGCATAGTACAAATTATTATATGAAAACCTCTAAACTTTAATTTCTCTCATTGTCATCAGTCATACGAAAGGACAGAGAGATGGAGAAGCTATAGTATCATTGAATGAGGGGCTGTGACAATAGTATGCTATGTGTACATAATACACCAGAACTAGGACTGCAGGACATGGGGAAAATATGTGATGTGCAATGCCATTGTTGAATATTGCTGTGACAATATGACTCGCAATAAATAAACAAATGTTGAAATGTGCACAGTTCTAATGTCTTTCTGCTTTAGGTACACTGCTAAAGTAGACCCCTGACAATGAATAGCCCATGTCAACTGAATAAAAAAAATTGAAATGCATTATTTCCTACATTTTATTGAACATGAACATCAATTATAGCTATTCTCCGCAGTTCAAGCAATGTTTTGCAATGTTTTTATCTTGCATGTTGATATCTCCATGGCGATAAATATACAATATATCCTGCAGCCCTACTCAGAACGCAGATATAACCATGTAATTCCAAAGTCACAAAATGAAATTATTTGTGTGCTGCAGTTGGGAGTAAGGTCTTGGGATATATATACACTCAGTGAGCGCTTTATTAGGTATTTATTCAACTTATTTATTATTGGTCTTCTGCTGCTTCTGCAAACCTATCCACTTAGATGTTTGTCGCGTTGTGTCTTCAGAGATGCACTTCTGCATACTACTGTTGTAATGTGTGGTTATTTGCATTACTGTCACATTTCTGTCAACTATGACCAGTCTGGCCATTCTCCTCTGACCTCTCTCATAAACAACACATTTTTACCTCCAGAACTGCTGCTCACTGTATGTTTTTAGTTTTTTGCATCATTCTCTGCAAGCTCTATAGATGCATGAAAACCCCAGGAGATCAGCAGTTTCTGAGATACTCAAACCACCCTGTCTGGCACAAACAATCCACGGTCAACGTCACTTCATTTTAATTTAATTTGGTCTGAAAAACATCTGAACCTCTTGACCATGTTTGTATGCTTGTATGCATTTAGTTGCTGCCACATTATTGGCTGATTAAACATTTGCATTAACAAGCTTGTGAACAGGTCTGCCTAATAAAGTGCTCAGTGAGTGTATGTAGTTGCAAGTTTGAATTCTTGATCACGTTGAGTAGGGTTTATTTTGTACAATTCAGAATTTGTACAAAACCTGAAAAATAAAGGCAATGTCACCTTCGTGAACAGCACCAGATGCAGCAATATAACACATTATTGTACATTATATTACATTACAGTCATTTAGCAGATGCTCTTATCCAGAGTGACGTACAATGAAGTGCAGACACAGGCTCCTACAAAGAATTTGTTGATCTAAAGCACGGCTGCAAGTCTAATCGACATTGAGTCATGACACGACCGCTTTTCTAGCTGTAATAGATCATTACATTACATTTTATTTAGCAAGCCTCTCAGTGTTCAGTGATAAGCGTTCTGCACTCATCAAATTACCAACATCAAAAACACTTACATTTCTGCACCACTATTCAAGGTCATATCGACCTCCATGACCCACATCAAAATGTTTGGTGGGAAATCTCACCAGTGCTCTCTCTTTGGCAGAACCTTTGGCAGAAGCGTTGTGGAGATGAATGAGAGCTGTTGACACTCTTGTCGGTGCAACAGAGGAGGCTTTTCTTGAGTAGAAGTGAGCACAGAGAAGACACATTATGCAATCTCTTTGCTATTTTTAAGCTGCCGCTCTGGGCTGTTTAAGAGCTGGGAGCGACTTGTCTCTCACATTTGCTTGTAACATCTGGCCACTCTGTGGCAACATCAAGCCTGACAGATATGAAGGTATTCCTGTACCTCCTAACCCGAGTCAGAAGTTAATACACAGGTTATACACAGGGGAATGTGTTACATGAAAAATATTTGACATTTTATTATATACTGTATAACACTGTGCATTTTACCTCACACGATTACTCACTGTAATTCCGATCATTTATTCATGTACGGCACCCTTTATCTCATCTTAAACTGTCAAAGCACTTTATGAAATGCGCTTTTCTCATGGAGAGGCTTGTTTTTATGAGAACTTCCCACTATGTTTATTGTTCCTGGAAGTGCAGGTTGTAGTCTCACACTCAAATGTTCAGTGTTGAATCAACACAGAGCACATACGGGTACAGAAGAACAACGATTCAACGAGTTGAATTGAACATTTTACTGTGAGTGAAAAATGAATAAATACATGACATGAAAAGAAAAATTAGAATTTTTTTGTAGCTCCATCTTCACTATGAGAATTTTGTTCTGCTGAGGAACGCGCTACGTCTGGATGGCCCTATTATAGAGGCAAGCTATATGGCGCCCCCTGCTGTCTAAGATTAAGAACAGAAAAGGAACAACGGGGTTGAAAATGTGGGCGTGTGCGTCGGTGTTGGAGGCATTACTACCAACGGATCAAGTCCTTCCAATGATTGATAAGTGATATGGACACCATTTATGATATGATAGAAATAATAGCACAATATTGTATATTGTACGATAATTGTGTGTACTAATATCAATGTGAAAAGCATAGGAGCGCTTGCATGTATACACTGAGCACTCATCAATTATTGCAATAATAAATGAATGGAATGATAGATGGCTCCAGTTTTCCATTGGATCTGAGAGTCTATACAGTATTATTAATATGCCGAGCCCCCCCCCAGCATTAATGATGTATCCCACTACAGAGAGGAAATATTATCGAGGGCTGAAGACCAATAAAACTCAAATTGCTTTGTTATTTATGACAGACAATTAATGAATAGCAGTGTAATTGTTCACACAACATTCGTTTTTCAAAAAAAAAATGTCCTTGCGATTACAAAGTACATTATTGACACACAACCCAAAGACAAGTATGCAAAGAAGATTAATGGCTGCCAAGATAGAACTCAAATATACTTCCGTGCCAATGACAGTCATTTCTCAGTCTTCTGGTTTTACACAGTCAATAAGAGGTGTTTACTTTGACATGCCTCTGTAATTAAGACTGTGAGAAGATGTGTGTAATCAAATTGCATGGTACCACTGAACTGTGACATTTGTATTAATTTCATTCAGTAATTGAACCATTTCAGTCAGTTTATGGTTTCCCTTCTTGCCTTCATAAAGGCTATTTTGGACACATTTGGGTATGTTTAAAGACTGACATAGCCTTTCTAGACATACACGGAATGTCTCTCTCACGCTGGCTCTCCCTCTCTCTCCCTCTCTCTCCCCCTCTATCTCTCTCCCTCTCTCTCATGTAGACACACAAGCACACACATATAGAGTCTCTCTCACTTGCTTTCACTCCCCACTATTTAAAGGCAATTAGCGCTGAAAAGCAGAGAGGAAGACAGACAGAATGAATTGGCTCAGAGGAGGACATCAGTGCGTGTGTCCCCTGCATTGTGCGTGCTCATTTCTTTAATCACATTGTAAATGATCCCTGCTCCTTCATGTGTTCATTTGGCTTCAGCCAGCTGCGTGCCTGGTCTGCTGTGGCCAGATGCCTCGTAGCTGTCCAGGCTGTAAACGTCAATATGTCAGGTCAATAGCTTTGTGCGGTATTGACCGCTCCGGAGAAAAACTTAGACCAGCACAAGTGCCGCGCCCGACTGTTCTGCTGTCAACCCGCTGCATTCAGAAAACACCGTGAGCTTTTAATTCCAAACTGTGTTAACATATTAAAAACATGCATTTTTAATGGCTGCATATCCGGCACACTCAAAACATTGAACATCAATTATATATTTCAGGGCGCTTTGAATGAAATTCAGTATTTCATTATATAGGAGATGATGTAGGGGTCGGGTTGTCGGACGGCGCATTCTTTGCATATTAGTATAAAGAGCTGGTCATTAATTAACGGAATGGAGGGATTATGAAGCGGCTTCGCGACCTGAAGGTTTGTGCGGCCGTGTGCTAATAGTGTGTGCGTTCTGCAGTTATCTGTGCCATTCTGCTGCATGGCAGATGTGAGCGTGGTGTCAGCCCTGGAGGTGAGAGCAGGAACACAGCTCAGTGTCTGAGAGAGAGAGAGAGAGAGAGAGAGAGGGGGGGGGGAGGGGGGGAGCGAGAGGGAGGGGAGAGAGAGGGGGATAGGGAAGGAGAGAGGGGGAGAAAGCGAGAGAGAGGGGAGAGAGAGAGGAGAGGGGGGAGAGAGGGGAGAGAGGGGAGAGATGGAGAGAGAGGGAGAGAGAGAGATGGGAGGGAAGAGTGAGAGAGAGAGAGGGAGAGGGAGAGAGAGAGGGAGACAGAGGGAGAGGGAGAGAGAGATGGGGAGAGAGGAGAGTGCGAGAGAGAGATGGGGAGAAAGAGGAGAGAGGGAGGGAGGGAGGAAGAGAGGGAGAGAGAGCCAGTGGAAAATCACCGTGCGTGTGGGCTCGCAGTCAAACCCTCTGGGTCAGATCCATCAAACACAGGCACGGCAGCACACTGTAAAATCGTGCTCACTCGGTGGCGTGCGATTTCAGACCGTGTACGTCGAGCCCGTTTGATGTTAAATGCGCCATATGCATAAGAACTCCAAGCCGGAATCTGCCCCAAAGCATGGAAATGACCAAATGGAGTGCCATTTTAATGTTTCAAATGCACTGTAAACAATGATAGGTATAATCATCTCCTCTTTGTATTTATAGAATTGTCTGAGTGTCATGTGGAGATTTTGACTGTTGCTTTTGAAAAACATCATATTGAGTACCCTGATACCACAGGCTCTTCGACATTTTGAAATGCCAGTGTGATGCAGAGACGACTGAGAGCTCTCACGGACATTAGCATAATCTCCTCCCGGAAAAGAGGCCGTATTATTAGCATTGCATGGCAGTTGCATTAATCCGTGATTATTAGGTATTTTTTAGATATCATCTGTAGCGGCGATAGATAATCATTTGCAGACGTCGACCCGACAGCCTTTGCACACGATCAGTTAGCTCTGACAGAACGTTCCAGAGGTCATTTGTTAAAATTACTGCTTTTCACACTCGAGTTTCCTCCAGTGCGAAGCGAGGACAGGAGAAAGATGACTGTTTACTCCAGAGGAGCACGGCGCGGAAATGCTAGCCACCTTCATCTACTCATAACAAACACCCAGCACCCCACCTTCACTCACCTTCATGTTCCTTCTGCAGGAAATGTACACACGCATATAGAGAAAAGCCCCTTGAAAACAACTGATTAATAGCCATGTGTGCTACAGCTGAAGGCTACATAATGACTGCTGTGAAATCCAATTTAATTCTAAGAAAAGGCCTTAATAAACAGACCATTGACCGAGCTGCCATACGCTTTTTTCATGCCAGAAATATTGTCTGTTTTTTTACACTGATTTTTCTATCTATAATAATTCTTTTTAAAATTGGTGTTTATTAGTTCAACATATTTTCTATCCTGAAGAGTATTGCCAAGCACTTCAGTTTATAACACTGCAATGTGCTGTGTATTACATGTGTTATAATACCTGTGAATACAAAAGAGAAACACATCTCAGCTCTCAGCTAAATGAAATAAAAAGCGGAGTCTATCTGTCTGCGGCAAATTCTGCCTAGGTACTGTTAGGAGACAGACAGATTTGTGTATTACAAAAACTTCACATATGCATGTTAATGTCTGCAGGAAGCTTCCATTGTTTTATAGACAACCAATAAAACACAGCGGTAGAAATTGCAGCCTATAGGGCAACCCTGTATAACGAATGACCAATCAGAGGTCACACTGTATTTAGCACCCAAATTTGAATACATGCAAAGGTACTTGTATAAAGCACCAAACTCCAATGGTTCGATGGATACTTTTGTGTGAATCCTTCATGCTGGCTTCCTGCAATAAATACTTTCCTGACTCAAGACACAAACATCGGATTTGCTGCTTCCTGAGAAAACGGTCACTTTAATTATTTGGTAAAACTTTGTGTTACCAACAGTACATTCATTGCAGACTGGGGTTTATTATTGTTGTCAACACACTTAAAATGAAAAGTGCTGTTTACATTATCGCTTAATGTGAGATGTGTGGTGCAGTCCATAGAGCAGTGGACTCTCATTCCATATGCGAGTCCCCTGTGTGGGTGGGGTTTAATCACCCGCTGCAATAGCCTGTGAGCTGTGATCTCAGAATATATCTATTACCCCCTCTGATTTCCACCTGCTTGAATTAAGCAAAAATATGAAAGGAGAATTGCCTCCGCTGCTTTTAAAGAACAACTGAATATTTAATATAAGGGTCCAAATCAGACATTATGCTAGCTAATAACAGCTGCAGTCGTGGCTGGAAGATTACGGGTGCATTCTGCAGAACATCTGAAATGAGATTATCAGAAAGCAAGGTACTGTATACAACAACAACAAAAACAACAACAACAACAACAACAACAATAATAAGTAATCATATTAAAGATAAAACATTAAGGTGTGATTATTTCTAATATACAGGGTTACTACAGGATGTGAACTGGACTGGACAGGGTATCACACCCACACCAACACTCACACTCTCACATGCACACACACACACTCTCAAACGCACACACACTCTCACACACACAGACACAGACACACACAAACACACACACACACACACACAGACACACACACACACACTCTCACATGCACACACGCACACACACATTCTCACACACACACAGACACAGACACACACACACACACAGACACACACACACAACACACACAGACACACACACCTCGTGTCGCAGCCTGGTGCTGCATGCCCATCACATGGAGGCGCTGAGCAGCACTGTGACTGCAGCAGCTCTTCATCATCATGCCACTCACATCGGCAGGCCTGCTGCAGAGCCCACTCCAATCACTGCACTGCTCTGGTGCATTTAACAAGGACATCTGAGCGCCAGGAACGAGAGGGTCTCTTTCACCACGGACGCTATCACTGAGCTGCGTCCCTGTGTGTGTGTTTGTGCATGTGTGTGTGTGTTTACATCTGTGTGTGAGTTTGTGTGTATTTGTGTGTGTGTGAGTACATGTGTGAGTGTGTGTGTTTGTGTGTGTGTGAGTACATGTGTGTGAGCGTGTGCGTGTGTATGTGTGTGTGCATGTGTACGTAAATGTGTGTGTGTCCCTGTGTGTGTGTATTTGCGTCTGTGTGCGTGTGTGTGAGTGTGTATGTGCATGTGTGTGTGTATGTGAGTGTATGTGTATGTACATGTGTGTGTGCCTGTATGTGAGTGTGTGTGTGTGTGTGTGTGTGTGTGTGTGTATGAACATTTGTGTGTATGTGTGTGTACATATGTCTGTGGATATACAGTATGCATCTGCATGTGTGCGTGTTTCAAGCATGTCAAATAAATGTACTTGAGCATTCAAGTAAGCTGAAATTCAGTTCACAAGTAGCAGATGCAGTGGGAATTCTGTTGTGCTACTCAGTCAACAGCTAAAAATAATCTTCACATCCTCTAAGGTGTGATAAAGGTGCAAATTATATTTATCTCCTGGATTTTCTATTCACTCTATTTTTTATAGACTGGTATGTTCCATCTTTTATTTGATATTTATAGTATAAAGTAAAATGAGTTTTGAATTTCCAGTGTAGTTTTATTTAATAACAGATGACCATGATCAAATATTTAAAGACAAAATAAATCATTTTTGCCATGATAAATCTGCACCAATATGTACTCAGTGAGCACTTTATTAGGTATTTGCGTGAAAATCCCAGGAGATCAGCAGTTTCAGGGTGCTACTCAAACCACCCTGTCTGGCACCAACAATCATTCCACGGTCAAAGTCACTTAGATTACATTTTTCCCCGTTCTCATGGTTGATGTGAACATTAACTGAGGCTCCTGACCCATGTCTGCATGATTGTATGTATTGTACTGCTGCCCCATGATTAGCTGATTAGATAATCACATGAATAAGTAATAAAGTGCTCAGTGAGTGTATATATTGCATTTGGTGATGAACTCATAACATGAACTCAAGGTAACTTGCTAACATTAGTTATTAATATGGATTAATATGGATTGTGTGCATTAGACATAATCTTATTTGTCACACGCAGTTTGCAGAAACAGTGGTGAAATACAGTTGCTTCCCTCTGAAATCCTCTGGATTTTAGAAACATTGTGAAATTCAGGAAAGTCTTAAAGTGAAAAGGTCATGCGTAACTGCAACTGCACGTTTGCCAAACATGGGCAGAGACTGTAAGATATAAACATTTAAAGCAACAAAGCTTGAGGAACGTGGTGGGAAAGCTTGTTACATCTCAGCGGTACTGCAGGTGGGGTGGGGGCTGGGTCCACCTGCTTTAGCATATATTACAGACAGCACCATCCCCCCCCCAATCCATTCACCAGTTCTCACTGGAGCTGGGCTTCCCCTGGCATACGTTCATTTTGAGTAATGGCTCTATTTTCCCAAACAGTCCACTGGGCCAGGGCTAATGAAATTATTCGCAAGATCCTGGTGCCATCAAATGAGATTTTCACCGCGAAAACGCATGCATTTCAAAACTAACGGGAGACGCTCAATTGCGCAGGGGCAGCACAATAAGCCGAGAATTTAATAAAGGTGCTGCGTGAAGCTGAGTCGTCAGGTTTCCATTGACATGCAAAGCCAAACCAGCATTCACATGCTGGAGACTGTTTAGTCATTGTTATTACCCACCATCAATAATCAGTACATTTCTGCCCTCGGAGGGCCACCGAAAAAGACGCCATCAGATTGTCACATTATTCAGAGAATAATGTAAAAAACCAAACTGTGACTATCGCTGGACGACGTGCAGTTGTGCTTTGTTCTTTTGAGGGCGACTTAGGATGTGGTATTTTGTTCTCTCGTAGGCTTGGTCAGTATGAAATGAGTCACGGTCACGTACCGCCGTCTGACAGTGTTGTTAAGCCCCTGCTGCTGGTCATGTTCATCGTGTGAGGACAGACAGGATCACCCAGAGACACTCTTTACAGCGCGGCTGCCAGCTCAAAGCTCTGCTTCCCAAGGGGGCTTCCTGCACAAATCGATAAATCGGATGTCATATTTCTCTGGTTCTTGAGAGGGTTTAATGAGCGCAAAACCAATCGTGGAGTTTTGCGGAGCGCCTGTGCAGTGTTTGCGTAACTACGGCAGGCGAGGTGGAGTTTCAGAGAACCCGTTTTCACATACATCTGGGGCGGCAAGACGGGGAGAGAAAGGGCATATCGTGACTGAACTGATAACACGCTTTATAAATTATTTAACTATTACTTATTGCAATTACTTATGATCCCCAAAAATGAGGGATAAGTATAAAAATTGCTCCAACATGGATCACCCAATATAAATGTAAATACTCTCGCATTAAAGCTGACAGTCTGCGCTTTAACCTCATACACATTGTTTTATTGCAAATCCAATGTGCTGGAGTACAGAGTACAAATGAACATAACCTTAAATAATGGTGTCATTTAATACTTGGTGGCAAATCCTTTGCACTTGATGACCGACTGAAATCTGAAGCCCATGGGCATCACCAGACACTGGTTCCCCGGTGAAGCTCTGCCAGGCCTGTACTACAGCCATCTTCAGTTCCTGTTTGTTTTGAGGGATTTCTGCCATCAGTCTTCTCTTCAGCAAGTGAGAAGCATTTGAATTCAGGTCCAGTAATTAACTTGGCCAGGCACTGACAGTCCACTTTTTGGCCCTGCAAAAACACCTTGGCTGCTTTCGCAGTGTGGTTAAGGTAAATGACCGGGACACGCAAGGTTGGTGGTTCTAATCCCTGTGTAATCACAATAAGATCCACACAGCTGTTGGGCCCTTGAGCAAGGCCCTTAACCCCACATTGGTCCAGGGGAGGATTGTCTCCTGCTTAGTCTAATCAACTGTACATCGCTCTGGATAAGTAAATAATGTAAGTGTAATGTAACAAGGTGAAGCACTGTCCACTGAGTTTTGAGACATTTGGTTGGTTATCTGAGCAGAGTGTTGTCAGCAGTCACATCATCAATAAAGACAAGTGAGCCAGTTCCAGTGGCAGCCATACTGTACATGTGCAAGCCATAATGCTACCTCCGCCATGTTTCACAGAAGAATCATTGGATCATGAGCAGTTCCTTTCATTCTCCACTCTTTCCTCTAACACTGATATTTCAGCTTCCTGATGGCCTGCATTACTGTCACTGACTCTCATGTTGATAATGATATGCAAAATAATTATATGTCACCCATTCATATTTATACTACATAACGACTTCTATACCATGTGACAATATTCCAGAGTCTCACAACTGAAAAAATACAGACCATTCCTGTTATTTTATGCAAACATCCACACTGCAAGGTTAACTTATGACACACTTTCTGTAAATATTATATACCAAAGTAAAATGTCAGCAGTCACATCATCAATAAAGACAAGTGAGCCAGTTCCAGTGGCAGCCATACTGTACATGTGCAAGCCATAACGCTACCTCCGCCATGTTTTACAGAAGATTCATTGGATCATGAGCAGTTCCTTTCATTCTCCACTCTTTCCTCTAACACTGATATTTCAGCTTCCTGATGGCCTGCATTACTGTCACTGACTCTCATGTTGAGAGACAACAGACTCAAATTTCCATGCCTAGAATCAACTCTTCACCATTTGTTAGCTTTCATGTGCATGAGCTAATGATGCAAAGACACACAGCTGGCCAAGAAACAGCTGAGCAACAAATTGCCCAATTATTTTTGCTGCCATAAAATGGAGAGCATGTATATATTTTATACACACACACACACACACACACACACACACACACACACACACGCACACACACACAGATATAACAGCAGATTATTTTAAGTATTGTCAGTTATGTAATGGCATGATCTAAGCTACAGTCCACACTTTTTCTGAAAGTAAAATAATTGCAAAAGATACTTGGTTCCAGCTGTTACTTCATACAATGGTATACAGAATTTTTAATTGAAATCACAAAAAATAATTATCAGCCTTGGAATCCAACAAACCTTACAAGTTAGGTAATTACCCCTTAATTAAGATGGGAAAACATAATTAAATCTAAAAAGCATAATGATATGCAAAATAATTATATGTCACCCATTCATATTTACACTACATAACGACTTCTATACCATGTGACAATATTCCAGAGTCTCACAACTGAAAAAATACAGACCATTCCTGTTATTTTATGCAAACATCCACACTGCAAGGTTAACTTATGACACGCTTTCTGTAAATATTATATACCAAAGTAAAATGTTAAATATTTAATTTATTCTTTTTCAAAGGCCATTTTTATCAAAGGTTTTCTCTGATTTGAATGGGCTTTAGGCTTGAGAAAACGCAGAAATGACCAATATGTCCTCGCTCAGCATTTGCTGCTCTCGTTCATGTAATGAGCAGCAGGCATCTGACAACAGGGATAGACATGCCTTTTTGTGGCCAGAGGTCGACAAACGGTTGTGGAAACACAGTGTTAACGACTCTTTATCGTCATTGTCTCCCATTGTAGACAGCTATCGGGAGGACGAGTGACCCGTCTTTGGGTTTTTCAGATTCATCTTCTTCAATAAGGGCCACACTGTGGAGCTCCGCAGTGCCACAGTGAGGGGCCTCTCTTGAAGGCAGTGCCAGAAAACTTCCCGACGGGCCGCCCCAGAAGTGCGGCAGACGCGGACCCCGCCATCTGGTACTTTTTTTGTCTGGGAGAGGGCCTGCTTTCCTCCGCCGAATGGCTGACAGCGCCCCGGCGACAGGGCGGCCCGGGCTGAAGCCCCGCCCGCCAGCCCTCCTTATCTCCAGCTCCCTGGGCCTGCATTTTAAAAAGGCCTCCACGTGAAGAAAAAAACTCAACCGGGAGGGGCGGAGCGGGGGGGGTACGCTAAATGCGCGACTCGTCCAATGAGCTCGCCGTCTTCGGAAAAAAAGCCTCCAAATGAAAGCAAGCGAGGGAAGGAGAGGAGGACTCATGGGAGAGAATTTCCGCGCGGTGGAGAAGAGCCTCATTTTCTCCCGCCATCTGTTACTAGTCCCAGAGTTGAAAGCTCCATTTATGTCAAACCTCCCACCGCCACAAAATAAAAAAAATGGAAAAACACTGAAAAGGAAGGCAAGGCCCTCTATTGCCCATTTCAGCAAATATACTTCTTTACATTATTGTGAAGAGCCACTACACTGTACCTATAACCCAATCATCTTTCTTCTAATTTGCCTATCAGCAGTCCAGAATGACTTCAATTAAGCACTTAAAGGTAATGCTGTGGTTAAAGTATATTTTTAGATCAATGCATTGTTACTGCTCTGTTACAGTTAAATTGCATTTATAAATCAGTACAAATGTTGCTGTCTAAAGCAAGAAAAATTTATCAAAGTTAGCATTTTCAAGCACAAAATAATAGCTCCTGCACTGACCTGAAAACTACGTTCCCTAACTGAAAGAATCAAGAACCTAGAGTCTGTTTCAGTGAACATCTATAGTTTCTGTAATACAGAACAGCCATAGAACAATCTGAAACACAGCATCTGTTCCTGTAAACTGTTTACATGAAGTAAAGGATTCCCACACCTGGAGAGATTCATCACAAGTGCGTAAGAGGTAAACAACAAAAGAAATGGCTCCCACATATGATTACATAAAAGTCACATTGTCTTTTCAGTGAAGTACTGCCTATTGTTTAGATCTAAATGCCTTGTAAAAATGGTATTTTACCAGGTGTATGTACAATAAATGTAATGTTCATCTTCCTTATCCTCTCCATATGATTCTGTGCCATCACACAACGCAGTAGTTTTGAAATTGCAACATTTTTCAAAACACACTATATCCACTACCCACTTTGCTATATCAACCCAGAACACAACACTACAATCTCCTACAGGGCAAATAGCTAGCTGTGCGCTTTACATAGCTACACCACAATCTAGCAGCACAAAGACACCACGGGTCTTGGAGCAGCATGTATGGAACATGCTATATTCTAAATCCACGGCCTTGCCAGGCTGCTGCCTCTCTCTGCGCCTGGGCTGTAAGCGCAGGATTGTGTTTGCGTGGGAGCTGTGTCGGATCGATCTGAGGGGACGCCGTACAGTGACCCTGCAGTCCCTGGTGGGCTGGGCCTCCAGCAGAGAGGGCCGGCGTGACCTGAATGTTGTGCTTCACCGGACACACGCCCCGCGTATTCGTGTAAACCATACTGCATGGCCCTGACCTGTTCAACCAGCCGGGCACAGACGTGAGGAACACACACACATAGACACACACACCACACACACACACACACACACACACACACACACACACTCACACACATACGCATGCACACACACCACACACACACACACACACACACACACACACACACACATACGCATGCACATACCACACACACACACACACACACACACACACATACGCATGCACACACCACACACACACACACACACACACACACACACACCACACAGCATTATGTTATCATAAGACTGATAGAGAAATCAATTGTTGTCACATTTTTTGTAAAAAGGAAAAAAGTCAGGGAGGATTATTCATCCTTTCTTTCTTGATTTGTGTCAGAACTGCAAATGAAAGCAAAGTTGCCTCCATTCAGGAGGAGGCAGAAAGGGTCAGAAGAAATGAGCTTTGGCAGATGTAGCCTCAGGCCACTCCGGCTGTTTGTGTTGCTTGATCAGCCTCCAAAGACCCCGGATATCCTATGTATGCTGCGTTATTTGCATTCAATAGAAATACATCCTCTTCTTTTACCAGACTGCTGTATAGCATTTGGTTTGTCACAATAACCTCTGCAAGGTATATTCAAATTTCCATCTTGTGATGCTGGCTTTCGTCTGACCCCTGTGTGAGTGGTGTTTCATTATAAAATCATGTCTATACAGGAGACACTTGGGATGTTGTGACAGCCAGTTAAGCAATTACAATTAGGCACTATCGGGCTCACAATAACAACGGCAGCACACTGTGTGCAACATGATAAGTGCAATATCACAGGAAACACAGAACCTCACAGCTTTTGTCCAGAAAGCAGCAGGGGAGATACTGCTTTCCAACTGAGAGCAGAAGAGCAACTTGTGTCAAAAACATTAATGAAATTAGAAACCTTCTGGTGACACATGCACAAAAGAGATCCGGAAACAACCTTGTACAAACAGGAGCGCTTCGTGGCTTAATCATTCCTGTCACATCGCAAAGTGGAACTTCAACAAAGTGTAGAGGAAATAACCTTTACGTTTCTGGCACATTCTATGTGGGTGAACTGTGCTATGACAATATTTGCTTCGAGTGCCATGTACAATAATATGCTCATCTGCCGTGTGGGGATTAGCAATCACTCTAACATCAGCATAAAACACTATCAATTGTATCTTTTTGACAGCTTTTGTGACTAACTCTCTGAAAGTTTCCATTCGCTTTACCACTGAAATACTCTTACACAGGCTGTTTATCAATTGGTTTTATTCATGTGATGTTTTCTTGCGCCAAAGACTAACACACACTAAAAAAATAAGCAGTGTTGATTTGTTGCATTGTTCTTTTTGGCAATTTTCCACATTTAACAAATACAATTGCAGGTCTAATCATTGCACATATGGGTTTCATCTAAGGTTCATATCTGGGAGGATTAGAAAGGTCAAACGATGTAAAAGTGCTCATAAATGTCACTCTGTGGTCTCCTGGTTGGGAGACGCATTAAAATGCTTTTAACGCAAAGATGGTCTGACCTTGTAGCTTGAATTCAAACACTGTCTACGACAATGCAGGCTGCAGTCTGGCTTCCCACGGGACAGCATTCCACGGGTCAGCTAGAGAAGAAGGGGTTTAGTAACTGAGAGAAAAAAGCTTCCCTGGTCAATCAGCAACTTCCTGTCTGACTGGGTCAGCTTTGTAAAGACCTCACATCTAGCTGGTGTGATTCGATCATTTCTTATACACGCTCTTGTTTGCTTCTGTTCATTTTTGGCCATGAATTCTCAAAGTGTATATTTTCGTGACAAGTGTTTACTTCATACTGACGGCCAAAATAATTGTCATGTTATGCTCTCTGATTGGCTCAGGGTTCTCAGGCAACATTGAACCAGGATTCCTCATGTAGAGCTGGAGGAAACTCAAATCTGTCACTACACGGCACTGTACACACTTCCATAACTAACTGGCATACCTATAGCTTGCTATATGTGCCCAGGCATTAAAGTGTATGCAGAAGCATGGTAAATCTCTGGTCCAATCACAACGCTGCAGCTCGGCTGATGGACTGCTGATTATAAGAAGCTAGTCACATGCATCTCAGAAGACACATTAAAATTGTAGGGCAATTCAAGTGACATGTGGAATAAGTGCCTGAGAGAACACTAGTAAATAAAATGATAAAAAAGGCCCCGAAGCACTTTGGTGGACAAAACCAATCAAGACATGCTACTGATGTGACATACCTTTGCATTGGCTTTGAATGAGCTGTTCAGATATACACACTCACAGCAGGTAAACTAGAATACACTTTATTTTATAGGTCTCTGTTAAAAATACCAGCTCTACATATTCAATAGAATTAAACACAGATACATTCCTCTGCATACTCAACAACAACAGGACTTTCTGGATATAACTATTTCTTCATTCATCTTCATCATTGAGTCGTCCTCACATTCCTCCAAACTGGAAGTGTTTTTGCTGACCAGGCAAAAAAACCTTAATTTGTCCATCTTTTCCCAAAAATTGTAGGCATAACACTTTTCTTCATGTTAACGATGCGGTTCACATCTCTAGGGCCACTATTATTTGGAGAAATATAAAGTGCCTGTATACTATACCTGTTACTCTCCTTCCCTTGTTGGAATAAAAACAGATTGCCGACCGGGGCATATTCCTTTCAGACACGTGGCTCATCTATGAATAATGTGAAACTTGCTTATTGTTATAGTCTAATCTAAGATTTCTGCAGGTTTTAGTGAACTTAGCACCCCTAGGTTGTGCAAGCCCCTCTCTCTGATAGCTCAATACCTGCATTATATATTTTATGTTGAATGATCTATAGCATGTTGACTGACTGTTTATGCTTGAATGTTTATACTGACCTTTATCTCCATGTCTAAGCAACAACGCATCTTTTCGCAAAACCAATCTTTAAGCTGTCAAAATAGGCTTTTTGGATGACATCTTATCCAACTGTGGATAAAAATTCCAGTCTAAAACCTGTCAAATAAAACCAACACAAGTGCTCTAGATATGAAGGGTGGACATGCAATTAACCTGGTTGCTTTTACCAACACCTTTTTGTGACCAAAAGTACGATAGGAAAACGAAGGTGTTTCTCACAGTGGAGAGCATCACACTCTGACAGAGTCTGACTGCTATCTCCTGTGCGAGATTTAACGGTTCGTTGCACGTCAAAGCAAGAACTCTGGCACCATCAACTGAATCTCTTGGAAGACATTTTGTGAAGCTCTACCAGCAATGTACCTGCAATGTTTCTACCCATTACTAGCTTCATCCATGTGATGCATTTTCTAAGATGAAGCACCTCAGATGTGTGTACATACACACGAATACATGAAATAAACTCTCAGCTGGCCATTACTTATTAAACATCTGGTCATATCAAAAGCTATTACATATTTACATGCTCATCTGTGTTAGGCCAGCAAAGGGACACATACTATACAGTATAACCCTTTACAGTATACAGACAGTTCATTCACTCCGGAATAAACACACAAAAAACAAGTATGCTCTCAATCACTGAAATCATGAATAGATTTTTGGAAGTGTGCATGTACTGTAATATAATTGTCATAAGAAATAAGGTTCAAAGCCTACATTATGAGTTCATATATGTATACATCATCTCTAAAGACCCTTACCTTCGTCAACCTTCTTTCCCACTTCACATGCTGTAAGTAATGAAAAAAATCACGGGCTATAGTATTGAAAACGAGGTGTCGCTGGTGCATTTAAATGTTATTTATTGAAGATGAAAACGCATTAGTATGTAACACTGGATACCTGTCCACGATAAGGATGGGATTAATCGATTCCATGTTTTCCAACTGAATATTTTCCATGGGTCACGAAGCATCAGTTTAGCTTCATCTACTAATCAGCAAGGTATCTTTATAATATGATTGATTATTGATTTGAAGAAAATAATCATGGTGATTGTTTAAATTTATTGATCAATTCAAAGAATCAGCATTGTTTAAATACAGTAAGTATCTAAAAAATACCATCTCCTTTAAACTGCGTACTATCTCCACAACATTCGCCATATCGGACATGTCTGCTTGCTTTCTTACTGGTGATTTTAGATTGAGTCGTGTTGCCTTTGTTGAGTAGCATTAGTCCCCAACAAGTGCTGATAAATGTTTGCATCTGCCCTAGACGTTCTTCATACTTCCATTACACTAGTAGATAAATAGTCACACGGCATAGATGTGACATTTGATAAAAAGGAAGTTTGAAGTCTCCCATTACCCTTCATCTCTGACCACCCTTCGGTGTATGCTAATAATGTAATAATCAACCTCTCATTGTTATGTTTTGTCATTTTAAAATGATAATTATTCAGTCCAGTGGGAGGCCAGTTGGCCTGATGTTATCATAGAGAAAATGCACCAAGCCATTTTGTTTGCGCTGGCCAGAAATTCTGGGTCACCATTTTCGACAGCTTTGTCAGTTTCTGCAGCTAAAATCAATTGCTGACCTCTCCCTGTCGGCAGGTGGTTTTGGCTTCAATCCGGCCTCCATTTTGAATGAGTTTCCTATCTTAAATGAAATCACATCAGGCATATGTGGCGACCAGCTGGTGTAATGGAAAGGCTCCGTTTAGAGAGATGACATGTGTAAATGTCTCTGCCTCTCAGGGTACCTGAGCGTACCATAGCAGGCCAGCAATGAAGGACACTGGCTTACACGACCTACATTTCAGCTCTGCAAATGTGTTAGATCACAAAACACTGGCTTCTTGTGTAGTGCAAGTGCAAATAATTTGCTGATATCACTCCAGTTTCTACCTGCTCAATATTGTGGCAGGTAAATTCTGAGGCTACACTCAGGTATACAAAAGGTTTGATAAACACTGTGCACCCTGGGTAATCTTGAATAATTTTAGAAAATTGAAAAATAGTTTGCATGAAAAACATAAAACTGGAATGCTCTGGGGAAAATGTGTTATCTGCTATGTCTTGTGATTCGAACAGTGTGGCAAAATGTTGTCATATGATTATTTCATAATATTTTAGTTTAATTTCATCAAGATATTTGCTCAGATAGTATGGAACATGCAAATGCTGCAAAGTGTGAGTTTGTCGTATAGAGTCAACACTTTTATACATTTATCCAAATCTCAAAGCACCTGACAGAGGGAGAAATTTATCTTTCAACATCAATTTTCTCTGATTCATGCACAGCTTACGTTTTATCCCAGAATCCACACAACACATCAGATATGATGGGGAGGCAGTGCTGTCTCTCAGCCTGTCAAAGTGAGAGGTAATTAGGCTGCCAGACTAGAAACAGACTGACTTCATTGCTTACAGGATGAGAAAACTCACAAAATTCCGAAGGAGAAAAATAGGCTGAACGTCTTCTTTAGCTTATTCACTTTCTTTGGTTCTTTGTGCTTAATATAAGTATTCATTATTTTGATTGCGATTTGAGACCACATCATAGGAGATAGGTATGACCACACAACATGACTTGGGTCATTTTACCCAAAGGATAATAAAAAATATTTTTAAGTAAGGTTTCAGCCCGAGAAGGATATTGTGGCTTTGTCATCTCAGATGAAGATGGCCATACGTACAGCGCAGGCAGAGTGAGGAGGCAGAGGATCGGAGAGGACACTCAGGGTGTAATATGTACGGAACCGGAGGCCGGGCTCCCTGGAGGACTGCCGAGCCCCGGGTTCATATGCACCCGGGAGGGGGTTCATGCACAGGGTCACTCTGTGCCATTTCAATAAGCCCACAACATATCATAAAGGCAACAGAACAGTGCACAACCTGGGGGAAGACAAATCCATGCATTTTAATTGCTCCATTTTCACTGCGTTTCAGGGCATTTCTATGCAAATCTGCCAGCACACTCAGAGGAGGAATCTAGCTTGCACACAGCACTGAAAATACAAAGGTCTGTGTACAGAGCTCCCGCTATGATAACACTGTAGAATAAAATGTTTTCCTTAGCATGTTTGATGCTCCGGAGTGCAGGGAATATTCAAAACAACATGAAATCAAAACGGAAAAGCATAACAGCACCAGACTACATTATTATATAAACTGCAATGTGACACCCATTCTATTACTGTGGCACCTTGTGCTGTTTTTTCCAACACGGGTTCATGTGTAAAAGTGACTACTTAATAAATCTTAAATATGAAGTTAACCACAGTTGGCCTCGTCTTGATGCATGTGTGAAACAAACAAAGAATTCCATACATTTTCTAAAATATGTACTCCAAAATTATTACATTTCATTTAGTTATAATATATAATTCATGCTGATGTATGCTCTATTTTGGTCCAAACACAGCTGCAACACCTGAATTGCAGCAAGCTGTTGATCTCAATTAAACACATTTAATGTCTTAATGTCTATTAAAGGATTTACTCTCTGTCTCATTTTATGTGAAATAGCTAGGCACACCTTGAAGAATAGTGTTCCATGTTCAGGTTCCAGCACTTTTCACGAGTCAGACCAACTGATTGATTTAAAATGATTTAAATGCTAAACTGACCGGTAAAATAAGTGAGATCCAAACTGTGTTGACACCTGGTCACTGAAATCAAATCAATGAGCCAAACCTGCTAACACCATTAAGATATAATTAGGTAAAACATTCTGTAAGAAGTTAAACACCCATTTAAAACAACATTAAGTGAGCAACAGATTGGCTGTAAGGAAAACCTGCACTGTAAAGAAAAGTTGTATGGTCAAATACTGGTAACTGACTTGCCAGAATTTTACCTTAAATTATACACAAAATTCTGAGATTGAAAAACCCCAATTTATAGCATAGAATATAGTGTAGCTCACCTAATTCAGCCACTTTGATTCATGCTCATTAGAGGCATTTCTGTGTTGAGAAATTATGCACTTCCACGTAATTATATTCAACATGCACAGGGAAGTATTTATACCTGTTATGCATCTACTGTATATTAGAAAATATTCAGAAATAAATTATTCAGCTTCACTAACTTCCTACAGTAGGAGGCTGTAATGAGACATGGCTTTGAATTTGTAAATCTCAGACAAATAATTAGAATTAGAAGGAACAAGCAGAGGAATAGATTGATAAATGATTTTTCTGTTTCAATAGTGTGTCTAGACACACTGACCTTTCATGGTCATCAGGAGAATGAATAGGACGTCCAGTGTAGGCATAAAAGATGTAGATGTTATTATAACCTTGTTTTCATCTAAACAGGACAGCATTTTCATGCCACCGCTGTAAGACACATCAACCTTGGCACCTATCAGAGCGCACTGAAAAACAGGCGATTGTGTCAGCTCCTCATTTCAAAATGAATTGTGTCACATTACCCAGCTGCCCTCTTCTGTGCTCGTATGATACAAACAGCCCTCGTTCTGACCCTGGTCATCACACATTAACCACTCTATAATCAAGATTGTCTCCATAGAGAAGACACACTAATTATATGTATTTTTTCAGCTTGCCATCCCTCCTGACTTATTTCGAGTAATAAAGTGCACTAAATCCAAATTTAAGTAGACAAGGAGCCCTGTTTTGACAAGTTAAATGACGATGGGGGATGATGGTCTTCCAGTCCACAGGCAGCCCACGTCACCTTGTGCTTCTTCTCTTTATTCCTGCGGCAGCCTCCAGCCCACCGCATACCCTTTTGAGGTTAAATTGAAACGAATTGTGTTGTTCAATATTTTATTGACAGCAGCCTCGCAGAATGTTGCTACAATGACACCACGGATAATTATTTCACCGCGGATTTCCAACCCCCCCTCGCCCCCCCCCTCTCCTCCCCGGTTTTTCTCAAGCCCTGCTATTCCTGTAGAGAATTAGTTCTGCATAAATTACCCAGTAGAATATTGAATCAGCCTCTCCACAGGGAGGCCATGTGGCTGATTACCAGGAGCAGAGCAGACATGGAGAGCAGGAGCCTCCAAGCGAGAGATGCTACAACTGCAGCACCGAGCCAGAAATATTTACTGTTTGTGCGGCTGTGACTACCATAGTCTCGCTGAAGAGCAGTCGGCCCCCTTTCATAGGTCAGTGGTTACAGTGTGTTCGATTGTAATGGTCAGGGCGAAATGGCCACCAGATGATTTGGATTTCTACCACCCCCCAACCCCAATCTGGACATTTTCTTCCCCAATAATCCATAGTCATTTTGTATTGTATCAAAATAAGAATAGGTGCTTTCCTGTCGGTCACTTTCAGTCAATGATAACATTTTATTTATTTATTTCCATTTTACATATCCCACACAAGGTAAAAACATGCATATAGGTGTAATTTGTAACATGTATTTTTCAACCATTTATAGCATGCCTGTAATCTGTAGTACAAACATTTAAATCTACAGCTTCATCTAACTTGTGCATTGATGTGGCATATTCTAAGCAAATGAACCACAGTCCCTAACAGAATAATTGGGACATTGAAACTTCTACAGCTCAAAACAAATGAGTCATGTTCATCAAACGTTATTTAATTTGACATTCATATCAAATAATTAACAAATATAAGTACATTGCGGCAGGCATGAGCAGTCCGCATAACTGTCACACGAATGAGTCATCACACATCTGCTTGTAAAACGGACGACAAATCTTATGCATTTGACTTGCTGATGGAATATTCAAGACGCAAGGAAACTGCAGAATTGGTGCTATGGCAGACTGCAAGTCTAATGCATAGTATTATTTCATTCGGTATAATGAAAACCAGTGGATATGAAACCACTGCTTTCCAGAGTGAACTGATTGATTGGTAGATAACTCAACTAAACATGCAATCGGCTAGCGGACCTTATAAAAGGGAACCGGAAGGGCTCTGAATCTTTCAGTGCACTGAAAGGGAATGCTCAAAGATTGTGTCTGAATGTCACTTTTTGGTGTTCATTGTAATGCAGGGAGAGATTTTCTCAGGACAAAAAGTACCTGCAGAGTGTGCGATTAACAGCTGAACCTGAAGATAGCTGTGCAATGCAATACTGAAGCCCCTGAACTATCGCCCACTCTGCCGCCTCGTTTGTCTCTCACCCTTGAGGTAGAGACGGAGAGATACCCACACACCCATGCCTTTGTTCATCCACGGTGACACAAAGGAGTATGAACGTGTTTGGGTAGATATCCTCTCCCACTGGGACCCTGCACGTCGTTTGCTCTTTGCTATAATTACAGACGTAATGGATTGTTTGTGTCCATACTAATCAAATGCCCTTCCTTGCCTAAATAGATCAATCATGTCTCTCAAGACTAGCTCAGACATTGGGATAAATACATCAGTCAGATTCTATATTACTGCCTGGGAGGTGCCCTGTCGCGTTATCAATTTACAATGCCCTCATGGGGAAGACACAGATACTGCTACAACATAGCTTACAATTACAGTACAGTGCATATAGCAGTCTAATCTTTTGTTTGCATGGTTCAAAGGCAATCATTTTGGCTATTGATTAAAAACGCAGGCCAATTCACATTTGTAAATATTGTAAAAGCTGATCCCAGCACTCCAACCTGTTGGTGTGAATTGAAGGAGGCCTAGTCATGGAGGTTCGAGGTCTTTATAATTACTTTTGCGATCAGAGGTTTTGCTAAATCCAATAACTTAGGGATTTGCTAAAGCAAGCATGGACATTTGTGTGCTTTAGAAACAAATTAGTTGTGTTTGTATAAACATTTCCTCATATTTCAGACATTTCATTTGAAGGTGATTATAAAAATATTTAGATTTCCCAAAGCAATTCAGACTTTGAAGGAAAACCTTTGCTTCTGAAGATAGCACAGCACTGCACACGATGTGCTTAATTTCCTCGATCAGCTGAGTTGGTCCAGCAGGAGCTGTGGAATTTCAGGTACCCAGGGAACGAGAGGAGTTGCTGTTTGTAAGAGAATATAGTATAGACTGAAACCCTCCTTCCATGGGTAATGCTCAGGGTGATTAAGCATCACCCCTACGAATCCTGGCTGATGGTACAGCCCAGGATTCAATTGTGACTGCAGAATTCATGAGCCTACTAAGATCAACCAACTCAGCTGTTTTTTATTTATTGTTTTTTATTATATTATTAAAGTACATGTACAACACAGTGAAAAATATACATTTGCATGTATTACTTATCTTCAAACTTTTATTGATAAACATGCTGTTGCTGGGGTTACCGTAAACACTAAAAAAGGTTGTAACCCATTATTACAATGTCCTACTCACACTGACTTTCACTAATGACTTAAGTAGTTGCCTTAAGTTATGAATGCACTACATGATTCAAATACACATGCTGAAATAAAAAACTATTACACAAATTATACTTATAAATATAGACAAATGCTTTCAGCAAAAAATGACAGAGATGAGTTGTGGTATGTTTATCAATAAATAAAGTCCAAAGACATGCACGTTAGGCTGATTGGAGAGTCTAAATTGCCCGTAGGTATGAGTGTGTGAGTGAATGGTGTGTGTGCCCTGCGATGGACTGGCGACCTGTCCAGGGTGTATTCCTGCCTTTCGCCCAATGTATGCTGGGATAGGCTCCAGCCCCCCTGCGACCCTGATCAGGATAAGCGGGTTCAGATAATGGATGGATGGATGGATGTTTATCAATAAGCTAATTGTAGTCATACACTAACGGAACTTAGGAGAGAGCATTTATCTATATGTGTCTTCTTCTGTATAAGCCATCATCATTCATGAATTTATCCATACAGTCCCTGATCCCAGGCACCCGTGCACAGCACACCCATACTCTCTTAACTATGTTTTTCAGATTATGCACATTTATTGCATTACTGCATAATATTTATATCAATGTCACTGCATTACTATATTGCTTTCCGTACTGATAATTTGTTTGTTTTTTGTGTGAGGAACAAATCCCCCTTTCTGCATAAGTCTTCATTATTGAGTCCAGATTCCTCCTCTGCTGGGAAAACGCATTCTAAGAGAATGGTGGTGGTCCTACTTACTCTGTTAGAAATATGCAACAATATATCACCTTTATGTAATAATATGGTCTAAAGGGGAAAAGTGCTTAGAATTTATGTTCACTGCCAGTAAGGTTCCCTAGTCCACCAGCTTGCTGTGAGAGTTCTGGTGCGACTGCAGTTCTGGGCACTGGATACCGGCCTTGGAGCACAGAATGCACTCAACCCAGGGATGAAAGTCTCTAATATGGAGGCCTGTTGGGACAAAACTATCATTGCTGAGAGTATCACAGGTGTGACAAAAACTAAGAAGTAAATGGTTTGTAAAAGCATTTAGACTACGTACTCATCAAGACTTTAAAGCGGTTACAGAGCCAATTAAAATATAAGAGTTTATACATGAGTCATGAATACGGGCACACATCAACCATTGAGAGTTGATTTAAGGCTTGTGTTCTTGCTGCGTTCTTTTCACATTCCATGTTGCTTATCCGGTCTGTGAAACCGCTATAACCTGAGGAGTGAGAGCAGTTGTTTTCCGGTTTAAGAAATTCTAGTAGCGTAGTGAAAAGCACAAAATGAGGTGGAGAAAAGGCTGTTAGATCACATGTATTCTCAGACTCAGTTGACGTGTTATTGCTAATGCCTCCCAGTCAATTCAGGGTCCTTTCAGTTCCCTTGTGAGATATTTCTACCGCTGCAGAATATTTTTCAATTTACCTAAAGCATTCAGCACACATCCCTTTTTACTCAGTTGCCTGCCTTGCTCCTTTGACACCTTCTAGAACAGTATCATGAAGAGGGTGAAAATTTGTGAAATGTTTGCTCATACTTTAATGAAACTGGGAATTAAAATTAGATTAGTCTCTCCATTCAGTTTTCAAGTATGGACCATCAATTATAATCATATTTTGTTTCCTGTGGACATTCATTTTATAATATAACGCCTGCATACTGGAGCATGTGTGATGGGTGTTTGAGAGACACTTAATGCAAAAAATGTTCTGCCGTTGCAGAAATTTCAATATTTTCTAAATAAAGGATATGAGGGTGCTAGTCTGCAATAATAGTCTGCATTGATCATATTTTAAAATGTGCTTAGTAAGATACAAAGGCCATTATGAAAAGAAATATATATATTCTACACTCATTGAGCACTTTATTAGGAACACCAGTATACCTACTTATTCATGTGATTGTCTAACCAACCAATCGTGTGGCAGCAGTGCAATGCATACAATCATGTAGATACGGGTCAGGGGCTTCAGTTAAAGTTCACATCAACCATTAGAATGGGGAAGACATGTGATCTAAGTGATGTTGACCGTGCCAAACAGGGTGGTTTTGATTCTCACGCACAACAGTCTCTAGAGTTTGCAGAGAATGGTGCAAAACATCCAGTGAGCAGCAGTTCTGCAGGTAGAAACACCTTGTTAATGAGAGAGGTCCAAGGAGAATGGCCAGACTGGTCAAAGCTGACAGGAAGCTGACAGTAAGTCAAATAACCACAAATTACAACAGTGATATACAGAAGAGCATCTCTGAACACATCAAACCTCTAAGTGGACAGGCTAGAGCAACAGAAGACTGCTCACTGAGTATATATTTAACATTATGCTGTCAGACTTATTCAATATACTGGCTTCTTCAGACTCATTAATGCTGATGGTTATCCTAAAAATCATAAAAATATGATTGTCAAGAAGAGTATACATCTGGATTTTGTACTCATACCAAGATCCATTCTTAAGTAAGTGTTAGCATGTTCTCCACGTGTTTATGTGGGTTCCCTTTATTGCATTTGATGATACTTACCAACTCTGTTGCTTGGAATTGCTGCTTGCAGCTATATTTATTATTATTATTATTATTATTATTATTATTATTATTTTGTACCACACAAATATGTACTGAGAAAAACGGACAGCCAGAAGTATCATCTCTGACACAGTGCACATACATGTATTTGCACACTAGGGCAGAAATGATGTACTCTATCCCAACTCTACAAACATAATTGGGTAGTAAACATAACAACATTACCATGGAGATGGTGGCTTACTTTCAGTTGGGGAGTTGTAGGGTCTCTCGAGGTTCTGATACAGCCCCTGTTTATTTACTTTACTGGAGGCCTGCAGGGATTTCAGCCATGGAGAACAGAGATGTACCAACATGGAACTTAAACAAACAAATGACATCTCCACGTCTCATAAATAGAAAATAGACAGCCAGTCCACAGTATATATATATAACCTGCCAAGCTACTTTTCATAAAGCATTTTTATTGCACTGTTCAACTTACTCTATTATCTAGAACTTTACAATGATGTTACTTGTTTCACAGATGAAGAATATGTTTCACTGGATAGGATTCTGCACCCAATCATTTGGAATGGCAATCTCGGATCAGAGTTTGTTTACTAACAATGTTTGGTTCCGATGCTTCCCCCCAAACAGCAAAACTGAAACTTGCCACAACAAATCATATTGGAGTTAGCCATACAAGTTCTCTGATGTTAAAAGCATTCATACAGGGACTAAAAATAAAGCCTTATGTACTGTAAGTACACAGTGATTCTTCCTGTGGCAGGTTTGAATTGGTCCTGCTTGATTTCATTAAGAAGTGATTGGAGTTGACAGCGACTGGTGTGACATGACAGCTTGTCAGCCAGGGTGTGACGTGAGGCTGTAATCTCCTGCCAAGAAGACAAAAGGCCTGAGAAAAAAGCAGTCCTTACTTTTTCTCAACAATTAGTTGATACTCCTTAGGCCCAAGGTAGTTAATACTGTGAGACCCTACAAAAGAACATTACAGCTGATCGTGGTATTGATGTGCCAAGAGACGGTAGTTTTCCATTTTAATGGGAGATATTGGTATTGTTTAAAAAGGCTAAAAAGGCACAATAACCCAGCTAGCTGCAACTTGTATTTTTGTACTAGGGTAAGGTTACATTGATTTAATAACCCATGGCCAACCCATAGACCTGCCCCAAAACCATGTAACGTATACAGTTGCAGAAACACAATGCAGAAATTGAATATGAATTAAATTCACTTAAATATAATTAGTTTTCATGGGACAGCTTTAGTTTAGGAGAGTCCAAAGACATGCAGGTTAGGGACTACAGATGAAAATTAGCTCATTAGCTAACTCTGGCACATTTAAATTTATGTGAAAACTGATAATGTTGATTAATGTGCATTGTCCCTGGTAAATAAATAAAATAAATTAAAATGCTTTTGAAACAGTTGATCCAGGGCAGCATTGAGGACACTACTGGAAGAGTTGTTTATCCAATAACATACAAAAGCAGTAAATAATATTATTTCACTAGGCCTAGCATGAAACCCCATTCAGTATGATCTGAGGCAATACAAAATACAGGCCTGAGCCCAGCAGGTAACAAGCACCTCACTGAAACAAGATTGATCACCATTGCTCATGCTGAATAGCATCCCAAATATAAATGAACCCAGTCAGACACCTTCAAATCTCCAAAGTTAACTTCACGCTTATGCTGCATATCAAGTTTATATGATGTCAACGAACCCAACCAAACTACACAACCAGTCATTCATCAAAACGGTTAGCTGCAGCAGTATATTAATAGAGCTAGACAGAATCTCTCATTTTAAAATGGTAGACATGCTGTGGATGCCCTTGAAACTCATACACAATAATGGGTGCACCGAAGGGCAGCTTTAACAGATACACAGGCCCACCCACACCACTCATCAACAGCCTGTGCTCCAGGACACAGTGGGCATGCCCAGTTTGATACTCGCAGCTCTTCACGCACATAAATCACGTTCAAAATCGCATTGAAACATCCAGAAATCTGTTCTGTCGCGTGGGCAGATTGAGACCTCGGATTTCAGCATATTCCAATTAATTCCCAAGACGCTGAGGAAAGCATCGGTGCTTCATACTGTTCATAGCCTGTGCGCTTGTTTTACATCATGATATTGCCTTCATTTATCAGTGTGCCAGTGGTAGAACGGCACAGCCTCAGCATTTATACACTGTCTGTCTTGGTCTTGGCACAGCAGGTCTTGGCACTGGCCAGGGTCTCAGGAGCCCTGGTTTGGCCGTGGTCTCGGCAGGGCCGGTCTCAGCTCATCTCAGTTGAGCGCATCTGAACTGGAGGTGCTACCGCATCACTAGCTGCATGCATCTCTGCTGTGCCCACCCACCTCCCCCAATCAACACAGACAATAATGGAGCTCTGGCGATGGTGAGGACCATCGCACCAAATTAAAACCTGATGTGACGTGTAAGTCACATCCCAGAATGAAGAAACTGTTCTTTTTTCCCAATATTGTTGTTTTTCCAGCACTGTTTACAGGGCACGCACGCAAGCGCACTCATACTCCCAACCCAGCCCTGGGAAATACACTGGAAAGTCAGGTCTGTCACGTTGCATTATGGGTTCTTTTCGCACGAGCCCCTCACAAAGCAATCGTTACGATCCCCGAGTGAACGCAGACACCGGAGGGGAGAACACAGCTCCGGACTCTCTTCTGTTCCTCCTCCAGTTAACCTCCGGCCATGTTGGAGGATAATTCACCACACAACGCAACAATAAGGCCAGGCTGCTGGAACGACCGTGTGGACCAGGTCCTGAGCTTCGCGATCGTACCAGGCAGGTGGCAGCAGCGCCTGTCGCCCAGCCCAGTGGGACTAATTAGCTTTTACTGCGAATAACACACGCCAAGAAAGCCATTCGCTCCCTCCGCAGTAAATCATCGTCCAGAACACGCCCGTTACCAAGGCGGTATCCGTGCCGTTTATCCCGACTGAATGGGAAAATTCTACAGGCTTAAAAATAATTGCTATTTGTGTTCAGCAAGGACGGTTATTTAGTTTGTTTTTTTGGTCCCATGTGGTTCTTCTCTACTGCATGGGGTTTTACGTTATCTGCTTAGCAGAAAACTCAACCCACAATAATCCTTTACATTCCGTCACCCGTTTGTACAGATCCCTTGTTTACTGGTGCAATTGAGGTAAAGTGGCTCATTCAAGGCCACAGCTGCAGCGTGGCCTATCCTCTAAAGCTCTTACACCACAGGCTGTCGTGAGAGAGAACATCCCGAGTGGATAAAACTGCACCTAATTCAGCAGTCCCTGCAATAGTTTACAACAACTCTACAGATATAAACATACAAGCACCATCATAAACATCACCTGATGCTAAATTAGAATTATAAAATCAATTAAAGCCATTTGCAACAAATCGGATTTTGCTTTAATGCTTCAACATTTTCAGATTTGAAATTGAATGGATTAAACTAATAAGAAACTTTGCACTAAATACAGCACTCAAATACGTTTCAGAAATTTAGCAACATGCTGAAAATTGGCCATCACAAATACTGTGATAATTTGGTGCCACCTAGTGGATATAGAGAAGAATCAAAAGCAATCATCCATCTTGCTCTGAATAGTTATTTTGTTCAGTAAATTACAAAATTATATTAAATACAAAATGCAGCCATTTCATTCAACAAAATGTAACAATTGTTATTTGTAACTACAAATCAGAGCAAATAAATGTTACCTTTGTTTTAAGAGATGCATCATTTAACCACATTTGGCTATTTTATAGTGGTCACATTTTTTAAAATTATAATTAAACATTAAAGACGAAAAGGAGTTTCTTTTTTTTTTCTTTTTTTTTATTCAAGATACATAAGAACATAGTCGACGGCATTCCTGGAAGATCCGGGTTTACTGCAAGAAAATGACAAGAAACACAGAATTAGAAAAGCCAAAAATGCCTTGGTTTTAATCCATACTTGTGTGATCAGGTAAGCAAAAAAAAAAAAAAAGAATCACCAGCAGAGGAAAAGGTGGATTTTGCAGTTCAACAACTAGCAATCTAAATGCAAATGGGAGATGAAGTTCATAATCACATGTTGAACAGTAATTTCATATAAGCTCTGGACTTCATTTCCCATCAGCCTGCAGGTGAAATGCCGCATACTAAATAGACCTGCTTAAGGTACTCCTATTAGCAAATGAAAACTATTATGCTCAACAGAGTTTGGTCAGTCAAATAGCTTCTTCAGACTAAGACAATACAGCAATTGAACTGTACAAGTAAAAATTTCCTAAAATGATCATGAAGTAAAGTAAGCTTTTCCAAGGATACTTGAAAGCTGCCTTCATATTAAATAAACCTATGCACCCAAAATGTAATTACATTATTTGGACCAATGAGCCATACTGGACATTTTTAGCAGGCATCTGTAAAAGATATCAGCCCTTAAAGCAAGGTAAATAAAAATATGCAGGCATATTCACCCTTCATGTAGTACAAACCCGCCATTAGAATATCATTATTTCCCCAAAAAAGATTACTGTGCCCTGAAGAATACTGTGTTGAAAACTCAAAACCATTTCGCTTGACGTTCAACAACAGTTAAGAGCAAATCGGTCATTTGTGAGGTTGCACATTATATTAACATCCATTCAAAAGAACAAGTGAAAATCTCAGAACACACAGATGAGCTAAGTTCATTTTAATGCAGCACAACTGTGTACACATTGTGTTTTATCTGCTGCAGAACTGTGTACAGATTCATAATGCGAACTAGCAGCCCGACCCTGTTCCTGGACATCTACGGTGCTGTAGGTTTTCACTGCAACCCTAACAACGCATACCTCATTCAGCAGCTAGAGATCTTAGAGCTACTAATGAATAGAATCAGGTGTGCAATGTTAGGGTTTAAATGCACAGGATGGCAGGTCTCCAGGAACAGTCGGGTAGCCTCGGACTGAAGTCACTAAACCATCACACAGACACTGCAGCAGAGAAACAAACAGCATCGGAAGGGTATGGTGATGGCAAAAGGCAAGCAAAGCTCTCCCCAACTGGGTCAGACGCAGTGTGAGGCAAGATGAACAACGACCCAAACCCCCTGCTCCTTTCTTTAATACCTGTGACTGAGACTTCATTTCTGAAAGCACCCATGGGAAGTACGATGAAGAGAGAGAGACACATGAAATGGCAATTTAGACCGCTTCACTTAGCCCAATATATTCTCAAAGACAAGTCTACTCAACTCCTGTCCTGGAGGACTGTGGTTCAGAACATCTTCCTGCTTCATTTACAGCCCAAATGCACACAGAGATTTATTCAGTCTCAAACAGGCTGTCACGTTGGTACAGAAGCCTCAGGCCCTTCAGGACCAGGAGTTGAACAGTGCTACCCCAAGTGATTCTACCAACTAGCCTACATTTACATCCAAGTGCTTTACAACAGTATATGCCAGCACATACTGTACACATGGCAGTCAGGTGCTCAAACCAATAACACTAGGGAAATTAAGAGATTAAAAGAGAAACTACAAAAAGAAGCTTAAAGTGTCAACCTGTATTTTTTCCATATTAAAAACAACTTTTGATACATTCTCACAATGGCAATTTAGCAATACTGACTCAATGCGTTTGCGTTCTTCAATTGCTCCTCTATATGCAGTTTCTCACTGTTCATACTGGGTGTGACATACGTGCCCCGTATTAAAAATTGATGATGCGTGTAAACTACGTATATGGCAAATGTGAAAGCATTTGCCTAAAATATTAGTGTCAGATGACATTGTTAGTTATCTCTAGGCACTCTTTTTACCAAAATATGCTGACGCTGGGTTATCTAAAACATTAAGAGCCTGATCTGCAGACTGTGCTCCTAGTAATTTCGTTTGGAATGGAACTCTGGCATGTGCAGTGTGATGACAAACCCTTAAACACCAGATCACAGATGTCACTAACTCAACGAAAACGGAAAAATTACAGATAAGACACTTTAAGTACTAAAACACGATTAGAAATGATAAAATAACATCACTGAGCTTCAGATGTTACAGTTTTACAGGAGCTACACTACTGGTGAACGAATTACCTTCTGTTGTCCCAAGGAACACATTAAAAGGAGAAACATGGGGAAAATTAAAGCAACAAAACACGGATGAATGAGGCAAGCTGAGAATGTTTGATGAGTGTCTGATAACACAGAATTTGTAAAAAAGCGAGTTACCTTTTTGCCAGAAGCGCCAACATTGGCTTTGGCCACTCCACGGACTTTCTTCATTCTGTTCTTACGTTCCTTACGCTGTTTCCTGGAGGACTTTTTCTTTTCAAACAGGCCGTGCTGTAGGTACAGATGAACACACATTCGAAAATATTCTAACCAATTAGGGCTTTAAATGACATGTATACCTTTGACTCTGTACCATCAACGCATGCAAACCAAAGTGGTCTTTTCAATATTTCAGATCAAATTAGACTAACAATTGAAGAAAACAGTTGGAGATGATTTAGGTTCAGCTGTAAGTTGTATTGTGAAGTCAGCGTGAACTCACCCTGCCCAGCCTATGTTTGGGCTCATTCTTCTTGGCGTAATCTAAAGAGTCGTACACCATCGCGAAGCCGGTTGTTTTGCCGCCACCAAACTGAGTCCTGAAGCCAAAAGCAAACACCACATCCGGGGTGGTTTTGTACATTTTGGCGAGCTTCTCCCTGATCTCAGTCTTTGGGACCGTCGACTTGCCAGGGTGCAGGACATCGACAACCTTTAAAGTAAAAAGGACAATATTCATAAACATAGCAACAAACTAAGGATTCACAGAAACTGTATCAACATAAACGAATAGTTTAAATTCAGATGTGTAAATCATGAAAACCGTTTGATGAGTATAAAAGCCATACTGGAAATTATATTATTTGTACCAATAAGCCATACTGGACGTTACATCATATAGGACAAAGTCTATATAACACCTATAAGTTGATAAATGATGACTAGTGGCCACACTTACCATTTGCTTCCTCTGAAGCAAACGGTTCGTCATAAACTTCCTGGTCCGAACTGTCACGGTGTCGTTCTGCAAAATAAAGAGTAGAGGAGATGCTAAGTTACACACTGAAGTCACATATTTAAGACAATAATATTAGCAATACAGACTAGATTGCAGTAAAATCAGAAATGTTCAAATCGCCAAGAGCAAGCTACTATTGTGACTTCCCATGACTGTTCAGCTGGAGACGCCACATTTTCTAAACGTTTAAAATACCACTCGAGGACAAAGCTGGGCATTTGACAAGTGTATTTTAGAATACAATTTCTGCAGCTTCATTCTTTCCATTTTGAGAATTGACATGCCATGTAGGAAGCATACCTAAGTTACCTATGAGTATGGGTATGCAAGTTATGGTTGCTAAGGCAGATACAAGGCTCATACAAATTGGCAAGTTAGCTCGTCGCACGCATAAGTAATATGTTACAAGGCAGGATGATGTTTTGAACGGTCTGATAGGATATACTTAGGTTGGTTATCGAAGACCTACTTCTGCAGTTATACCTCAATATATGGATATCTGGAACAACTTCACATGGAGCTTGCTAGCTCATATGGCATCGCTAGCTAGGTTTTATCGGAGGGAACTTGGGAAACTGAAAATTAATCATTTTGTCTCTTATACCCACTCATACAGTGTAATGAATCATTGGACCCTTTTTATATGATGTCTTAAATGTAGTAGGTCGATTACGATGGAAGGATGGCACAGATTTTGAACGGTTTTCTTTCCAAACTCTGGGTTACCGCACTCACCATATCGGCAGTTGCCTCTCTCAGGGATGTGGAAAAGACCGAAGGCCCCGCAACTGGCTAATCATATGCCTGAATAGGGGTCGCAATAGGAGTTCCAAAAAATGCCTGATTTCAAATAGACAGGCTTATATACGGTAGAAATAATAATATGTAGTTTCATTTATTCTAACTCGAAACCACGGATCATCCACCATAAATAATAAAATCCATGATTCTGATGAGAAAAACTCTTGATAACGGGGTCCTCACATTAATGGTTGCATGTGCGACCATTCACCGCTAGATGGTAGTAATCATTAAATAACGCCATTTGTATTTCTCACACCCTACACTGGGAATGTCTTTTTCAGAATTTGCGTTACACGTTGTCAAATAGGTTAAAGTTCAGGAGTCAACACATTGCGGCAGCTTTACGTCATGAGCGAAGCTGTGACAGTATGATGGTTGCGTGCGTTTCACCTTCTAGCTAGCCTGTGGTATCAGGAATCATAACATTTAGCATATTCCTCGTCATAACTTATTTTTCCTCATAACAGTATCTCTCAGAGCTCCATCATGGTGAAGGAGCAATTTAGAGAAACAGATGTGGCAAAAAAGATGTAAGTTCGATTAAATAAATTCATTTGGAGTCTTTTGCTCCTCAAATTAATGTTGGCTAGCTAGCCGGTTAACTGGCCAGTGAGAAAAATACTATTCCATAAACTAGATTGTAAAATGCATGTGCGACTCCGTTGAGGAGACGGTCTGTCGTAGCTAGATTAACGTATGCTATTTTGCTATTTGATAACAACACTTGCATGATCAGTAACAAGTATCTGTTGCTAACATGACGTTTATAATCGCGAGACATCAGTTGTTCATCGCCTTCTTAATTTAGTTGACTAGCAGTAATTTACATTTAATCCATTATTGGTAGCAAACTACCTGTAATCCACCACAGCAATTTCAAATTGTAATGAATTCATGAACTTGTTTTGAGAAACTTGGCCGAGGGTGTGCTGCATTGTAGATGTCTGTACTTTTCACGTTGGTGCTGATCTTTTTTTCTTTTTCTTTTACCACTACCGTGTGCAGCCTTGCCGATTTTTACATTGTGGTGTCACATTTTATTCTGTTATGTTATATGGGTCTTTATCCTCATCCCAAAGTAAGGTTTATCTCGGTCAACTGATGACTAAACCATACGAAATGACGAGCTTTAACCCCATTTTACCTTTAACCTTTCTGGATAACATCGTAGCTAGAACTACTTGTGAAAATGCATGTTTAGAGTCTTCAGTGATGCATTGTTGTTTTTCCTCCTGTTTCAGTAGCCACATCTGTTTCGGGATGAAATCCGCCGAACAGATGCGTCAGCAAGCTCACATCCAAGTGGTCAGTAAAAACCTGTACAGCCAGGACACCCGGCATACCCCGCTGCCTTACGGAGTGCTGGATCATCGTATGGTGAGCAAAGATGGTTGCCGTGTCATCCTGACATCACACACCCACCTTTCCTGCTGTATGTGTTACAAAACATACAAATTTGGTAACGCTCTACTGTGAGGTTAGGTACATTAGTTCGTGAAATAGCATGAACTGTAGTTGTTAACTAAATACTGATAAGTTAATCTTATTTGCTTTATGTATTTGGACATCATTAATTAATGTTACAACCTACATTAGATGATGACAATTCATATTGGAATGGAAATCCAAACCGACTTACAAAACAATGAAAACATAATGCAATCAATTAATATGAAGAGAAATAATAAAAAAATAAAAAAATTGCTATGTCAGAAAAGGTCCATGTCAGGAATTTCTCGTTTTCCTTCAGGGCACTAGTGAGAAAGATCGGCCTTGTGAAACTTGTGGGAAGAATCTGGCGGACTGCCTAGGACATTATGGATATCTGGACCTGGAGCTGCCCTGTTTTCATGTGGGGTATTTTAAGGCGATCATTGGGATCTTGCAGGCAAGCTTCTTTCAAATACCTTTTTTTTACTTTATCGCAGTCTTTCTTAAAATAATGTGACTGTTGCCAGTCTTTGCCCAAAATGTGAAGGATTTATTCTGATGTCATGCTTTACAGATGATCTGCAAAACGTGTTCCCATATCATGCTCACCAAAGAGGAGAAACAACAGTTCCTGGATGTTTTGAAGAGGCCCAATCTGGCCTACTTACAGAAACGTGGCCTGAAAAAGAAGATTTCTGATAAATGCCGCAAGAAAACAATCTGCTTGAACTGCTCAACCTTCAATGGTAAAAACCAGTGCCATTCATTGTAAAGTTGCATTTGATTGAATTTTGCATGTAATTTACAATTTACTGTTTTGTCAATGCAATATTTAACTGCATTCACAGTACTTGCCTTATTCAGCCAGTGTAGACACACAGTGGTATTTTGGTGGTATCACAGTGGTGTTCTCTTGTTGCTGCCTGTACAGTTCTTGCATATCTTGCATTGAGATGGCTCGTCCTTTATGAAATTACCCTGTTTTGTTAGGTCCGGTGAAAAAATGTGGGTTACTGAAGATTATCCACGAGAAATACAAGACAACCAAGAAAGTAGTGGATGCTGTTGTGTCAGAATTCCTCCAATCATTTGATATTGCGATAGAACACAATAAAGAAGTGGAATCCTTACTGACAAGGGCGCAGGTAAATCAGTTGTGGACTGCCTCTGATTGCAGCCTTATGGAAAAATTAAGCATTTCAGGGGACTTCATGTTTCATATGATATACCAATTCTCACCAACGAATGAGACCAAAGCTGCCTCCAAGTCTTTTAATTCAAGTTGCTTTTAAAGGCACATATTTCTAAACAGTATTTTAGTATTAGTTTTTTTTTTTTTATATAAGAGCAGGAAATCCACCCTTTTGTTGTATTTTTTCACTTTATTCTGATGGGGAAAGGCAGAAAGGGTTACATATAAGAGATTGGGTTGAACAATAATGGGGAATCAAACTTTCAGTTGAGTAGGTCATGGTGTAGAATGTTTTGTAACTTCCTCATTTCTTTTAGTTTCTATTATTCCATGTCTTTAACATATGTAGATTTGTTTTGCCCATTGTGTAATGCTGTTATATTGCGTGCACTGAACCTGTGGTGTGAAATGCACTTTACAGGCAAAGCTTTTAATTCTGTCCATGTGTGTGTGTGTGTGTGTGTGTGTGTGTGTATACGTGTTTGGACCGCAGGAGAACCTGAACCCTCTGGTGGTGCTGAACCTGTTCAAGAGGATCCCATCGGAGGACGTGCCCCTGCTGCTCATGAACCCAGAGGCAGGGAAACCTGCGGACCTGATCCTGACCCGGCTGCTGGTTCCCCCTCTCTGCATCCGCCCCTCTGTCGTCAGCGACCTCAAGTCCGGCACCAACGAGGACGACCTCACCATGAAGCTCACCGAGATCATCTTCCTCAATGATGTCATCAAAAAGGTGACTGAGAGCTCCCTCCACAATTCAGCCTGATGCAGGAAGATGATCCTTTTTGGAAACACTCTTTACTCTGCTCACCTTGCAATGTATGTAAACAACTGTGACAGCTGGTCTCCTCCTCTTAGCACCGCGTGTCTGGAGCCAAGACGCAGATGATCATGGAGGACTGGGACTTCCTCCAGCTCCAGTGCGCCCTCTACATCAACAGCGAGCTGTCGGGCATCCCGCTCAACATGGCTCCCAAGAAGTGGACCAGAGGCTTCGTGCAAAGACTCAAAGGGAAACAAGGTGACTCGCTGTGGACTCACTGTGTCACGGGCCTTTTCATACACTGCTTTCAAGTGTGAGGTGCAATCATCATTTCAATGTGCTGTGACTTGAGGAAATTCTATATTTGGCACAATTCTTAAATAGTATGTGAATGGTCTTGCATTAATATGGTTAAAATGAGCGTAGAACACAATACAGGACGTTCTTTTATGGTTTGTAGGGCGATTCCGAGGAAACCTTTCTGGAAAGCGAGTGGATTTCTCTGGCAGAACGGTAATCTCTCCTGACCCTAACCTGCGCATTGACGAGGTCGCTGTGCCGGTCCACGTGGCTAAAATCCTGACTTACCCAGAGAAGGTGAGCCCTCTACCGCTATCCTTGAGCTCAGACAGCTGTGCATGGCAGAAGCACAATGTGACTTTTTTATTTTTACGGTTTATTCCTAACTCAATTTCTTGTATTGTCTGCTCTATATGCAGTTATCGGTTTCTACTTTATCCTGCTGGGTCTGTTTCACTGCCCTATACTTGACGAGTGGATAGTTTTGTGGGTAGATGGATATGCACATTCATTGGACACATGGTGTCATTGATGCGAAGCCCTTCTCTGTAGTAGCACCCCTTAATTTCAGCAGCTTGAGTGCTAATACCTCCCCCTTGTGGGGAATCTTCAGCCCGCTAAATGTTAAATGAGTGAGTTGCAAGCCAGAGGTCCACGAGGTGCTTTGCATTTAAACACAAAAACAGAATGTGTCTTTGAGTGTGTCTCTTTGCTGGCTTGCTGTGCTCCAGGTGAACAAGGCCAACATGGACATGTTGAGGAAGCTGGTGCGGAACGGGCCAGATGTGCATCCAGGAGCCAACTTCATCCAGCAGCGCCACATGCAGATGAAGAGGTCAGAGCAGAGCCTCCTCTCCCCTGACCCTGCGCTTGAGCAGAGCCTCCTCTCCCCTGACCCTGCGCTGGAGGCAGAGCCTCCTCTCCCCTGACCCTGCGCTGGAGGCAGAGCCTCCTCTCCCCTGACCCTGCGCTGGAGGCAGAGCCTCCTCTCCCCTGACCCTGCGCTGGAGGCAGAGCCTCCTCTCCCCTGACCCTGCGCTGGAGGCAGAGCCTCCTCTCTCTTCACCCTGCGCTTGAACAGAGCCTCTGCTCCCCTGACCCTGGCTTGAGCAGAGCCTCCTCTCCCCTGACCCTGTGCTTGAGCAGAGCCTCCTCTCCCTTCACCCTGCGCTTGTATAGGCTGATGCTGGAGGCAGAGCCTCCTCTCCCTTCACCCTGCGCTTGTATAGGCTGATGCTGGAGGCAGAGCCTCCTCTCCCTTCACCCTGCGCTTGTATAGGCTGAGGCTGGAGGCAGAGCCTCCTCTCCCTTCACCCTGCGCTTGTATAGGCTGAGGCTGGAGGCAGAGCCTCCTCTCCCTTCACCCTGCGCTTGTATAGGCTGAGGCTGGAGGCAGAGCCTCCTCTCCCCTGACCCTGCGCTTGTATAGGCTGAGGCTGGAGGCAGAGCCTCCTCTCCCCTGATCCTGTGCTTGTATAGGCTGAGGCTGGAGGCAGAGCCTCCTCTCCCCTGACCCTGCGCTTGTATAGGCTGAGGCTGGAGGCAGAGCCTCCTTTCCCCTGATCCTGCGCTTGTATTGGCTGAGGCTGGAGGCAGAGCCTCCTCTCCCCTGATCCAGCACTGCTCTGTGCACCTTATTGGTTTATTGCATTGAACAGTTCTGCATAGACTGCAGCTGTGGGGGGGTGGAAAGATGATAAATGTCTCTTGAAAGTATATTCACGTGAATAGCCAATTAGCTTTGATTGAGACGGCAGGTAATCTGTTCTGTGACCGAGGTAATCGGTTTTGCATCTGCTATAATTATGGTCATGAAAGGCTGGCTAATGACTTTTGGACTAAATTATAAACCAGCAAAAGAATGAAGTCGGTAGCAGGTAGGCTAGTCTTCGTTGGCTGTGTTGGATTGTGTGTGTTCATCATAGTATTGTTAATCTTTTTCCCGTTTTTTCGTTAGGTTTCTGAAGTATGGCAACCGAGAGAAGATGGCTCAAGAGCTGAAATACGGAGACGTGGTGGAGCGACACATGATCGACGGCGACATCGTTCTCTTCAACCGCCAGCCGTCCCTGCACAAGCTCAGTATTATGGCCCACATTGTGAGTCACGGCAGCGCAAGATCTGATCCTGCATGAATCCGGCCAAAACTGTCGAAGAGATAGCTTTTATGACTGGTAGAATAGGGGAATTTGTTAAGACGGGTGTTCTCAAATCAGAACTGAAATCGGCTCATATGTCAGAGAAAGAACTTCCATTTTGTTCTTAACATTGTATAAAGTGTTAAAAGCAAGCAGCCAGCAAGATTTTGCAAGGCTTTTTGCTAGGTATTGCGTCCTGCCTCGAACCAAATATGGCTGCCTGACCCCAAAAACACGTATAAAATGACTTCAGATACAACTGACCGCAAGGTCACTGGCTTCCTTCAAACTTTTAGATTTTTCATTTAATTTTTCATTACCCCTATTTTTGATCTCCTTAGGCCAGAGTGAAGCCTCACAGAACCTTCCGCTTCAACGAGTGCGTGTGCACGCCGTACAACGCTGACTTTGACGGGGACGAGATGAACCTGCACCTCCCGCAGACGGAGGAGGCCAAGGCCGAGGCCCTGGTTCTGATGGGGGTGCGTGTCCGCAGGAGGGGTGGGGGGGGGGGGGGGGGGGGGGGGTCTCACTCCCCTGTTTTTCTGTTTGTCAGACCAAATGTGCCTTCAGCCCAAACACTGCATTTCTTTTTTATTCCAGACTAAAGCAAATTTAGTCACCCCCAGAAATGGAGAGCCTCTGATTGCAGCGATTCAGGACTTCTTGACAGGTGAGGGTTGCCCATCAACCGCTGATTGGATAAAAGGGCAATGCTGTTTCCCTTGAAAGTGCTTAGGTTAGCCACTTTGATTTTTGAGAAAATACTGTGTATGACTACCATTGGGGAATGTATTTTAAAGCAGTTGTTGTTTTTATTAATACACTTCCCCCAGATCTTTTTATGCTAGTAAAGTCAACAAAATGACTTGGTAGGCCCACAAAGGCTTATTGCTCCGGTGCTCCAGTAGGGGGAGCTGATGAGCTGTTCTCATTCGCTGTTGCTGTGTTTCTGTTTCTCAGGGGCCTACCTTCTGACTTTGAAAGATACTTTCTTTGACAGAGCAAAAGCCTGTCAGATTGTTGCCTCTATTCTTGTTGGAAAAGATGAAAAGATCAAAGTTGCACTCCCTGCTCCGGCAATCTTGAAGGTAAACCATTTTTCTACATTTGCTTTCCTTTAACAGTAATACTTTAAATGCTGTTTCTGGAAAAAATGTATCATTACATTACACTGCTCATGCTCAGGAAATGGTGCAATAAGCTTATGTCTTGGAAGTTATCCTGGAATATTTTTTTCCATGGCTATTTTCACACAAAAATACTGTTAACCCTTTTCAGTCCCAAGCTCAATAGGAAGTGGCCTGACCCACATCCCAAGGGGTTTTGAAAGGGCATAAGGTTGAGACTGACATATAGCACTTTTGGGACTGAAAGGGTTAAATTACATTACATACAAATGTGGGCTTACTTTGTCTCTTCCAGTTAAAGTCCTTGGCCTTTGTCTTATGACGCACCCAACTGTTCACTATGATCTTGACGATGGTCTATGATATAATCGTGACGATGATGGTGCCCAAAATACTAGTGAGTGAGTGGTTGTGCCCTGCAGGCAGTTGGAGGGCACTGAGTGGGAGGGGTTCTGCCATTATGAGCCCCACCTCATCATAAAAAGTCTCGTTAACTTCCATTTTTCACTGCAGTCCACCAGCTGCCTGTACTACTTCATCTGCTGTCATGACTGTGCAGCTCTGTCAAATTTATTTGAAACACATTTTCACCAACATCGCAAAAACTCTGCAAAACAAAGGATACATAAAATAACATGTATGCTTAAGCTAATGTACTGATGTGTCAGTTATGTTTAGTGTGTGCATGTCACAGCACTAACTCTGCAAGTAACTCTACAAGTGCTACAAAATGTTCCAATTTTGGGGAGAACTTGATAAGCTGGAGATGTTTTTCACCAATATGTTTCTGGTTATTTTGTTTGGACGCATGTGGACTGAAGTGCACCTCAGGAAATTGCACAAAAACCATCGGAAAATCAACCTTTTAAAGTGATTTGGTCCTATAATTACTATACTTCAATGGACTTGTTATTTTAGACTTTTCAGTATTTGCAGACAGCAACCAAAGGTTATATCCTCTAATGTAATTTTTTCTTGTTTTGTTTAATAGCTTATATTCATGTCCACTCAGCCTCAAAATAATGGTATTTTTTTGGTTCTGTTCTTGGCAGTTTGAGGCACAACTTGTCTGACAGCCAGAGCGCACTCATTTTCATATTAATGAAATGATATGTTAATTATGTCAGTAAATAAAATAGCATCTCCCCTATCGGTTTTGAAATGGCATTTTGTAATGGCTGTTAATTATAGGGCAATTCCATGCCAGCTTCAGGAAGCTGCACCACAGCGCCTCTTTTTCAGTGTGTTTGTAGGCAACAGTGATAGAACTCCACGTTTAATTTTGCAGATAGAGCCATTTCAAGTTCACCGGGTGTCGAGATGAAAAGCCTGTTATGGCACGAAATATGATTTTTATCAGGAAAAGTGCTTGATTCTTTCAAAATTATCACAGTTACCTGTATAGCTACTGTAGACTATTCCACTGTTGGGGTAAATGGGATTTAATCCATTACTGCATACATCATTGATTTGTATTTGTTGACAGTATTTTATTTATTCTATTGGATTGATGCGTGTACAATATGCATAATTTCTAATCATAGATAAAAAAAATTAATGTTCATTGGCAAAGTTACACGACCTTTAGAATAATTGTTTTGGTATCACTCCAAATGCAACTTCACACGTATTACAAAATAACCAATTATTCTGAAGGTCGTGTAACTTTGCTAATGAACATTTATTTTTTACCTATGATTAGAAATGATGCAGTATTGTACACGCATCAATCCAATGAAGTAAATAAAATACTGTCTTTTTTATGTGCATGTCATTTCCTGATGTGATTTCAAATTAGGCCTTCAATAAATCCCCTGAGGTGATTCTAATTTCAAGTGGCATTTGGAATGATACCAAAACAATGAACCTAATTAACAGACTGTGTTTTTTTCAGTGGATCAGGGATATATACACAGTAATGGATTAAAATGTGGAACAGTCCACTGTGGCTAATACTGGTCATTGCAATTGGACTTGAGTTGGCCTGGAATGGCCCCAAACTGTGTGGGGTTTTTTTTTCTGTTTAAAATGGGCAGCAATGCCTTTTGCTGGGTTCAGATTAAACATGCATTTAGCTGAATAGTAGTGAGAGATTAGGTTGAAATGAAATTAGTATGTAGGTTAGTAGCAGTGAGAGATTAGGTCTAAATGGAATGAGTATTTTGGTGAATAGCAGTGAGAGATTAGGTCTAAATGGAATGAGTATTTTGGTGACTAGCAGTGAGAGATTAGGTCTAAATGGAATGAGTATTTTGGTGACTAGCAGTGCGCGATTAGGTCTGAATTATGAATGTGTGCTTGCAGCCCGTAACTCTATGGACAGGTAAGCAGATCTTCAGCCTCATTCTGAAGCCCAGCAAGGACTGTCCTGTCAAAGCCAACCTGCGCACGAAGGGCAAGCAGTACTGCGGGAGAGGAGAGGACCTCTGCTACAACGACTCCTGTGAGTGCTCCGCACGAGAGCCCCAATTACATCCGCCCTGCCGAGGCCCTCTTTCTGAGCTCTTACCTCCTCCCCTCTCCTGTGTGTCCAGTCGTGGTGATTCAGAACAGCGAGCTGATGTGTGGCAGCATGGACAAGGGAACCCTGGGGTCCGGCTCCAAGAACAACATCTTCTACATCCTCCTGCGGGACTGGGGTCAGATGGAGGCGGCCAACGCCATGTCGCGCCTGGCCCGGTTGGCTCCCGTGTTCCTGTGTACGTCCCTCCGACTCGCCCCAAGTGTGCACATCCTGTCTGACGTCCATGGTTTGAGGAAATATGGTGGTGTAACACTTTCAGTCCCAAGAGTGCCAAATGGCCCTCGAGTATAACTACCGTAAGGCACCCTCAACCTTTATAACTTTTGTACCAGTCAAAATGACTGCTATACTGTTGTTTTGAGCCCCTATTAAAACACTACAAAATTCTCAACTTTCTCTATTTCTTCAACCCAAGCCAAAACCCCTTGGGATTTCAGTGGAGCCACTTCATATTGGGCTTGAGACTGAAAGGGTTCATTTGTGGTGATTTTGCCCATTATCGCCGGTTTGCAAACGGTTAAATATCAACACAGTTGTTAGTAGGCCACAGTTAATGATGGATGTTGCCCTCTTGCAGCCAACCGAGGGTTTTCGATTGGGATCGGGGACGTGACCCCAGGCCAGGGCCTGCTGAAGGCCAAGCAGGACCTCCTGGATGCAGGGTACAAAAAGTGCGATGAGTACATCGAGGCACTGAACTCCGGCAAACTGCAGCAACAGCCAGGATGCACCGCTGAGGAGACCCTGGAGGTAAAAAAACCACATTTTTCCTCCAACTCTTCATTATCTTACCTGATCTATTCGCAGTTCTGGTCGAGCCATCTGGTTGATTGTTATGAAACTCAATACGTTGTTAGAGCGTAGTTCCAAAGCAAAATCCAAACTCACAAATTTTCCTCAAGGACCCATTAAACATTAAACTTGTTGTACTATTTTTGGTGAAATTGTGTGTAAACAATGTTTCTGCATCAAACAATATGCCGACAATGAGCCAATACCATTGCAGCTAGGCACGGCTAATCCCAAAACTTTTTGTATGTCCCACATGTTTATTGCAAAGACCACAAACTTAATGCTTTGACCAATCCCCTCATTAGAAATGTATATGTGCCCAAAGCATCACCCCCGTCCTGAATTAGCTGCAGATTGTTGTAGTGTATGAACATGGGATTAATCTTGCATCTAAACTGTCAAAATGTGGACAGTCCACAAGGATGACAAAAATCACAGCGCAACAATTTTGGGACTCATTTGCCACACTAGGGCATTGTCAACTTGCTGTATACATCAGTTTCTTTGTGTTCGTTGTTTCCTTGTGTTCATTTTAAATGAATACAGAGACTTTATTGCAGTTTGTGAGAGTGTCCTTTGGTAAGTGCTACTGGGGCGGTGTTTGTGATTGTGTGCTGCAGGCTCTGATTCTGAAGGAGCTGTCGGTGATCAGAGACCACGCGGGCAGCGCCTGCCTGACTGAGCTGGACAAAAGCAACAGTCCTCTCATCATGGCCCTGTGTGGCTCCAAAGGTAGGTCACCGGAAGGGCCTCCCGTTCTCCCCAAGAGCCGTGCGGCCCGCGTGGAGACCCCACCGCACCGTCCGGCCCGCCTTTGCTGGGCCTTTTGCGTCACAGCTGGGAAGGGACACAGGAAGTGCGTTCACCGTTTTTAAATGCTAATGAAGTGTTTTTCTTCTCTTGCTGAAAGGGTCCTTCATTAACATCTCCCAGATGATTGCCTGTGTCGGTCAGCAGGCCATCAGCGGGTCCCGGGTCCCCGATGGCTTTGAGAACCGCTCGCTGCCGCACTTTGAAAAGCATTCGAAAGTGAGCCCTTCAGTACTCACGCATGCTCACGCTCCAGCTGCTTTTACTCACCCATCCAAACATTCGTACATTTCTTTTGTACTATTTTTTCCTTGAAAGGTTGATTCATTTTACCAAACACCTCTACACCATGAAAAAAGCCCTTCATGATCCTTTGTTCCAGTGAATGAACAGTAAGAGAATGCACAAATTATATAAAATACTACTGCACCACGAGCACAAGAAGGGCCCCACTTGATGATTGAAGACTTAACTGTGTTATGCCGGGTCTTCCCTCATTCCACTTTACATGTGGCACACTTCCCTTGTCATAGCTGACTGTGAGAACAATGTATACCTCTGCTGAAATGGAAACGCCAAATGCCTGGTAATGGACTGTAAATGAGTGTCCCCTGCAGGTTATGGAGTTTGAGGGAGGCTTCTTTGTGGGCATTTCAAGACTTGTTTGCCTGGTTTTGACTGCATGGAGTGGAGTCGTTCTCTGATCAAAGCTCCACAAAGAAATATGTGGAAAAAACTATTTAAATCAGCATGGGGGAAATGGTTGGGAAAAATTCTGAAAGGATAACATTATTTCTTATGATACAGTGACATACAGTGAAATGATAACCATGTCATCTCTTCCTACAGCTTCCCGCAGCGAAGGGTTTTGTAGCAGACAGCTTCTACTCTGGGCTGACACCCACCGAGTTCTTCTTTCACACCATGGCTGGGCGAGAGGGCTTGGTGGACACTGCTGTCAAAACGGCTGAAACTGGGTACATGCAGGTAATTCACGCATTTACCTCTTCCCCCTGTAGCTTTACTTCGTTCATAGTATACTCTGAACAGCTTCATTGAAACAATGCCATACATGTTGTTTTGTAGGAAATGTTATGTATAGGTTCACACCATGTCACATCACATTTGATATTAATTAAGCCTTCTATTCTTCTGCAGATTGTTGGGATGAAATTGCAGTTCACTCAAAGCCTTATGAAAAATTATACAGTACATTCTGTTGTTTTTGTATTTATCTTGCCACAGGGCTCCAACAGTCTTTGAAAAGCAGCAGAGTTCTGTAAAAGTTTCAAATGCAGATAAAAATGCCTGCTGCCACCAAGTTCTGGAAAAACTTTAAAATGCAAAAACAATGACAGCAGGCACTGTTCTGCAAAAGTTCTTTCAACTGATGAAATATCTTGCTGTCCTTGCGAAGCTAGTGAAAATTGTCTTCGGAAAGATATGTCTACTCGAGCTTGATGACACTTGAGTCACAATGACGTTTTGAGTGGTAGTGCTGACACCTTTTTTTATTCTACATTATTTCCTACCAGAATATGTTGGTCCCTGTGGCATGAAGTACATGCCTTTGTAGACACTTGAATTAGGAATAGGGTGTTACTGTTCGGTTGGAGCAAAAGCCTGCACCCGCCCCGGCCATTTCTGGATGATACTGAGGACCCTCTGGTTTAGTGTTTACAACCAAATAATTTTCCCCCGATTTTATTTTCCCCATAGCCAGGTAGCTGAAATGTCACCTTTTTGTGTGATGTGTTGATTATGGACTTTGGCTTGTTGGCAGAGACGTCTGGTGAAGTCCTTGGAAGACTTGTGTTCTCAGTATGACCTCACTGTGCGAAGCTCCACTGGTGACATCATCCAGTTCATATACGGAGGAGATGGCCTGGATCCGGCAGCGATGGAGGGCAAGGATGAACCACTAGAGTTCAAGAGGGTTCTGGATAACATCAGAGTATGTGAAGTACTGCCTTTCTACCCATCAGTCAAATGTTTTTAGACAAGCAGGCATGTATACACATACACACAGACAAATGCTAACATATTTTAACAATCATGTTTCTAGATCAGGGGTGTAAAACTCCAGTCCTGGAAGGCCACAGTGTCTACAGGTGTTTGTGGTTTCCTTTCAATCAGCAGCCAATTAAGGCCTTGAGAACAAGGTGTGTGGACTCTTTAGCCAATGAAAGACTTTGAAATGTATATCTGTGCTGAAACACACCAAAAACCAGCAGAAACTGCGGCCCTCCAGGACTGGATTTTGACACCCCTGCTCTAGATGTACAGTAACATGGCTTGTTTTTAATGTACATCTTATACTTTTTTGATACCACAGACCAGTAGTAGAAACCTTCGCAAGCATCTGTTTTTATTGATACATAGAGGTGGCCAGCCTGCTGCCCTTAATGCATGTGTGCCTATCTTATGTGTTGCCTAACTGTTGCATAACTGAACTCTTTTGTAATTAAAAAAAGAAAAAAAAAGAAAAGGCATTATATTAAATCATGTTGGTAGATTGTCTTTTCAGCAGTAACCGATTTTCCGTTTCAGGCTGTGTATACGTGTTCAGACCAGCCGGCTCTGAGCAGGAACGAACTGGTGCTGACGGCTGAGTCTATTATGAAGAGGAGTGATTTCACCTGCTGCAGAGACAGCTTCCTGGAGGTCAGCTTCCTCTCCAGGGCCGGGGGGATGGGGGAAATATTCATTTATTTATTTTTTATTTATTTTATTTGATCTTTTATCTTTTATTTTCCTTTGTGTAGATCTTTTATTTCGCAAATCTGCTAGCGTGTTTTCTTCCTGTTCGCATATCGTGAGGCAAATTTTTTTTCTGCCTGAGGAAAGGTTGGCTTCTCTGACCCCTGCTCCTGTGCACCAACAGAAATGAACAATTGGCAAACGGCCACTGTGAAAGCGCAGACCAGTGTGTGCATTCTCCAGCCAGGAGTTGGCATGTCGTAACTAGCGCTCGTATGCTACAGTTTCTCATTTCACTGAGCACATGAAACGATAGCTGGTTAGATGCCGGGTGCGGAGTTCGGAAGTAAGTTTGAAAGGTAAACGAGCATTCTGCTCTATTAGTTAACGTTCCTGGATTTCCAGTTTCCACTATAAGCAGTGCATGATGTATGATTTTAATGACTGGAAGTATCATAACAATAGCTATATAAGTTTCATGTCTAATTTAAGTTTAACTTGTCTTTCATTATTATCACAATGATAGAAATGACTAATCATGAAACATGTGATGCCTACATTGGTAGTGTAATTTATCATGAACCATCTCTTTACAGTCGTCCATTGTGCATAGGATGACTGACACTTTAAATCCTCATTGGCCTACTTTAGTACCTCAGCTGTTCTGGATAGGATACAAGATTCGAAACCATAGAAATGGTTTGAAGAAAGCGTAATCAGGACTGCTCTCAAATCTACCAGCAATGACCCTATTACCCCTCTTGCTCGCTTGTTCACGGTGGACTTGCAATGGGTTATTCTATATTTGATTGATCACATACACCCGGTCTGGTATGTGATTGTAAGAGGTTTCTTCATTCTTACAATTTTATCAGAAGTGATGATCTGAATTGTTGCTGGAGAATTTGTTACACTGTAGTTTAAAGGACATGGTCTTTTTGTGATTAATGCAAGATATTCTGTAAGCAATTAAATCAAATACACCCGAGGTAATTGGAATGGGTCCATTTGAGCAACTCTCGATTTCGATAGTGTGGCTGTCAATCGACATGGGGTATTTATTTGTGGTAACTGACTCTCTGTTGTTGGCTGGTGAAGTGAATGAAATCGGTAAATGAGCTAAGGCTACGTGCAGCTACATCAAGTTAATCATGAGAATTTGCTAAATAAACTGCAATTTTTGGGGAATAATATTTCTATTGCAGCAGCTGCACTAAATGAATGCTAGTGTGGGTGTGCGAAAGAGGAGAGAACGCTTTGCTTAGTTGTTTTTAGGGACTGAGCGGCACCTGTCAACAACATAAACTTCGGTAGTAACATGAATACTACACATCCCGCAAGATATTTGACACGAGCCGCGGTTCTATGCTTTTTCTACTCCTTGTACCAAGATCGTGGTAGCGACTAGTACAAGGTATCGCCATCCATTGGCGGACTGACCACATTACACACAGAAATCCAAATCAACTGCAATTCATTCGGATATGATTTTTTTGGGCCGTTTTCTCAATTATTCTCATTTTGGCGGTCATGATTTCCCTTTCGCTTTGGCCTCTTCCAAAGAATTTTCTATGTATAAAAAACCCTATGTAAGGAATGATAATGCAGAGGCATTGGGATGGTGTTTTCTATGGTGAGACTATGCCTTCCCAACATTGAAATATAAGTCTGATTCTTTTTCTTTCTTTTTTTTCCTGCGCATTTGTTTTTCTTTTTTTATTTGAAGGCATTAACTGAAACAGGCTCTGAAAAGTATTTTGAGGTACCGTGACTCCAGCATGTAGTGATATTGTGTGAAGTGCTTTTATGAGATTTACTGTACTATGGCGGGGTTTCATTGTACACACTGCATCGTGTTAAGCTGATTACACCTTTAGAAAATGTTTGTGCTTTGATATAATACCTTTTACCAGTTTGGAAGTGTGATTATCAGTGTTATCAGTGTATCAGTTATCAGTGTAGCACTATCTTTTATTTAATTGGCATGTTTCTAACGAACTCAGTCTGTGTGCAAATTACATTTAATTTATGAAGGGTGGCACAGCATAAAATTTTATTTTATATCTTTGGTTTGATTCATTTCTGGTATGAGCCAGGAAATCTGGAGTTGTTTTTGGCTAATATTCCATTTGTTTTGGTATGTAATCTGTTGGAAAATTTGGACTGTGTTGCATTATTTTATTGTGTTTTACCTGCACACATTCCACTTGTGTGGTTTTATTAACAGATTAGCATTTTATTTGTATGAACAATTTGTTCTTGTAACCTTTAATGCCTTGTAATCTTCTAATACCATGGTCTGCCAAATGAATGACTATTTCTGCTGCTTGTCCTTTTGTTTCTTTGTCTATTTATGCTCACTTTTTTTCTTTTTAATGAAAGGAAATCAGGAAATTCATCAAGAATGTTTCAGAAAAGATCAAGAAGACCAGGGACAAATATGGCATCAATGACAATGGTACCACTGAGGTAATGACCTGAAATTATTATTTCTATATACAATAATGCAAATGACTCCTATTAACTGTTTTCTCATTTGTTCTAGCCTAAAGTGCTTTACCAGCTGGACAGGATCACACCAACACAACTGGAGAAGTTTCTGGAGACATGCAGGGACAAATATATGAGGTAGCACACTTGGGGGGGGCGGGGGGGGGAATAATGTGATATAATACACTTGCTTTGTGTACACATTGACCACTTTATTAGGTAGACATGTACAGCCGTTTGTTAATGCAAATATTTAAGGTAATGCTGTTCACAGTATGATAAGCAAGTGATGAGTTTGAACAACTAAATGGTTTAATCTGAATTACTGTGAAGCACTCTTCTATTGCAAACTTGCACAAAAGGGACTATATAAAGTTAGATTTGATTTGAACTGCAGTACTGAAAGCCCCCTTTGAAATGGCTAAATAAGAGTTAAATGCTTTAAGCTTCATGTTATTTACTAATCGCATGGCTGGCACTTCATAGGATGAAAAGTGGTGACATCACTCCCATTGTAATGCTTTTGCAGCGTTGTATGCATCATACTTTTCTCATCATAGTTTCTCAGTTGAACCTTTTTCATAGTGGTTTTTACTGTATTGGTCTGCTACCTGTGTGGTGTCCCTATTGGTTTGTGTGCCTGTTCGTTGTCGGTTGGACCCACGTTTGAGTGATCCTGCTCTGGGCGTCCCTCCACAGGGCCCAGATGGAGCCTGGCTCCGCCGTCGGGGCCCTATGCGCCCAGAGCATCGGGGAGCCCGGCACACAGATGACCCTGAAAACCTTCCACTTTGCTGGGGTCGCCTCCATGAACATCACCCTGGGGGTTCCCCGAATCAAGGAGATAATCAATGCCTCTAAAAATATCAGGTAGGCTTTACAGGGCAGGAGGGGGGCTGTGACTGAAAACCTGGGCCTGATTTAATTTTAATATTTTACTTTCAGCAATGAATGTATGTCTTTTTAGTTAAAATACTTGTTTGAGCACTGCTGAGCTGGAACATGAGATGAAGAACTGAAAGAGCACAATGTTAAACAATGTCACTCTTTGACAGGCAAACGTATTTGCTTTTTGATTTAAGTGTCTGTGCAAAGTCTGAGTCACTCTGCTGGGTATTGTGACACTGGAAGTCTTTGAAATTTGATTCTTCCACGTTACCTTTGTAATATTTCTTTGGTGGCATGTATTGCTCTTTCTGTAGGTGAACATGATACACTTGTATCCGTGTAATTAATGTATTTGCTCAGCTAATGCTTTAGTCGATCAATGAATGTTCTGATAATAATTTATTTATTTTAAAATTTTTAATTTAATTTTAGTTTAGCCTTCATTTATACAAGGTAGTCATTTACTGCAAAACTCCCAGGAGTCAAACCTGCATGTCTTTGGATTGTGTTATGACAGCCCTACTTGTATTATAGTGGAATTTAAGATGGTTTTCTCCCATAGCACCCCCATAATCAGCGCGCATTTGGATATTGTGGATGATGCAGACTTTGCCCGCCTGGTGAAGGGGAGGATTGAGAAGACCCTTCTTGGAGAGGTATTTCAGTCTGGTCTGGATTAAATTGGATAAATTTATACACTATAATCATAACAGATTTTGAGTGCTCATTGTCCTGCTTGTTCTCTTGCTGAAAATTTTCTGTGCGCTAAAAATGAAGACAATTGAGTTCTGCCTGACCAGATACTGGCACCGATTGAGAAACTCTTGCAGATTTAGTCCTGTTGGGGGAAGTGAGGATTAATTCAAATGTGTTTAAAAGAGCGATTCCTAAATCCAGCAGTGTTAACCATCCACACCCTTTAAATGTCCAGCACTCTGAATACTGAACACATGTGTGCCAACAGTTAAAACGCCTCACTTAACCAACATGTAATATATATTTATTTGATTTAATTTGGTAATTGTCAAAAATAAATCCATTAAATCGCCAATTCTTTGATAGGCAGACCAACCTGTTGGATCAAAATGCACAACTTACATTCATTTTAACCCGGTTGTATAAAATGTATTAAGTAGAAATATGCACATCTAAACTAAAGACATGCTGCATCTACCTTAAAACAGTGACGGTGAAGACGGCCAACATTCCAGAAAGACCAGTGATTTAAAGAGTAGAACGGCAGACCAATGTGCAGGGCTTGGATGTTAATTTCCAATTCTAACCAAAAAGCAAAAAGGCTAGGTCTGTTGTAAAGTTTGGGATCTTATATCAGGATGTCACCCCCCCCAGTTCTGTCTCTCCGCTTCTTATCTCTAGACCAGGCCTGGCCTTTTGAAGTTCCCTATGGCCCAATGGTGAATTAGGAATTAGTTCCCTGACACTCCCTCTCTTGAAGGATTAATTAACACCCCTGTAAAGTGATTAGTCCTTCACACTAACATGGCTTATGTCCTTGAATGGAAACTTCATTCTACAAACCAATAAGGAGAGACTAAGGGAGGGGGTTTACCACACGATAACACCAACAGAATAAACCAGAATAAACCATTTGCATCTTTGAACGCATTCCAATCAATCTCAAGCTGGGAATGTCCACTTTGGATTACTGTCATGGAACTGCAGTCCAGCTTTTGTGCTGGGCTTCCAGCTTTGTAGTGGAGCAGAGGCTTCACCATGCCTCTGGTAGTGTCCATCAAAAGATGTGTCTTGTCATTGTGTAAATTGAAAGTGTCCTTCTCCAGTCTATGTCTTATATGATCTCTTGTGGCACTGTGATTCATGGAAGTAACCAAGTAATCAAAATTTTCAACTCTCTGTCAGATTTCAGAGTACATTGAGGAAGTGTTCCTTCCCGACGACTGCTTCATCCTCGTCAAGCTGTCACTGGAGAGAATCCGCCTCCTTCGCCTGGAGGTAAGCTCAGACGTCAACACTCCCAAGAGGCCCTTTCTCAAAGGGTTGTATTCACTTGGGTGAATTATATTGCTTATTTTTTATTTCAAATTCCTCCCCTGTAATATCAAACAATTCCTCCCCTGTAATAACAATTTTAAACGTTAACTGTTTATATGCCCCCTTCATGGGGTCAGATTCATATAAAATCAGCATTGGTTCTGCTCCATTTAAAAATCGCGAAGGTTTCAAGAAAATGGCATAATGAAGCAAAGTACCAGCCTGTGTACAGTAAAATGCATTATTTAAATTTCTGGACTCATTTACAGCTGAATTTGTTTAACGGTGGTAGAATCCTTGACTGTCATTGCCACAACTTTGGGCCTCATGTTGACAAATGCCAAAAACAGACTCCAAAGGAAACCATGAGTCTAGAATCAAGACTAGATACTGAAAGCTTTCTTATACCTGTGCTTAGGAAGTGATTGAATACACCTGGCTATTCAGAAGAGAAGCCAACCATCCAATTATTTTGATCCCCTAAAATAGGGGGTGACTATGTACAGTATAAAAAAGGATGTGTTTACCCAATATGGATGTAAATACCCTCAACTTAAAGGGGACAGTCCGTTTCATTTCAAATCCGATGTGCAGGCTTACAGAGCCAGACATTGTACCAACTGTCCAAATGCATTTGGACTGCACTGCATGTAGTCCCGTATCTTTTTAAAACAAAAACATGCGCCCCTGAAATGGTTGTCCTGGCGATATCCATTTGTGTCCTTGGTAACGTGCGTCTCCGGGAGAGGGCTGCCAGGCAGCGGCGGGCATCTAGAGTGTGTCCTGGCATGAATCCTCAAAACAGGACCGTGACGACATCCTCTCCTCCTGTAGGGGAGGCAGAATCCAGCCCAAACAACCCTGGGATGTAGCAGTGTTTGTCTTTGAAGCGACAACATTCAAAGAAAACATTATCCCAAACCACTTGCCTATGGCCTGCCGTACTTGTTCAAGGCCATCAGTTTGTAGAGCGTGTTCTGCACAGAATTTTGTATCATTCGGATGGGAGCGCGGTAGATGAGATGAATTGATTCAGATTCTACATCAAAGCAAGTTCCACATAGTACTTCAAATGTTTATTTCGGTGCATCATTTAATCGCTATCATGGGCATTTCTTTTGTTTGGAGCAGGCATTGGAGTGTGTTCACGCATTCACCTGGCTGTGCTCTGCAGGTCAATGCCGAGACGGTGAGGTACTCCATCTGCATGTCAAAGCTGAGGGTGAAGCCAGGAGACATCGCTGTCCACGGAGAGGCTGTGGTGTGCGTCTCCCCGCGGGAGAACAGCAAGAGCTCCATGTACTACGTCCTGCAGACTCTCAAAGAAGATCTTCCCAAGGTTAGAGCCAAAGCACACAACACGTATGCTTCTGTTGAAGGTTATGTTCTGCTGGAATCTGTGTAATACATTATAGAACGCCACTGCCACACAGCAAATTATTCCAGTGGGAATTCACTTCAGGTAGGTCTGCATGATTAATTTCTGTTTAACTATGATTTTCTGTTTGAGGAAACCACACACAGCTCCCTGTGCTTCATACAGGCACCTCTTTGAATACAAATGAGGCCTTTTACTTTCCACCTTTTTGTTAACCAAAACTTCTTCTTTCTTTTTTTTTTACTTTATTGAACATTAATTTTATGCTGGGTTTTTTGGTTTAATTCACTCCTGATGCTTTTCGTGGCAAAGACAGCATTGTTAAAGGCAGGTGTCTCATTAAAGTATGCAAATTAGTGATGTTTCTTTGAAAAGTCATTTGACGAGCAGACGTGAGGTTGCGCACTCTCCCTTAGCGACAAATGGGATTCCATCACTGATAGAACACCTGCAAAAATAAACGCATATTTGCGGCTTTAATTAATTACTTTTTTTCCTTCTTCTTTTACAAATGGCCAATAAAATCCGAGTGCCAGCAAATTGATTGCACAGGGGATGAAAGTAGCAAACAAGAGATGTATTATCATGAATCATAGATGTTCATTTTAATCATTTTAATTATTTCTGTCCTGACAGATTCATGTCATGTAATGTTTTCTGTTTCCTCCCTCCTTTCTTTCTTTCAGATTGTGGTCCAAGGAATACCTGAAGTGTCCAGGGCTGTCATTCACATTGATGAGCAGAGCGGCAAACAGAAGTACAAGCTTTTAGTAGAAGGCGACAATATGCGAGCCGTCATGGCCACCCATGGCATTAATGGCAGTAAAACCACCTCTAACAACACATATGAGGTAGGCGTGCTATCAGATGACTGACGGGAAATGTATCACATCTTCTGATTGTCGAAACAAGGAAAAAGAGTATTTCCTGTTTATTGAGTTTCACTTTTTCTTCTTAAATAGTTTTCTACATAGTTAGTCATGCCTGAACAACTGTTCCTGTTTTCTAAGGTTGAGAAGACCCTTGGCATTGAAGCTGCAAGGTCAACCATAATCAACGAGATTCAGTACACGATGGTGAACCACGGGATGAGCATCGATCGGAGACATGTCATGCTTCTGGCAGATCTAATGTCCTATAAGGTTGGTCACGCTGGTTATTCCTTCTCAAAACATCAGTGAAATTGAGTTCCATTCCACAACTGTCTTCTGTCATGCAGTGCAGAGCTTGTGTTCCCGAGGTGACCTCTCGCTGTGTATTTCCTAAAACCTTCGCAGGGTGAGATCTTGGGCATCACTAGATTCGGCCTGGCCAAAATGAAGGAAAGCGTCTTGATGCTGGCCTCCTTTGAAAAGACTGCCGATCATCTCTTTGATGCTGCGTACTTTGGACAGAAAGACTCTGTCTGCGGTGAGCACACTGAATTTTTCATTATGGCTGGTTTACTTTCAACCGTTTTTAATACAGCTGAAAGGTGGAGCTCTTGTAGTTTCAGAGGCATGTTGGATTTTAGTGCAGGCTTTGGACTGTTGATTTAACCACGCACCTGCTTTATTGCAGTGAAAGCGCATTTGAATTTCGGGTGCAACGTTACAGTTTTGCACACTGTCAAATGTGTACAATAACTACTGTACTTCTACCAGTTTACTTTGGCCCCTGTAACTGAAGCCTTTGAAAAAGTACCTATGAAGTTTGCTGTATTTGTTAACTGGTTACCATTCTGTCATATACATTTAAATGGCCATCGCCTCCCTCTGTGCTCAGATATTGATCACTTGATCACAATTGGAGCACTTCACCAATTGGCAAGGAAACGACCCTGCTTGTTTTTGACCACAGGTGTATCCGAATGCATCATCATGGGGATTCCAATGAACATTGGAACAGGACTTTTCAAGCTGTTGCACAAGGCAGACAAGGACCCAACACCACCCAGAAGGCCCCTGCTCTTTGATAACAGTGAATTCCACATATCGCTAATCACATAGTGCTACCGTCTGTCTGGTCTGGTCCAGCCTCTGTAACTGGTCTGTAGAGCTTTTTTCTCAGTCTATCCATGACCGTGAAAATGACTGCCTGAAGGAATGTAAAACCAGGTACTCTGTAAGCCAAAAAGGGCTTTGCTGAAAAGTAGATATTTCTTTTCAAAGGTCTCACTTGCTTTTTACATGATTACATGTTACATTACAAGCCTTTCTGAAATCATGATTAGCTCTGGTTTTCAAACGTGAAAGCACTACATGAAAGCTATCATTACTCAAAAGGTATAAACTCCAGCTACGTAAGGATTAGCAGAAAAAACTGTGTTGGGGTTGTTAACACTCCTATAATTAGTTTATTCAGTTTAGATAAAAATCTAAAACCTCTTTTCAAGTTGTAATTGAGGCATCATTTTGAAATTATGAGCTCATTCGAATAAGGTGTGTGTAGTTAATTTTGTATTTTTTTTTTTTTTTGGCCAGAAATAATTTTTCAAATTCAGATTATTTCCATCGTGAGTTATGGTTGCCCTTTAAATTAATGTTCAGAATGACCACACTTTACATTGTATTTTTGGGGAAATGGAATTAAGTCAGTAAGATGTTTTAAATATCATTTGGGCTGATATTAATAGATTTAATTTCATATGGTCAAAGCTAATAAATATGACTTCAGTTCTTTAAAACATGCGTACAGTAAGCTGCAGCTGCTTCCCCGAAATCTCATTACCCCAGCCTTCTTTGTGCAGTTTCTTTGGGTTATCATCAATGTGCTTAATGCATTTAATGTATTATTTACCTTCATTGGCACTTACACAGGGATCAGGTTGAGTTTCGCATTGGAAATGGATTGTCTATATTTCTGTCCTTTTTATCTTGCAGTCAAACACACAGAAATTTGACATGTTATGCAAGACATTATGTAAGGGTACCTATGTTGTTTATTTTCCTCATTTCATTCAAAGTTGAAACTCCAAATTGCTGTCAAAAGGTTTTCACTGTATATTTTCAAATGTGTCAGTTGTGAATAAAATGTAATTTAATAAAATGTGAAAAAAAGATTTCACTATCTATTCACTGTAAGTTTAATGGCCCAGTTCCATGTTTCTCTGGTCAATTCTGGAATTCACCAAGGGCATTGATTCTCAGTGTATGACAAGCTAACCCCAGTAACAGTAGATTAGCTGTTTATTGCAGCTTTTTTATAATTGTAACCCTGGAGAGATGATCACAACTGATCAACCCTGGCTTGGTCGCCTGGGCAATGTCTCTGATATTGAAAGAGGCAAAACTTCACTGATGTGTCTAAGCAGCAGTTCTGTAAACGGGGTGGATGGTAGGTTAGGATTATTCCTAGGGCCCTGCCTGACATGGTAATATCTGGAGTGAGAGCGTTTCATGGGACCCAAAATCCCTGGTGGCACCTTTTGTGTCTAAGTGCATCTAAAGATTTCAATCAATCAATGATCAGTGTTTTTTTCTTCTTTTTTTTTCTTTAATTCAGCAACTAGACTAAATCCTTACATATTTTATTGATCTACACATACATTACCACTCAAAGGTTTGACCGTAATGCATGCCTTTGTATGAAATCTTCAGTTTCTTTGTAATCTCAGGCATGGAATAGCCTTCTCAAAACAACTATTGACTGACTTAATTTCTAGAAAAAGCTATTTCGTTTTGGCCATTTTTTAACCAAAATTGAATTTCAGAAATGCCAGTGTACTAGATGGATATACTATTTTGTAGCTTCCTTAAACGGCACAGTTGTTTTCAGCTGTGTGTAATATGTATCTCTTGTACCAGATTAGCACATTAGCAGGATTATTTAAGGATGAGTGTGTTGTTGCTACACTGGAGGAATGGCTGATAAAAATAGGGCTTTACAATAATATAAACATCGAATTTCAAATGGTTGGTGGTTTATAAAATTATCTTGTTTTGTGTCTATTTTTAAAAATCTATTTAATACTACCTTGGTGAATAAAAGTGTCAATGTATTTTAAAACATAAAATAACTTTCACAATCAATATTTAAGTCCCACAAAACTCAGGCATGGTCTAAAGCTATCATTAGGAGATTCATAACTAGCTAAATTACAAGCTAGTTGCAAAAGTATCTTGTTCTATTGAAGCTTGGAGAAAATCAACTGGTAATCAAACAAAAGGCATTTGTACAATTCAAATTTATTTGAAAACATGGGGAACAACGTAGTCATCATGTGAGCCTTTCTGTGTTTATTTTGCCATTTGTCTCTACAGAGTGACTTTGGATCGGTGTGCATCCATCGTGCTAATTCAGAATTGGTCATTAAAGAGCAATGGCAAAATACACCTGCTGCAAACAACATTACATTTCTACAGTATGTGAGCTTCTAGAACTATAGAGCTCAAGCAAAATACAGCAAAACACAAAACGGCAGCCAGCAACTGACAAAAACGCAATACAAATCAACACACTTTGCTTAAATATGGATTCATATGAAGTAATCCCCACAATAGAAACTCACACACTGTTTCCATTGTTCGGAATGATATCAAAGCCTTGGCCACAGTTTTCACAAAGCATTACATTATCACAGATTCACAAAATGTAGAGTTTTTTTTCTTTCTTTTTTTTTAAATCACTTTCAGTATTACACAAGAGATTCAAAAAGAGACAATGTGAGAAGTGATGACAATAGGGATTTAATTGCAATAATCCAGTTTTGATGCAACCAGAACGATTTTGAGTTATTGTTTTGGAACACGACAGACATTTTTTGTGCAGATTGAGAAAGGCCGTTCTCAAGTCATCTTCTCCATGTAATATAAATGACAAAGGACAATAAGAAATTACCTGAGACTAACTTACTTTTGTGGATGGTGAGACTGGAAATGTGTCAACCATTAATGTAATGTAATGTAATGTAATGTAGGAGAAGAGTTTGGAAAACATATCCATAAGTATGTCTTCAGATTTGTCACCGTCCCATCAGAAAGAGGTTAAATGTCATCCAAACTCTGATGTAGCCCATTAATAAGAGAAGTGGAAGGAAGGAGGGTTGTTTGTAAAGTAAAGGCATTATCCTTACATGGTAAGGGTTCACTGAACAAAACTCATAACAATGTTTTCTCCAGAAGATGTGCTAAACTGTCAATATAACATTATTTTTTACAATTCTCCAGAGGAAATGTAATCTTTGTCAATTTCTCCTGCCTGCACATTAAGGAAATGCTAATATCTCTGGTGAGTTTGTATTCTTTGGAACAAGATTAGCCCACAAGATTTTCAGACCAGTACTAGCCAAGCTTCTCCCCAGTACACAGCCAGCCAAGGGCAAGCTATTATATCAGTGACTAACAATAATTTTAGCCAACACATTTACGATTCCAATAGTGTATAGGTTGCAAGGCTTGTGTAAAAGGACCATAGCTTTTTCACAGAATATCATGCATGGTCAAGAAAGTTATTTACACCTAAAATGAAAATCATAGTGACTGCCTAAAGTAAGTCTAAGCATATGACTTGGCATGTGAAGGCCTTGGAAGAGATCACCAGTCTGAATTAATATTTCTGAGGACAATTTTCACTCCACAGCAGAGGACATGATCCAATTTTAGATCGGTGAGTATTGAAAACTCATTCATGCAATTATCTAATCAGCCAATTGTGTGGCAGCAGTGCAATGTATGCAATTATGCAGTTAAGAGTCATGGGTTTCAGTTAATGTTCACATCAACCATGAGAATGGGGAAAAAATGTGTTTTAAGTGGCATTGATCGTGGAATGATTGTTGGTGGCAGATAAGGTGGTTTGAGTATCTCTGAAACTGCTGATCTCCTGGGATTTTCACACACACTAGTCTCTAGAGCAGGGGTGTCAAACTGAACTCCCAGGGGGCCGCAGTGTCTGCAGGTTTTTGTGGTTGCCTTTCAATCAGCTGTCAATTAAGGCCTTGGGAGCAAGGTGTGCGGATGGCTTAGCCAATTAATAAAAAAATTAAATGAACCATAGGTGCCGGGAACAACCCGAAAACCAGCAGACACTGCGGCCCTCCAGGACTGGAGTTTGACACCTGTGCACTAGAGTTTGCAACAAATGGTGTAAAAAATCCAGAGAGCAGCAGTTCTGCAGACAGAAACGTCTTGTTAATGAGAGACGTCAGAGGAGAACGGCCAGACTGGTCAAAGCTGACAGGAAGGTGACAGCAGTGGCATATTACAGAAGTGGTATGCAGAAGAGCATATCTGAACACACAATGCATCATAACTGGAAAGTGGATAGGCTACAGCAGTAGAAGTAAAAAAAATTACTGAGTGTACAGTAGATGGTATCTTTATATATAACATACATACATTGGTCTTTACACTTCAAAAGACCGATAATATAATTTGGTTACCAATGTCCAATTGACTGCAAATGAGTAACTGTTGGTGGGTCACCCAGCTCTGTAGTAAAAATAAAAACTTGCTTTCTGGGAAAACATAAAAAAAATTTTTTCGCATTGCTTCTAAATGTTCTCATTTTCTAAATATATTTCACTTTTTCACATGGGTGATATGGGTGTTTGATAATAAATACATTTGTTCATTAAATTAATTAATTGATCATGTGTTTACTCAGTTTCCCTTTGTCTAATATTAGATTTTGTCTATGGATCTGAAAGCCTTCTTTATGACAAATAAGTAATAATAGAAGACATTAGGAAGGGGACAAATACTTGTACTTTCACTGAACTATATCTATAGCCAGAAACATACTGTAAGTGAAACCTGAAGTGTTCTTAGTCCCCTTACGGACCGAGTAAATGATTTCTACCCATGCTCACTGTGAGTAGCTGCTAGATGGTAGCTGTGAATTTTCAGTAGATGTTTTCTCTTCAATGAAAGCTGTGAATGTCTTCCGGTGCGATGTTCCCGATGGACCATCCCCAGAACTGTGCACCATGTGCGTGTCCACAAGGAAGGCCTCCTCTTTAGGTTTTGTGAAGTGCACAGTCAGTTTGGGCCTCTCCGTTGGAACCGGGCACTGGATTGGTTTTTTGAGACAGCCGCATAGTGTAGACATGCAGTTCTTCTGGAAGTTCTCGTTCATGAAGGCGTACACGATGGGGTTGTTGAAAGAGTTGAAAAATCCAATGGCTTGCACAATTGCAATAATCATGTTGACGGTGACCTCGTCGTATTTCTTCTCCAGGTCATCTAGGCAAAGATGTTTTAGAGACTCAGTAAACAGGCAGGGCTGTGCAATCCTTCATCATTGCAAGCTTTGTTCTTAAGGTTCAAGGGAAATGTTTAAGGGAAATGATAACTTCAACAATGAGGTTTAGAACAGAAATGTACTGATCCTGGTATAGACCACCCTGTAGTGTTTTCACTCTTGAAGTTAAAAGAAATTCACTTGTATAACACAGACTCATTTTAAACGCTCTCCAGCACGCTGAAGTTTAGCCGGCAGGATGATCTGAGAAAGCATGCAATACTTACTGAACTCACACAGCATTTGGACAACGTGGAAAGGGGCCCAGCACACTGTGAAAAGCAGCACAACGGTGATCATCATTTTGACAGCACGCTTCTTCTTCCTGCACCAATCAGAACAGACGGAGACAACAATATCATCCTATATTATGTATGTAGAAACTTTTGTTTTTATGATAATAATGGGGTTCAGAGTGTTTTTATCTGCGGAAGTGTGTCAGGGTTTTATGACAGCTCTAATTTTAAGTAGCATGTACATTTATAATAATACAAAATAAATGATAATAATACTATAGCAGTTATGTTACTTCCAAATATGTCATTCAGATATTAATTGTAGACTAATAAAAAACATATTTCGCAATTAGCCAATGATCACAGTGCAACATAGGAACTCCTGACCAAAAAATGTTTTATCGATGAACTATCCTCAACTCTTGCTCACTGGTTCCTTACCTTGATATTTTGTTAACTTCACTGTGGTTCATGGTGCTTAACACAGAGGAGTCACCGACCCGCTTGTGGATCCACAGCTTCAGCGCAATCCTAGTGTAGAGGATGAGCATGACGGCTAGGGGCAAGAGGAACAGAGCCATCAGGATGCAGGTGGTGTAGACCTGCCGTTGGGTCATGGATTTCCAGTGCTCCTGGCAACAAACGTGGTGGTGCTCATACAGGAAGTCGTATTTCACCTGCAAGGAAAAGCAACGGGATACAGTGGCCTCCATAATGTTTGGGACAAAGACGCATCATTTATTTATTTGCCTCGGTACTCCAAAATTTGAGATTTGTAATACAATTAATTGCATGTGGTTAAAGTGCACATTGTCAGATACCTTGAATACCTAAAGCCATTTAGTCAAAAAAAATGTGTTCCATACTGCATCAGCATGATTTACTATTAAAATCGGACAATGTGCAATTTAACCACATTTCTTTATTTTGGTCATTGCCCAAACGGGGCCTCGGGGAGCTACCAGGGGGGTCTACAGATGATATGAAACTATTGAACACTTCAATCACAAAACACCAAGATGTAAGTGATTATTCAACTAAATAATTAACACAAAGCAAGCAATTTGTAGTATAAATATAATAACTTTGTCACACTCATATGTTTGCTATGAAATTGGATTTTTGCTTTGTAAATTATTATGATTATATTACTTTACGAACACTTTACGAACTGTAAAGTGTTTACATAGGGAGTCAAAATGATGACAGGCAGATAGTGGGTGGGATAATTCTATACACAGTGGGGGCCATGTCATAAAAAAGGTTGAGAACCAGTGATTTAGCATGCACTACGTTCTTTATATGTAGCATTATACTGCCTTTCAATGTGATATTTATCATGCAGTACTTCTAAATTCAATATTTATAACCTTTCAGTTCAATATTTAGCTCATAGTACCTTTCCCCTTTTCCATGTGTGGTTGTCAATATTTAAAAACGATTAATCTAAAATATATTATATAAATATATAGTTGCATGTCTTAGTTGAGATATTATTGAATTTATGTACCTGAAATGTTTTCTATGAGTTTACATAAACGCTAAGACGAATCTGCCAGAATGAGTTTGTCATGCAATACATATTGGATACACACCTCCAGTTGCTGCACAAACAACATGGGGGAACCAACGATAACTGCTGTAATCCAAACGACTCCTGTTCAAACAAAGTTCAAAAAAACAAAATGGCCATGTTATGATGACTGCATAAGTACAGTCTGTCTTTGTTCTTATTTTAGCAGATACATGCTGGAATGCTGATTTGTCAGATTTGTTTATGTTCATTGTAGATTGATATAATTAACATACAAATTTAACACACATTTAACCACATTAAAAATTTGACATACACACATTTTGAGAGGCTATTTTAAAGACTGACAGAATCACAGAATGTACAGTATCAGAATCAGAATCTACAGTACTGTCTTTTGTCTGAAACATGTGAGAATTAGGCATGATGTCCAGTGTGCTCACAAACACACTGCCAAACTGCATACACTCAACATTTTTTTGATAAAGTTGTTTCAGGGAGTAGGTATCTCCAACCTAACACCAGCACACCTAGAATTTTATACGCTCTCAGTGACGTGTAGTGCCTCCTCATTTTCAGTGGATAGACGATGCCCTGGTATCTCTCCACAGCTATGCAAGTCATCGTGAGGATACCAGTCACAATGGCTATTGTCTGCACAAATGGGACAGTCTTGCAAATCAGGACACCTAAAATGAAGACAAAATGATAAAGAATAAATGTGCCAATTTTTTTTTTCAATAATATGTGCACTACCGATACATTTAAAGTGACTGTAAAGGTAAATCTGTGAATGGCTTCTGACCACATTGTATGGTGTTATTACGCTATGCATTAAGCATCAGTAGAGAAATAAGCTGCATTGCAATATCCACTTGCAATGCAGTCCATAAGTATTTGGACAGTGGTACAATTTCTGCTTTGGCTCTGTACTCCAACACATTGGATTTGAAATGAAACAATGAATATGGGGTTAATGTACTGTCACATTTAATTTGAGGCTATTTACATCATATCATATTTACACATTTAGAATGTGTTTAAAAGAGCAGTTCCTGACCATCAACACCCTTGTTTAAATATCCAGCACTCTGAATACTGAACACAAGTATGTCAAGAGTTAAAACACCTCACTTAACCAATCTGTAAAATATGTTTATTTCATTTAATTTGGCAATTATTATCAAAGATATAAATGATCGATTAAATCGACAAATTCAGTGATAGGCAGAGCAACCTGTTGGATCAACCTTTATCAAAATGCACAACTTGCATGCAGGTGAAAATAAAGAGATGTATTTAGTTACAAAAATGATCAAAATTGACATTAAATCTAAAGACGAGATTCATCTACCTTAAAATAATGGAGGCTACAAACACAGACACATAACAGCCATTCGTGGAAATGGATGAATGATAATACCAAACCACAGCTTGTTTCCTCAGGAAACCTGAAGACATCCAAACATTCCAATAAGACCAGTGGAGGAAAAGTTAAAAAGCCAGGTCCAATGCAAAGTTTGGGATCTTAAAGAAGGATGTCAGCATGAGGCCTGCTCGGCCACCCCCATTGAGAGACACACACACACAGACACATGCACACACACACACACACACACACACACACACACCATATTAAAGAAAAAACCCCAAACACCTGTCTGACAGATGAGAAGATAACACGGACGTGTCGTTAAACAACTCCTTGCAGAAGACTTTGTAAACACATTTACAGAGGCTACACTGGGGAGACTAAAGGGAACTGCGCATCTGTCGAATACGGTGGAGGGGTCTTTGGACAAGTATAGCTGTCACAGGTGCTGGCTCACTTGCCTTCTTTGATTATGTAACTGCTGATAGCGGTACCAGAATGAGTTTTGAAGTATACAGAAGCATCTTATCTGCTCAAGTTCAATCAAATGCCTCCAAACTCATTGGGCGGTGCTTCACTGAGTCTATTGTTTAGCCTATGTCTCTGACTGATTTTTTTCTTAGTTCTCTGTCTCATTATGGCTTCCTTGACTTTCATTGGCACAATTCCAGTCGCCATATTGACAAACGCCAATAACAGACTGATATGGATGTAAATACCCTCAAATTAAATGTGACTACAATTTAACCTCACATCCAGTGTTTCATTTCAAATCCAATGTACAGAGCCAAAAGAATAGAAATTGTACCACTGTCCAAATACTTGGTACACTTGGTACTACAGAAATATTGCTTTCACCTACCTTTAATTAAGCTCTTTCCAGTCCATTTTTCCACATTTTGGATGCTGTTACAACGTGCTCCAACATTGTTACAACATGCCCCACAGGTGTTACAAGTTTCTCTCTAGTCGGGGCTGTTACTTTTGATATAACTGTAACTGCCAGGAATGTCCTAGAACTGTACTGATGGTTTATAATCACAGCAAACAATTGTATCTTCTTTGTGGATTAAAAAGTACCCTAATATGTGCACATATTTGTAATTATGTATTTGTAATAATTTGGTTTAAGCAAAAACCAAAAAGTTGGCCAGTCTCCCAGTGTCCCCGACAATACTTAGTGTATTTAAAGGTTACCACAATAAAAATGTGTTCAGAAATGGAGGTATACAAATAATTTCATTTTGCAACCCTCCATTCCTGCAAGCCTTCAAACCTCTTTTTTTTACTGTGACACATTTAAGTAGCCCACAGTAAATATTTTGGAGGTTTTAAAGGTCTGTACCGAAGTGGTCAGGGAAGTGGGTTTCCAACAAGGTTGTAGGTTTATTGCCCGGGTGAACTGCTACTGTTATATCCTTGAAAAAGTAAAAACATTTTTTTTAAATGGATTGTAGCCTATGTAAAGAATGTAAGCTAAGCAATTTGCTCTGGATAAGAGCATCTACTACATGTCTAAAACATAATGTTTAATGCAATTTGGAAAATGTTAACGTAATGTGTAAACCAACGTGGTACAGTATGAACTTGTACTTTCCCTTAGAAGTGCTCACCTTTATACAAGTGTGGTTTGGGGTTTTACAGAAAAGCTCATTCGCATTTCTTCATAAAGGCTTCTTACATAGTACATGCTGATGCAGCTAATGAATTACAGTGTCTGCATTCCCTGCATTCATTGATAATCACAATAATAGCCGCATAAATAATGTACATTATTTTGATAAACTGCAACACATTATTTATCCATCATTATTACGTTCTATGAATACACTATAACCGCGTGTCAACTTGAAAACATTGTCATAACCGTTTATCGTACTTAAATCAGACCTTGTTTTAAGAGTCACACGGTATATAGTAGGCTGATAAAGTAGGCTACCCCGTATATCTGCTTGTGAAACTTACCTCCAAGCCACTCAGAGGAAATGTTCTGCAACAAGGTGACGGGTATGCAGAAAAAGGTGATGAGGAGATCGCTCACTGCTAGCGAGCATATGAATATATTGGTAGCAGTCTGCATCGCTCGTTTTTTCACGACAATATAAACCACCAAACTGTTTCCAACGAGTGCAAGAACAAAAATGACTGCATACATAATAACAAATGTGGTTTTCGCGCTGGTCGGCAGCTCGGGTACATACACGAGAGGCTGTATATTATAAGTATCAATAAATTCCTGACGAGACAGGTTATACAATTGAAGGAGCTGTTTCAAGACTTCTGGAGTTATTTTCGTTGTCCCCATCTCTGTAACCGTCGTCATGTTGGAGTTTCTGCCTATTCTGAAAAGTAGGCTACTCATAAAACGGGAGAAATATTCTTTTGAAAAAATCCAGCTGTAAATCCTTTAAAAACACGACCCGATATACGTCCAGCTGTTTTGGTTGTCTTACAGAAAAGATGTTCGTATCATAATTTTCTTAGACCTAGAAGGAATATTTTTCCTTTTGAGTGACAGACTTGCGTTAGCTCGGTAACAGTGGCTGGAACCACACACGTGTTTCAGTCCTTTATGTTTTCTATTGTAGACTATTAATCTGAACAGTGGCTGATGTCATCGAAACATGCCGCGAAGAAGTAGCAATTTAAAAAAAATGTTGTCATATGTGCGAGAAAAAAAAACAACTCATTTTGACATTCTTAATATATTTTTGCTTTGTGTTTGTTGCATTAGCCACCTCAGGACTGCCATACCTTCCAGATAGAAAGTGTGTGTGTGTAGGCTACTGTATGTGAAAGAGCCTCAGAAACAAAGGATGAATTTTCTGAATATCCGATAATGATTTGTAAATGTGTGAATATGATATTGCATATCATCCTTTTATTTCTTATTCTTACGTTTCTTTTATCAATGGTAAGACCAAGGTTTCTCTCCCCAGGTACATTTTTATATCCATAAAACCTAAGACCAAACAGCCAATTAATTGTATCATGCCTAACTGCTATCAGGTCTGACTGCTCTTTTTTAACTGAATTTTGCCATGTGTTGCTTTGCATACTTGGTTTAAACTTGTGTTAGAAGTTTGTCTTGCATGTTAAATCCCCTGCCCTTATTGTGCACACTACACTCTACAATTCGTTTTTAATAATGTTGCTAGAAAGAAGGTCTATTGTTTGCTGTGTTTATAACAAGATTTGCACTAATGTGGCTTAATTATTCCATTTTAATGATTAAATCACCCCCTTGTAATTCAAATATTGCTCTATTGTAGATTCAAGAAATGACTTGTATATTCAAACTATAAATACATGTTTTATCTTGCCATTTATACCTATTGGATAAACCAATAAAATTTGATTACAAAAAATATATATATATAGATTCATGGATTTAAAGACATATATTGAGACTTTTAGCCTGTGTGTTGAAACACCTATATATACACATAGTGACTACTTTAGTAGGAAGACCTGTACACCCGCTTGTTAATGATATTTAATCAGCCAATCATGTGAGAGCAACTAAATGCATAAAAGCATGCAGCCATGGTCAAGAGGTTCAGTTGTTTTTCAGACCAAATGTCAGAACAGGGAAGAAATTTCATCTAATTGACTTTGACCGTGGGATGATTTGTTGCTGTCTCAGATCTGAGATCTTCAAACCACAACAACAATCATTCCATGGTCAAAGTGAGTTTTCCTTTCAAAGATCAAGTTTCTTCCCTATTCTGATGTTTGGTCTGAATAACAACTGAACGTTTTGACAATGTCTGATATGTTGCCATGTGATTGGCTAATTAGATATTTGCATGAACAATTTGGTGTACAGGTCTGCCTAATAAAGTGGTATATAATAAAGTATATCTACACTTTATTAGGTACACCTTTCTAGTGCTCGGTACCTTTGCCCCCAGAACAGCCTGAATTCTTTGTGTCATGGATTCAACAAGGTGCTGGAAACATCTGTCAGAGATTCTGATCCATGTTGGCATTGCACACTTGCTGCAAATCCGCCATTACACTTCTTCAAGCCTCTTCAGAGAAAATGACAGACAGTTTAGAAATATTGCTGTGTTCACATAGCAGAATACAGACTTGCAGAATTACAGGATTTGGACTTGCTATAGATAAACCTGTAACAGTGCTGGCTAATGGGGCTCTGGTTACCTTAATTGTGAAATAAAGTTCCATTTTAAATGCAATTTGGTTAGAAAGCATTAGGAAATTACCCATGGGTTAAGTGGAAAGGGTTAAAAAAATGCTTCCTTGGAAATGCGACTACCTTTTAAAGACAGTTGGGTAATGTATAAAAGGTTCTATGTTTACAGTACTTTTAATTAATTTAAAAAAAAGGGTGATTAACAAATGCTGAATGTAATGCTAAAATGCTACTGCACTCAAAGGTTGTGCATGGAGTGCAAGGACTAAGTAAACTGAAGTAGGATGTTGTTCTTTGTATGTTGAGAGCTGGTATCTTAGCAACTTGAAAACAGTGAATCTGGAAGAATACTGGGGAGCCATAGATTGGGACAGACTGGAGCTTCTGGAAAAGGTAAGGTTTTGATTCAATTTGGTAAACAGAAACTCTGGTTTTGAGATTGATACAAATCCTTATTTTGTTATTAAGGGAGTCAGATAAACAGAAAAATAATTGGAAATATATCCTGTAAATTAAAATGAAGAAAAGCGGATTACCGATGCTACATTCCCTAAGGAGCATACTTAATTCAGAATAAGCAGAATATCAGAGGCAATTGAAATGCCTTTTCCCTTACCATATCTATTTTTGTTCATTTTATAAAATATATTTGACTGAAATTCAACTCATTAAAATTGTTTATGCAATGCAAAGCTGTGGCTAACTCATTGCATTCTCTGTTGGTTTTCACAAGATTTCACATTTTGTTTTTGGTAGTCATTATTTGAACAGACGAGTGTTTTTGTATGTTTGAAACATCAACCCATAACATGTATACATCAGACTTTCTGTTGACGTGTGCCTTCAGTTACAGTATATCATTTGTAAATTTATTTTTTACATTCTTGCCTCCTGGGTTTGGGCCCTTGCCATATAATACCTATAAATGCAGTTTGTCTCATGGGGGTGGCAACCAGTAATTAGCAATATGAGACCATGAGTGTGTTGCTGTAACAACAATACTAAGTCCCATTTAAATAAATGCTGAATTGTTATGTTAGCAATATAACACTCAACTGACGCATGTCAGTTGACACAACATTTCACAATGCATGAATGCATTGGCTCTCTCACCAGACAAGCACAATTGGTACAGAATATGCTCCTCCAATTCAGCCCAATAGAAAAGTGGGCTGCAGGATTTATCATGTGTCTTCCTTTAGGAACATGGAGCCATCAGAAAAAATGCTATTGGAGACAGGGGATCTAGTTGGTTCCAATTTTCACCACCGAGGCACTCTGCACAACATAAGGAAGGCAGAGGATGTATCTTTTGACAATCCTTTCCTGCCTGTCCCAAAAAGTAAAATGTCCCTAAAAGGAAGTCCACGTTTTGGGATGTTGAGTCGACACTCCTTCTTTTCCCGTCACAACCCTCATCCCAACAGGGTGACTCACATGAGAGGTGAGTGAGAGCTGTATACAGGCTCCCTGTGGAGTATTGCCTGAGGGTAGGTGCACAGCACTTTCTTCTAAAGGCATCGGGCATAATCCAGGAGATGTGGGTTTCCCTGCAAGACGTTTTATTTTTCATATTCCATCTCCATGGAGTTGGATATTCCATTATGTGAACTATCATCAGTTGATTATAAGAAATGGAACCATTAATAGGTCTTTTCTGCATGCTCACCATTATAATTATGTCCTGTGCCTTTAGTAGCAGTAATAACAGCATGGGGTGTATGACTAGTAAATTAGCATGATTATGTGATAGAACATACTTGTTAAAGTTATTTAACAATGCTGGCTCTTGTTAGTTGAGTGTAAAATGTTCAGTGTTATGTCACCTGTTACAGAGTATGGTCCCAATTGGACTCACATTCTCTGTTAGGGTTGAATTAATACTGGACTGTCATACTTCTTGGACTTTTATTGCCATTGACTACTGAACTATCTTGTCATTGCTGTGGATTGATTTATGTATTGGCTTAAATTGATTGTGTTGTAATGGTGTTCATTTGTCTTCTCCGCACTATTAAGTGAGTGGCAAAATATATCTTTAAATGACTAAAACAAGAATATTTTTTGCAATAAACAATACATTCAGCAGAGGGGGAAATATAATATGTAATCCACCTCTTCTCACAATGATAAAAATGATGTGTGTGTGTTTCCATGGCATATTTCCGTATTACAATACTTACAATAGTATTTTAATATTACAATATTAAAATATTTTATCTATTTTTTTAATTTGCACATTTAGGGTGGAAATGTTTTGCATCATCAATCATTCATTATCACCAATTCTTGAAAGGAATAAACAAATATGGTTCCCCAGGCAACATAGCAAACAGTATTCAGATTTGCATGCAGTATAAGCTTAGTTTAGCTTTTGTTTATGTATATTTGCATATCAGATGTGACATTTGAGAGTCAGGAACAATATATTGCATTATTTCACCTCTCACCGGACTCCATTCTGTATGTCTCCACAATTACGTCTGTTAAAGTGTTTTCAAGTGCATACAAAAAGCATACTACAGTTAATAAATTTCTAGTTATACTAGCTTGATGAGTACACCAGAATATGTTTATTCTGAGCTGTGAGCTATTTTGTGTTGTCAGCATGCAAATTGAAATAAGCATTTCCTCCTAACATAATGAACACAAATAAATGGACACCATAATAATTGCTCTGCCTGTGGTGTTGTCATGATTAGCTACATACCTATTACGTATATCTGAACGCCAACGCCTGATCATTATTGCTAAAGCGTGTGGTTGGGTTAATGTTAATGTGACTGCATAAGAAGCCCCAGTTTTGTACTTAACCGTTCATCTGGCGAGGATATCAATTGACTTGAGATGTTTGTTGATTTGAGGATAAAATTGCTATTAAAACGATAATGTTAGATTGCACTGATGCCATGAACAGTTGCAGGTGTCAACACGCTAGTGAAATACATTTCCAACAAAGCCTTCAGTGGAATCCAGTCTCAGCTCTTTTGATCGGAGAACCCAAACCATTAAAGATATCTGACAGCTTGACCTGCGGCTATAATCCTGTTATCTTTATGTATAGCCGCATGGTGTGTTTTCATCTCGAATCTCATCCTTGCATTTATGATTAAATGATGTCTCTGTTGATGTGGAGTGATGTATGGCCTTAGATCTCAGAGGGAGGACCTATGAATATATGACCCCATTAACTTCAGAGGGAGATAAGACTTTCTGAGCAATTTCCAAGTGCTAAATAGAATTTTTTTAAACAGGCAAAATCATGGTATTCTGGGTAAAAGTGATCAGGTATGCTTCCTAAATGTGGATGAAACTACTGGAAATAGGAAATAAAAAACATTTGAAAAAAGAAAACATTTAAATGAAAAAAAAGACAATTTAACATATTATATCACACAGCAAAAGCAACAATGCAGATGTCATTGACTTATATGTAAACATGTATTCATATTCTGTTTTTCTGTTATTCTGCCGTGTTGTTTTTCAGGTTTAAATGGGAATCCAGTGTGTATTGTGAATGATGACTGGCATGTTTCCACACCACTATCACCTCACCCTTTCATTAAGAGCCAGATCCCTTGGCCTACATATGGATCACCTGCCATTCAGATACCATTTCTGAATTTCAGTGGAAGCAATGCAGCACACCATAACACAGGTAAACAGTTACAATATTGTGGGTATAAATGTCTTAAACATTTCAATATACATTTTAATTGATCTAACTATTGATTTACCTAATAGCAGTTCTGAGGTATGGGGGGAAACTACAATAGAAAATGTGACACAGCATTTACGTAATTGTTTTTAAGTAGCACCATTCACCATTCTTGTACTGTTGTCAGAAACTTGGAGGGAAGAGCTTAAAGATCTTGCAGCAAAAGTAATCATGTCAGCATCAGCTAATAAGGACGAAAAAACAGTAAGTATAGAACTGAATCTTTCTTGTTTTTATATCTTCTTTTATACTTTTTATACCTAAAAGATCAAAAGTGTGGATTGCTATTTGTAACTCAAGGTTTGCTGAAACTTTGGTGTATAAGTATAAGCCAGACTCAGCTATAGTGTCCTCTCAAAGTTGTATTTTATTGGTGGGCCAGTAGGGAGCAGGCTTCTCTATGTACCATATATCAGAATATCAGTTCTCCTGTGAGCTGGGGATATTGGTTTTTAAAGTGTATAGGCCAGTCCTTTAGTTTTATCTGTTTATCTTCATCCAATTGCATTGGGTAAATAAATACATCTCCCATATCCCCCTTCTCCCATCTCCAGCATATAGTAATTGTTCCAGTGCTTTTGATGTGTGATAACAGTGTACATTTCCGTGAAGAGAAAGGTAAAAACACATTCTGCCCTGCAGAATGAACCCAGGGGAAATTCTGTATCAGCTTCTGTATCAACATACAGTAGCAACATATCTCTAAATGGTTTCATTTTCAAGCTACCCAAAATATTGCACATTTTTTCATTTGAAGTATTTGAAGATGCAGTACTTCATATCTAAATTACTTTCAGTTTTTTGGGGGATTTCCACAGTTTGGAGCCATAATAATTAAATTCTATTAATAATTTCAGCTGTATTGTATGGCTATTGGATGTTCCGAGTGGCTTGGTTAGACCATAAATGGCAATCATATCACTGAGACAGTCAGGGGCAAGACATTTAAACTTGAATGAAAGAACATTCAAATCTATTCAAAAAGATAGAGGCAGCCTTTGAAGAGATTTGAATGATATCTGATTTTGGAATATGCTAGTATTCTGGCTCTATTTTGAACTGTAGATCAGATGAAAGCACTACAGTAATCCAGTTTAGTTCATACAAAGTCATGCCGCTTTGCAGAATTCTTTTAAAAGGTTTTTAAAGCTGAGATCACTGTCGCTGTTCAATGGTCAAACTGAAATGCAGGGAAGAGGCAGCATTAAGCCCCGTTTACAGTTCAGCGACAGAGCGTCTCTGAGACCGGTGGCATGCGACGCTTGGTTCATACTCTGGGCGACTCCAGTGTGTTTATATAGGACAACTACCACAGTCTACGTCAAGCTACAATAGAACTTTCTGCAATTTCAGTTGACACTCTCAGGGCTGTAAACTGGCCTTCAGGCACTGAGTATTCTGAGTAGTGTATTTAGGTGGTTGGTGTGTTGACGTGATTCTCGGGCGGGGCGACATGGCCCAGGCAGTAAGAGCAGTCGTCTGGCAGTCGGAGGGTTGCCTGAGCAAGACACTTAACCCCCAAATGCTCATGACGAGCTGGTCGGCGCCTTGCATGGCAGCCAATTGTTTTTGGTGTGTGAGTGTGTGTATGAATGGGTGAATGAGAAGCATCAATTGTACAGTGCTTTGGATAAAAGCGCTATATAAATGCCAACCATTTGCCATTTACCATTCTGCCCTGCGTCAGGCAGCAGATGAGCCCGGCTGCAGAAAGACCCAGTACTCAACTCAGACAGGGCGGATAATCCCCCCCTCCACCCAGGCATCAGGAAGGCGGACCTCCCACCGACGGCCCAGACCCCGGGGTCCCGCTTGTCCACCTGCTCTCTACGACCAGGAGCTCATGGTAACAGGGCACAGGCGCACAGGCACACAGTCCCTCGACAGGGCAAAGGATTACTTTTTATCAATCGCAAGGGATGGGCAACTCCAGTCCTGGAGGGCCGGTGTGTGTGCAGGATTGTGCTGTCATCAGTTGTCCCCGCTCAGTCAGCTAATTAGCCATAAGCACCATGATCGATTCACTCATGAACTGGACCACAAACAAAATGCTACAAGACAAGAACATTTATCAGCTGCTGTTTACATAATCGTATGCGTCATACGCTATGAATGACAGATCATGTAAATGATTGGGATAAATAAATAATAAAGAGAAGTTGGTTGGAAATCCAGAAACAGAAACATTGATCATCCCCGAGGGTAAATGCCCAGATTGTACAGATGCCCTTTAACCCTTTGAAGAGTAGATTTTCCTGAATGGTTTTGTTAGTCAGTGTTCCAGACCTCCATCGCTTCCAGTTACCAGTTGTGATTGTTACATCGGAATTAGAGTGTTTGGTTAAGGACATTCTAATCACATATTTGTGGTCTTACATGTTAAAGTGTTACACCTTGTGAACCAGACTGCTGAAATGCGTGGGATAATTTGAAATGTCCACATGCAGAAACAAATCATGTGACACATGAAACTTTCCATATTCCATATTTTTACATGTGAACCAAAACTTTGATGGGAAAACAAACATGTATCTTTAGATAGCATAGGTTACTTTTTTTCCACTTTCTTCTTATCCAGTAAGTGGGATCATTTTTATAGTTCACATTGTACCAGTCACATGCATGTCGTTTTTTAAAACATGATTGTTTCAGAAGGAAAGTGATTATTTTTTTCAAATGAGAATCAATACATGATGGCTAAGCCACTAGTATAGTGGTCTCCATCCCTGGTCCTGGAGAGCTACTGGGTCTGCTGGTTTTTGTTTTTACCTTAAACTCAGAACCCTATTGAGACCCGGGTAAACAGGTGAGGCTAGTTAACTGTGTAATCAACTGCTGGAATAAGTGCAGAGTAACAACATAAACCAGCAGACCCTATGGCCAGCCAGGACCAGGGCTGGAGACCACTGCACTAGTATGAAACAGATTTTTTCTTCTTTTTTTTTTTAAACAGTGAGATCTTTATTAATTTGAATACCAGAATGTCGCAACTGGAAATGTTGTTCTCACACTGAATTTCATTAGGCTACTTCAGAAATATTGCTTCATATCACACACACACGCACACACTCACACACACATTGCAAATAAGTATTGATAAAGATGTCCACGCACTTTCCACCTGAAACTCCCCCCAGATTTAATCTTTGTTCTGAGATGACCTTTCCTTTCAGAGGCAATGTGTGAATTGAACTATTTGCACATGTACTGTTTCTTATAGGCAGATGAGACTGAGTTTGTGGCTGTGCTTCTATGGTTGTTCTCTGTGGTCCTATCAGGTGCTGGAGCTCCTGTGTCAAATCCTGCAGACAGATTCTCTGTCTCATGTGCAGCACTGGCTTCTGCATGCAGGACAGAGAGGTGGGAGCTGCTTTTCAGAACAACACTTTTTCACTGAACAACCTGCAGAGCATAAAGAAGATTCAACATTTTACCTGATAATAATCCGCTAACTTGTGCACCAGCATGGAGAAATCCGAATAACATTTTACCTGCTAATAATCTGTTAACTTGTACACCTGCATTGAAAAATCCAAATAACATTTTCTTGTCAGTACTAATACGTTAAAAAAAATTTTTTATTTAGACTTTCTTTTTTTATTTAGATTTTATTGAGATCTCTTTTATACAGTCCACTCAATGCTGGTTTCCCAAACAAGGATGCATATACACAATGGAAGCCTGTGTAGTTATAATGCATGCTGACCCGTAGCCTACTTAAAAAAGCCATCTCACGTTCATTACCGGGTTCAGAGGTATTGAACTGTGTTGTACCTGCCAGCACACATTCTCTCTTGACATAAGAATAGAATATTACAAAGTTGTGACTATATGTGGACTTGGAGGTCAGTAATATCCTTTTTTGTTACATAGGGAGTGTCCATTACACATTTGTACAGTATTTTGGTTCACAAATATGGCATTAACTGTATGCATTTTTTATGTACTTCAACTCATCTTTTCATTGTCTGTGTGCTAAAATAATAATTTGAACAATTTTTTTTTAAATATATATTTTTATTGCTTTTTTCATATATAACACAAAACACCGCTCAGTCACGACATGACACATTTGAACTAATTTTAAACAAAATATGTTCAACATTAATGTTCCTTCAGCAATGAAATAAGCAAATCTGTTATTCTTGTGTTCCCTTGGAAGAGAAAGACATGGTGATGTGTTTGCTCCAGAAAGCACTGGATGGGAGTGCGTTGAATTGCCAGGAGCAACCTCTTAATCAAGCAGGGACACCTCACTCTCCACTGTCCCTGCCTTCAAGAGCATCCTCCACCAGCCAGCACTGGATAAATCACAGGCTTTCCAGGTAAATAACCGTGATTTCCATCAAAATGAAATCTATTTGCCTTAAAGTGAGTGTTTATCCACACATTCATAGTAAGGCATGTTATTACGGACAACAAGTACAGTTTGATTCTAAGGCTTACAGGGTTCACTTTGACCTTTCACTGCATTGCCTCTTCTTGGTGAGCAATGCGTCAAAATCAATTATGTCTGACTTGTTATGGTTCCATTGCTCCATTGTTATTTCTGCGCATGAACTTAATCATAGAGAATAATAATGTTGAAATGACTTTTCACATGAAATTGTAGTTCAGTAAGTATTGTAGAAGATTCGATCCGAGATTTGAGAGAAAAAAGCAAGCTTCCATAATTTCTGTTTTCAGTCCATCAGAGAGCAAATCTTTCTTTTCTTTTTGGCTGAACAAAGTAAATTGAAAAATAAGACTCTTAACTGGGGCAACCCGATGTAACATTACTAACTTATTAAAGAGAACAAAACAACATAGGTTTTCCGAAAATAGTAAGGCGAAGTAAGACTCAGCCATTCTCTTCTGACCTCTTTCATTAGCAAGGCCTTTTTGCCCACGTAACTGCTGCACACTAATGTTGTTTTGCACCATTCTCTGTAAACTCTAGAGAATCTTATGTGCGACAATCCAGCAGTTCCGGCAGTTTCTGAAACCAGACCTTCTGGCACCATCAATCATTCCACAGTGAAAGTCACTTAGATCATATTTCTTCCCCATTCTGGTGTTTGGTCTGAACAACAACTGAACCTCACAATTTGCGACGGCAAAAGCTTTTCAGCTTAAACTGTTCTCAGTTGTCCAACTTTGCAGCTGACCAGTTCCTCAACTTTTCAGCTATGTTAGGCTACTTCCATTTTGTTTCTTTTGCAAATGTGCTCCCAGTGTCAGACCCATTTCACTGAGAGCAGCAGGCCTACAAGCCCTTGGGTTGATTAGCCAACACAACCCAGGCACATGCACTCACTCCACAAGTAGGTGTGGCTGAGACTACTCTGGCTCTCCACCAGAACTAACACCGCATATAATATCACAGCATACGCAATATGATATACAACGTGCAACATGATATGCATATGCAATCCATTGCATATACCAAGTGCAATACTAATTTCATACAATAAACTTTTTTTTAATTCGACTTGTCTTTGTCTTGACTGTTGTAGAGAGAGCAACTGATGAGCAAATTCAAATTCCTTGTATGCACAAAAGCATACTTGGCCAGTGAAGTCTAATTCTGATTATGATCAATATATTTATGTTATAAATGAATTATTAACATATTATTTATGTTAATATGTTTGTATTTGCTCTCCCTTTCATTCTCAGTGCTCACCCAGTGCTGGGTGAAATCAGTGCTGAGGAAAAAGCAGGTAATTAAATCCATCAACCTGGCAACTGTCTATTTATAACTGAAATGGTTCAGAAGTGCTTTCCCTTGCTTTTTGTGGCAATGTCTCACTAAAACCCAAAGTGATTCCAATAATGGAAGAATCATGGGGCTTTTCAAATTTGGATAAAGGTTTTCTTAATTAAATTGCATGTTGGAAAACATTGTATTTTCCAATATAGATTTTAGTTTATTGTTTACATCTGATTTATCATCATAGAAAATATGATGATGAATCAGACACAATCTTGTTCTACTCATACAGTACGTGCAATATGTGTATACACTAATAGGCTATGATTATAAATGCCTTGCCCTCACAAAACACTACTAAACAGTTGAATTATCTATCTTAGCTTCAGTGTCATGGCTTCACATTCCTGCTTACTCTTTGTATAATATTTGCACTGCTTTGTACATTGAACATGTACAGTATACTGCAAGGGCGGACTAACAGGTCCTTAGCTTCATTAGCTGACAAGGACAATCGGAATTCTATGTCTCTAAGTCAGGGACACTCATTACGCTTCTTGACTTGGGCTAATTAAGTCAAAAATCAAAACAATTTCATTTTACTGTAGACATACAGGTTAAGTACAGTACACTCTACCATGCACTTTACTCCACAATACTGAGGTTCAATCCAATATTCAGAGGTCGCACTGTGATTACTGCTCTTACGATCATGGAAAAAAACTTCACTCACTCAGATTTTAGGCCTAAATTGTACATTCTCAAACAATATTATGATGATATTATCTAATATATCTGCTCTATTCTTTGTTTCAGAGCGTGTTGGAACAGCTGAGGTTCTTCGAGTTCATTCAAGTGACCATGGTGAAAATAACATTCCTGGTAGCACTAGTAGTGAAAGTCAACTATAATCTCAGAATTGTTTCTTGTTTTATCACTCTGAGTAAGGAACCTTCTATCATGAAATTGGAATTTCAGCCAATTGAGACTTATGTCATGAGATTATTCATGAAGTTTATATAATATTTGTTACTAAGCTATTCGTCTTTCAAGCTACTCCTGAGTATAAACTTTTAAACCACTGCACAGATTATGAGCTGATGGAAATACAGTACACAGGTAGATGCTGAGAAAATGCATAATACTTCTTTCCTTTATTGTCCAATTTCAGTATTGGCTGACAAAGAGTCTGTCTTCTTTAGAGAAGCATAATTTTAATATAATGGGAGTTCATTTTACCACCATCAATCACACACAACTATGAGTGCCAAGTGAGATGGCATTGCTTCAGCAATACGGTAATCCCGTATCACTGAAGGGAAAAATGTAGGCAATGAATAATCAAGCAATGATGAAGTAAGAGACCAAGTAAGTTTTGAAACATTATCCATTGCTTTTCATTTTAACAGCTCTGGTGTGTAGACTTAGAGTTAGTGCAACTGAGGCAAACTAATGTCCTCTATTCGTCATACAGCATGGACTGATCTATTTGCTATTAGTTAAAAGACATACCTAAAACTATTAAAACAAATGTTACTTCAAACTTCAAAACTTCAAAATACTTAAACGAATTGTGTCCTGTTCCCTTCTGACAGAACAAAAAGACAAAGTAGCACAAACTAGGCAACTGGGTAAAATATGAAGCTGTCTAAAACTCCCAGAATGCCAGAGAAGCTCTGACAGTACAGTAGCCTGCACATACCCTCCAATGTAAAGACAACTGAAGGATTTATGTTCAGCTGTCTGTTGACATGAATTTGAATATGTTGAGAGTTATTAAAACTGTCAGCACTCTGTCTCCTGTACAATTCCCTGTGTAAATAAACTGTGAGAAGCAGAGTCTCCCTGCTACCTAGCGCTGTATATTCCCATCTGGAAGGAGTAAAAAATAATAATAAAAAACTGAACAGCAACTACCTATTTCTGTTGATTACTTTTTCCACCGACTCAGTTCATTCTTCATTTCATATAACAGTTATGTTATTCAAAGTGATGGCAGAAAACGTTTGTCGCTTTGAAAGAAACTGAAAAGGTGCGGGTAAAATCTATGAGGTTCACAGGATTATACTTGACTGACAGGTTTGATTACGAAGTTTGAATCCAAGTAAAAGACATTGATTGATCCCGTATCAATACCAAAATACAGAAATAATAGGGTGACGCTTATGTGTGCTATGAGTGAGAGTCACTTGAACCAACTGCAGTGGAATGAAAAGGTGTATTGATTTCTCCATGCAAGTGAGTGATTGACAACACAGGGCAGGCACACTTATTTTAGGATTCATGAAGTCTTCCCACCACCACAAATACATGGTATGTATGTATGTACACTCACCAAGCACTTTATTAGGAACATTTTAACTTTATTGCACCAACTTATTCATGCGATTATCTAATCAGCCAATTGTGCAGCGGTAGAGCAATGCATACAATCATCTAGATCGGGGTCAGCAGCTTCAGTTTCAATTCAAAAATTGTGATCCGAGTGACTTTGACCATGGAATGATTGTTGGTGGCAGACAAGGTGGTTTGAATATCTCAGAAACTGCTGATCTCTTGGGATTTTCACACACTTTAGTCTCTAGAATTTGCAAAGAATGGTGCAAAAAACAAAACAAAGAGTGTTTCTGTCTGCAGAACTGCTGTGAGTAGCAGTTCTGCAGACAGAAACATCTTGTTAATGAGAGACGTCAGAGGACGTCAAACCAGACTGGTCAAAGCTGACATGAAGGTGACAGTAACGCAAATAACCACACATTACAGCCGTGGTATGGAGAAGAGCATATCTGAACATACAAGGCTGTGTAGGCTAAAGCAGTAGAAGTCTAAAAATAAGTCTGAGTGAGTGTATGTATGTATGTACGCATGTACATATGTATGTATGTATGCATGCATGCATAATTGTATGTTTTTATGTATGCATGTAAGCACAGTGGACCACAGAGCACACAGTCCAGCAGAAAAATTGCATGAATGTTCCATCACTATTTCACCCTTTGCTCTTATTAGTGACCGACTGTAGATTTGCCCAGGGGGCTCTGAGCATGGCATCCAGGTGTCTTGGAAGCAAATAAAAGCAAGTGTGTACATACAGCCAGAGAGAGACATGGTCAGCAGGTGAAGTTCAATTCTCACGTCATTCGCCCCCACACAAGGACACCTGTTAGCTCTTCCTGATAGCAGCCAAAGTATTCACTGGCAAAGGCCCAGCACAGCCTGCAGCTCACAGCCAGCTGTGCTGGGAGATTCCAGATCTGAGCTATCAAGGTAGGTCAGAATATAAATGGCACCATTCCAGCATGCCCTTGCTGGTGTCTTGTATTTCATGTGAAATTAAAGCCTGAGAATATTCCTTCTTTTGATACAAATATATAGTCTAGGGCAAGGGGGAAACAGTGTAGCAAGACAGCAGTGACAATAAAAACAAGCAAGACATATTGTTGGACCCAGTCCAAGCTTTGCGCATTCAGGGCCTGATTTACTAAGACCGTTAGCATTTGCAAAACCCAACACATGCAAAATGAATTGCACAACCAATGATAGGTGCAAAAGCAATATGATGACCAGTCATTGGTCAAGCTGTTGGTGTTGAGTGTGCTAAAGGTTTTTGCATGTGATGAAGATCTTAGTAAATCAGACCGTTGCTGTTTTATACTGTAGTTAAATAGCTTCCTTCATTGGTTACGCTCACTTTATGACATCCTCAGCTGTTCAAATCAATGAAACCAAAGTGATAGTAATAGCAAGACATGATTCTATTACATAATATATATTCCATAATTAAGCGTTATGAAACGAGAACCCATGGTATATCGTGGATCTTGGCACAGCTAGCGGAGTGCCGTTATTCCCCCGAGCAGTGCCAATATCCACGTTATACCACAGGATCGAGTTCCAGAACGCTCTCATACAACGGTTACCACATCTTTCAAAATTTCACAAAAGAAAGACACAACATACTTTAAATGAATGTATTTTAATGGAACAATGTTTTATGGTGAATTAATTATTCTGCTGAACAGTAGTTTATTGGTTGCCAAGCAACGGTATTGCTAAGGTTAGTATCCCCACTGCACTAGTTAAGCAACGGTACTAACGTTAGCTACTTGCAATAATGTATCCCCACTGCACTAACGTTAGCTAGCTAGCTTGCTTATGTTACACCTGACGACACTGACACACAAGTAACTTGTCTTGGTTGTAGACATTTATCTACAACAATGTGCAGTTATGAAATAACTCATAGCGTTGATGACTGAGTCATCATTTGCTTCGCCGGGGTTTGGCGGTCTTGCTGGTATTTCGATCCAAGGATGTTGCCTTAGATGTTACAAATTTTCTTTGTTCCTACTCCTTTCCAAATGCCTGAACACTTTAAAATCACTCATTGTGTTTTACATTGGTAACGTTAGGGTACTTGCAGCGAAATGATTATAACGTCAATTTCGGTTACGAAGTAGATAACATTCATCTACAAACGCGGAGTAATATGATGTGAATTTAGCTGTGCGTATATCATGGATATTGAAAAAAATGCTAAATGTAAAGGTTGTATCTGCTTAGCCCTTTCACATTTGTATTCAAAGGTTCGATCTACTGTCCATAATCATCCAATCATAATTCCTAATATTTACCTGGCTGGCTATAATATAAATCTTTACAAAGAATCAGAAAGATTCTAAATTTTTTCTGGCAGAACCAACCAGACAGACCAGAGCAGCGGAGAGGGAAAAAGACACATAGGGCAATACAGTGCTGAAGGACTCACTAGGTACTGTTGGGAGACAGACAGATTTGTGTATTACAAAAACTTCACATATGCATGTTAATGTCCGCAGGAAGCTTCCATTGTTTTATAGACAACCAATAAAACACAGCGGTAGAAATTGCAGCCTATAGGGCAACCCTGTATAACAAATGACCAATCAGAGGTCACACTGTATTTAGCACCCAAATTTGAATACATGGAAATGTACTTGTATAAAGTCCCCGAACTCCAATGGTTCGATGGATACTTTTGTGTAAATCCTTCATGTTGGCTTCCTGCAATAAATACTTTCCTGACTCAAGACACAAACATCGGATTTGCTGCTTCCTGAGAAAACGGTCACTTTAATTATTTGGTAAAACTTTGTGTTACCAACAGTACCATAGGTGTTATCATTTTGATCAATGAGGAGAACTGCCCTGCATTTCAGTTTTGCTGTGAAGGATATAAAATCTTTATAGCTCAATATCTTATACTACTCAGAACACAGATAGAGCCTTATAATGTCACATTCTTCTTCTTCTTCTTCTTGTTATTATTATTATTATTATTATTGTTATTATTATTACCAACACCATACAAGTCTGAGACCTTGTCAGCAACATTTGTGCTGGTTGCAGAGAAAATGCGTTACCCCCATCTGAGCGTAAGAAAATTCAGCTTATCAAAAAACTGAAGCGTCCAACTGTATATAATTTGTTAGGTTTGCATAAAACAACACAGCATTTTCTTGCCTGCGTAACAAAACTGTAGCTTTTTCAATATGCAGTCTGAAAAGTCTCTTGCGCTTTGACAAAAACAGTTCTTCAGATTTTATGCCAAAAAAGGTTGACGTTTTACAAACAAAGAATGTATTTTGTGATGCCTACATCTACATAGAGGGCTTCCTTTGGAGGAGTTCCAAGGAATTTCTTCATTATTCTGACTTTATATTTCATGATAATGACTATGTCTGTATTTCATTATAATGACTATGTCTATTCAATTCCCTGATGCTAGCCTTCATTCATTTTCTCTTCTTTTGAGACACCTGCCCTTTGTATGAAAGGTGCAATCTTTTAATGGAAAATTTTCATGTCATGCTGAATAGCAGAACCATCAGAAATCTCAACTGCAGCCCCCTCCCCACTCCCCTCCTGCAGAGAAAGAGGAATGTATGAACCTCTTCACATCGCACAATCACAATAACCTCTTGGGTCAAGCTCTATTGTTTAACTGCAGCAACACTTATTTCCTTTCTTACAGTGAAATACTTTATCTTTAGACTCTTTGGAACCATGAAACCATAAGCCAGGTAGACAAAAGCAAAAAAGGTTTAGGGCCACCCTGTGTGCTTTGGTCTTCCCTTTTGTTTGGAAAGGAAAGCAGAAGACATAGAAAGACAACAAATAGAGCATTCTTATTTCCAGACAGGTCCAGGTGTATTTGATTAACATTCCAAAAAAAAGCTTACTGAAAAGAATCATATACGGATTGCTTTTCAGATTTTTTTCATGTGCTGCTTCGAAACTGATTTTTGCATTTTTGTGGACATGTTGCTGTCGGCTGTGTTGTCTTAGAGCCGTGATGTTTATGGGATGGAGGACACCCAGTCATACTGTATGCGTGTGCAAGCCATGGCCCTCCGGACAGCCAACAGGGGTCACTTGTGCAATCAGCAATGCTAATCATCTGAATACCTCCAATATATCTTCACATATATTTGGTGATGTGAAGCTAATTGTGCTGCCCCCCCCCCCCCCCCCCCCCCCCCCCCACCATCCTGCAATGATACAGGTCAGAGATTCACTTTTACTGAGTGAGCAACCCAGCAGCTTTCTTATTTCCATGTGGAATAATTAGATTTTCTTGATTTTTTTCATTTTTATTTTGTATTCATCGCGATATATATTTTTTTGATTTCCATATCATTGCCAGTGCTGCTCATGACTTCTGTCATGAAGTGACTTTGCTACCATTTTATTCAGGCTATCCTTTGCCACAGAGCCTTGAACGTGAAGGCTGATGTTGCTGCTTGAATTGATAGAGCGAGGATCAGCAGGTTCAGCATGCTTTCTCCAGGCTGTTTCACTGCGATGCATCCCAAGGCTTTGCTCCTTTCTCCCAATTTATATTTACATTTTACATTGCAGATGCATTTAATCCAAAGCGATTAACAAAGTGCATAGGTTCTTCCACAAGTGAATTTGCAGACATGATTGCCATGATTATCAAAAAGATAAGCAAAAGATGAATTTATAGGACAAATTTACAAATGTACTCCTTGCAAAATAATTCATAGAAATACCCAGAGAAAAATTCAGCTACAGGCAAGCATTACTGCTTTCAAGAACTATTAATTTAATCTACACCTCTGAGAGACTAAGCTTTAGAATGTCCATTTAAATATTATTTTCAGTTGCTGCACCTGCAATAAATTATTTCCGAGGGTGAAGCAACTGGCAAAAAAGAAGCAAATGGTTTCGACTTAAAGTTTAGCTGCTTGACTTGACTGTCTGCATGCCTATTATTCACAGGGTGCAGACCAAAAGACCATTTAACTTGCATTTAAATGTGGCAAAGCTTGTCAACCGTTTTTATTAAGCTTCAAAACAGAAGACTTGATGGGTACAATATTTGAACGCTTATCATTAACACAACCACACCTTTTTCTATGCTTCATTCAGCCTCTTCTTAACTTTCACCTTTTCTCCCTCCATCTTTCACAGGTTCCTTGGAACTATCCATAAATGACCTTGAAGTGCGCACTCACACCACTGCTATCTTATAACCTGTTGCTTATCTCATCAGCCTGTCCTTCAGAGTTGCTATAAAGCCATGTGCATTTCCAGGCTAGCATCCCTGTGACGGACATTATGCTGCCAGCTGTTGGGAAACTCTGCTGTGCAATAGTGTATCCACACTGCCGGAGCATGACAGGTATGGGAAGTATGATAGTGGCAATTCATGATTTTGTGCATGTGAAAATAACACCATTCTTACAAATGCAACTTTAAAAGAGTAGGCGGAAAATCGCTATTACTGAAATAATGGATGCATTCGTGTAGCTTTGATTTTGTGTCGATGGGTCATGTTTAAGAAGTACATTTTCCCCTTCAGGTCTGCAAAGAACAGCTATGGCAGCCATAGTTCACGAGATAGGTCACATGAAGAAAGGAGGGCATCTCTCCCTTCCTGACTGGGCTGGCCAGCTGAAGTGGCCTGGATGCATGAACCGTGGAGGTAAGTCCAACTCATTGCAGCGTACGCATGCTGAATTAACTGAAATATCTTAACTGATTTGTTTTCTCCCATAATTATATCTTAAAAGGCTTCTTGCACACAACTTTTAATTACAGAAGTGAGAACAGAAGAAGTAAGAACAAACAGACCCATCACCTTGAGGGAGGAAGAGATGGCCTATTTGAAGCAAGGACAGGAAGCTTTGCAGAAGGCCCTGGAGATCGTTGATGACCAGACTGGATGGAAAATAGAAACATCAGAGGTAGGTTTTTTAAAAACATTTTCTGATTTCATTTTGTCATTTTATTTATATCTGTTTCTTTTTTAAGATATTATAATCTTTCATATCTTGATTCTGCCTTGATAATCTGAACCAACTGTTGCATGATTCACATTTTTCAGAATGCAAAGATATAAATTAATTAAACCATTTTGATGTATCAGTTTATCAATGCTTTTGTTTTTACAAGAGTTTTTGGTTATTCATTTGGATGGCAAAGTAAATGACAGCGATATCTGCGATTGGTTAACCTTACTCCAGATTGGATAATTTTTTCCTTAATCTGAATGGACGTAAAAAGGAAGTTAACTGCCGTTGCTCATCCTGCACAGCAGATGTTTTATGAAAATATTGCAGATCCAGGTTTTGTCATCTGTATTAATTTAGAAATTTGGATCAGAATAATCTTTTGAAAAAGCAGATGAAAATGATCCCAGGTGAAGCTATCATGAATGAAAAAATATGGGTTTGTTGAGTCTCACATGATTTATTTTGATCCAAAACAAGTTTTGAAAAGCTGGACCCAGGTGTGATTCTCCTGGAAATGTTATATTGCAGGAAAATGGGGATGTGATCTACAGTAAGGTTCTTCCTGGAGCCAGGAAAGTTTTCAGACTAGAAGCTGTTTTAGATGCTTCCCCAGAAGAGCTCCATGATCACTTGTTTGTGAAAGTGGAAGAAATGAATCAGTGGAACCCCAATATCAAGCAGATTAAAGTAAGTTTCCTTCATTTTTATGTTGGCGCTTGACAGTTATTTACAGGAATGATTTTAGACACATACTCACTGGCTGTCAGACAGCAGCAGGACTTCTTTACAAAGACTTTCACCTTGAAGGTCCATGTTGTTCTTATTTGTGGCTATCTATGTACATCATTGATTGTGCTATTTTGATATCAGTTTTGCTGTTGCATGTGCCTTAGGGGCACTTGCACTGTTATTTACCGATCAACATCTGTCCCAAGTCAAGTTATTCACGATTTCTGATCTGTTTTCAGTGACCAAGTTTATTTTGTTTTCTGCAGGTACTGAAGCATGTTGGCAAAGACACCATGGTTACCCATGAAGTCTCTGCAGAAACAGCGGGCAATTTGATTGGCCAGCGAGATTTCCTCAGTGTCAGACACAGCTACAAACAGAAGTCCTGTATCTACTTAGCTGGCGGGGCCACACACGTGGAGTCCTTCCCTCCCCAGAAAGGGGTTGTAAGGTAAGATCCACAGCTGTCTTCAACATATGTATGTCATTCCAACAATGGCATTTCATCTAGGTTGCTATTCTTACACTATGGAAAGTATTGTAATTAATGGTTTAATTAATGGATTTTACAGCTGGCATACAAAGCCTGTTTAATTAATGATGAAACCATCTTCACAAATACACGTTTTGGATTACAGCAGATTCTAGGGTCCTAGGTTGGCAAGGCTACAAAGTAATAGACTATATACCTGTATGTAATGTTTTTATAAAATGTTGAGCCAATGCTTTGGTTCCTCTCCTGCAGAGCGGAAGATGGGCCAACTTGCATTATCATACAACCGGATGGAGACAATACTGACAGGAGTCGATTCACTTGGCTTTTAAACATGGACCTGAAGGTACAATTACCATTTCAAACATGGATAATTAGACGCCTGTCTATAAACAAAAAAAATTTACTCTGAAAAACAAGTACTTGTCAACAGTTGTGCTAAACATAACAAAGATATGTTCTATTTCTGCCAAAGATCTAACATAATTTGTCAAAGCACTCATCACAGGAACAAAATATCTCTTTTTCGTTTTCCAAGCGGGGTGGACATGCAAGGGAAAAGTTCCTGACAGCCAGTTCATAGACAATATTTGTTTTTTTCACAGCCAGTTAATTGAATCAAAACCTTCCAAAAGCTAACATTTCAGAAAGAGATTTGGTTGTGTATACTGGCTCAGGTGGTTATTCTTCTTCATGTATCTAATGTTGGCAGTCTGATTCCATGTGTCTGTGGAGCTGTAAACACATTGATTAGGTGACACTGTCCAGAAGAGTAGTAAGAGCTGTGAATATGTGATGACTGATTATGAGCAGCTATGCTTCTCAGACAGAAGGTCTCGAGTACATTAGATTCAGCACCTTTTAACCACGGCAGCTCCTGGCACTATGCCAACTGTCTTGAGAAGAAGGTATTCAGTGCTGCACAATGCAACAGGAGCCTTCTAATTGACTCGTCTAGAAACACGAGGCACGCAGCCCACAGCTTTATTTCTGACGTCTCATCACCATTTTTCAGGGATGGTTACCGAAGTCCATCGTGAGCCAGGCGTTGCCACGAGTGCAGAGCGACTTCGCGCGGTATCTGCGCCGGCATCTGGCAGAGCGGCTGCAGTCGACGCTGATGAGCTCATGCACCCCAACCTTCAGATGTGTGCGTGCTTGAGGAGGAACGTCCTCGCCACGTGTCTCCGAGAACAGCAGGAGAGCGCTTTCATCAGGGGCTGGTGTGCAGCCTGCTGAGAGCTGATAGCAAGCTGATCGCTTCAAACTGCACTGCTGCAGAACACTCAAGATACACTTCTCATAATATAGGAAATAATGCTCCGCTACAAAACAAACCTCAGGTCTCTTACTGTACATTTCAATTTCTTACATTGCTCTGTTTACTAATGGATGATGGTAATCCAGATTTTTTTTTACTCAATAAAATTCAGACTTTTTTGTCAGCAAAATGAACTACTGTGAATATCTTGCTATACATTATTGCTGGTAAAATGACAGGTTGGCTGTGTGGTTATTTTCATGTTATATAGAATTTATTTTTAACAGAGGATTACTCCTGTTTAGGCTGTTTTGTTCAGTTTGGATAGGATGATATGTAAATAAAAGTCAAAAGATAATGCAGAAAACCAGAAAATGCATCAGAATGCTTTTGTAGCTCAGTGTTTCAGTGGAAACATCCACTTTTGAATACTGCAAAGTTATTCAAAGGCTTGTGCATACCAGTAAGTACATTATTTCTGACAAATTATCCTGATACAGTCTTTCATTTAAGCTAAACATAAAGTGTATAGTTCTCAAATCTGGTAACATTTCTTCAGTTTCCACAGAAAATGAATATGCGTTAAAGGTTTTCTGCGAGTTCTGTGTCTGGATCACATCTACAGTAATATTTCACAAAAGGTTACACATTCTCGTCAGCACTCCAAAAGCACAGGTACAGATGGGTTATTTCTCCAGCGTTATGTTTAAACACGTCTTTTTGAGTTTTCTACCATTTTTAAATTTAATAAATATTAACATTTAAAGCTCTCATTCATGTATATACAAGAACTATACAAAACACATAGTCACATTGTGAACCACTAGACAGGAAGGAAATAATATAATGAGCAGCCAAGTGTGGCTGACATTCAATCAACCACACTCTCCAGACATACAGCTGTTCCGTATTTTCCCATTACCTTATATTTTAAATTACACGCTTTGTTGTTATTTTTTTTTCATAGGCTGCAGGAATTTACACTATATACAATTTTACTTGGAAAATATATCAGTTAAAAAAATATCAGAATATTTCTTAAAGCATATGCAAGTTCCACAAAAGCAATATGCATGCTACAGTAGGGAGTGAGGATGACATGCATTCACTGTGGTGTATTAGGCGTCTTTAGGTTGGTTTCTTTGATGACAGTCTCTTGGAAGCAGATTTTGTAAAAACACATAAACAATGAAGCACCAGAAGGTGGGGTTACATAGGTACCTGTCACATGGTGAGTGACACGGCATCTATACATCACAGCATTCACAAAAGATATTGTGTTCATACCACACATATTCACAAAGTACAACAGTAGTTCTGATGCACTGAAAACAGGTTAACAACTGTACAAGGGTCAAAAAAGAAATGTTTAGCAAATGCAGTCATAATTATATCTTAGCGTGTCTCATAGTCCTTTTAGTTTACAGCACCTTAATTTTATACTTTATTCCATTTCTTAATTAAAGCAGAGAATGTATTGCAATGCAGTATTTGTGCATTTAGTTTACTCTGCTTTTTTCGAGGTAACCATTACTGGTCTAAGTCCACTGGCACTGGAATTGTTTTACTTGCAGCAACTGGTTAAAAGTCCACAAAATAATTCATCAGCAGATGTTCAAACTGCAAACCGATGAAGGCGATGATAATTCTGTGTAGCACGTTCACAGAAGAGGAAAAAAAAGACACCACTCATGTCACCAGTGGTACGGTTCTGTGAATCAGGTCTCTCTCAGATTCTAATTCATCCCTTCTTGACCTGGTGACACCCTTGGAGGCTAAAGTGCTGTTCTGACTGTCTTTGCCCAATGGATTTTCACTGGAGTTTGAGGTAAGCCGTGGAGGGGCAGGACTCTGCCCTGGAGGTAGAGTAAACATGGTGTCTGCGCCTGGGTCCCCAGTCAAGGGAGGACTCTGTGTGAGACCCTGGCTGCCTGTTTGGGGGAGTCCAGTGGACTGAAGGCTTGGAGCGGAGACAGTTGGGCCTTGCGAGGTAGAATGCAGCCTTTCGGTAGACTCTGTAGTCATCTCAGGTGGATTCTGAGTCGCAAGGGTAAGTGTTGCCTCTAGTAGTGGGATAGAACTGGGCAGGATAGGAGCCGAGGAGTTGGGCATCTCAGTAGTTGACGTGCTGAGGTTGGCAGTTGGTGTAGTTAAGTCCACGTTCTTGCTGCAGGACTCACAGCATAGCTTGTTGTAGCCTGGTATGGAGCAGTAACGTGCCAGCACTTCCATCTGGCAGAATATGGATTTATCACCAAGACACGGTTCATCTGTGTGAAGAGGAAAATCAAAATCATATATTATACCAACACAGCATCTGAGAGTGTGATTTATGGGGACATCTGCCGGGTGTCATTTCTGCTTGTTCTCTTTATATGGAAGCAAAAATTATCTCTGTCTGGCTCAATTGTGGACACAGCTTCTGACCACATCCGCTTACAACTACCCAGGGTAGACAGACTTTCTGAGCAGAAGTTGAGCAGGTGCAGGAGAACATGCAAGCTCCGCACAGAGTCTCGTCGGCCAGGACTACAGTCCCAGAACCTCCCTGTGAGGTAACAGTGCTAAACACAGTGCCACCGTGCCACACAGTATGCATGCTAGCAATGAAAAACTCCCTCCAAGGGTACACAGATAGCCATTCTGAGAAAGTTGGCTCAGCTGGAGAGCAGGCAGAAAGCAGTACCTCCATTTGCTTCATCTGTATTGTCCATTCGGGAATACTTACTTGAAGATATTTTATTCACAAGGTTGTCAGGGATAACCTGGGATAAGACATCATCCTTTAAGGTCCCATTAACAAACAGGTCCGCACTGGAGGAGGGCAGAATGAACTGTCCTAAGGATAGAAAAAAAACGAGATTACCCACCCTCAAAACACAATCTCGGTGTGTATTGCAATTAATTTACATACAGGCCTGCTACATCACTATAGGATATGATTTGTGCAGCACATACTGATTTACTTAATGGCAATTTACAGTACAGTACATAAATACAACCAGTCTCCTTGATACTGAAAGAAAATGGAGAATTCTCCATTTCTATATAAATGCAGACCATTTTCTCACACGCCTGTAATACAGTTTTCAGCTATTCATAGCAAGTAACCCCAAAAGCCTGCCTCTTTCATTAAAAGAACTACTGTTCCTCCTCCTAAATGTCTCCCATTCATGTTCAGACAACTCCCATTTCATCCTCTTTAAAGGCAACAACTAAATACTTTCAGAGACCTCCAAAAAGAGTGGATCCCACCCTTCCAAGAGGAAGTGGCATGAAACCCTGCAGAAAGGTTTGGGAGCAGCCCTCTCTACAGGTCCCTCTCTGTGGAGGGAACTACTGTGTGTAATGTCCCATTTCCTCCCCTTATTTCCAACTAAATCAGTCAAATGGCCCGTTCAAATTTCAGTCAGGCAGGGAGTCTAATAAACAAAAAACACGCCTTTTTCTCTAATCCCACATTTATTTGCCCTTAGATCAGTGCAAATAAAAACATCACACTGACCAGAGGAACAGATACACACTGTGCAAATTCCAGGAACAAAGTTGTCCGAAGTCTTTATAAACAGGAGAGGGATATCTTTACTCCCAAAGTGGTGTGGTACACTGGTGCCAAACCCATGCACAGCATATTGGTCAGTTAGTTTAGCTGAAAACATGTAAGTTCTATCATAATTGTTTTTCTTAAACTATATAAACTGCCACTTGAGCACAATGCACATTTTGACTTGTCATTTTCTTTGAACTCTTTGACCTGCCAAAAAATACTGGATTTTCATAGCATTAAAAAGGTATAGGTAGTAGCCCAACCTCACCACCACACACAATCAAATAGATTGTCTGATGCTAATCTATTTCAGTTAGACAACATACTATATATTCACCGCTTGTCTTCATTATACCAAAACATAATAGATTTATTTTTGACCATTTCCTACAGAAAACATGAATGTTGTGAATATACAGTACTGCATGGTTTTCGGAACACAATATATAAATGTAAGAGTGAACTGTAATATCAAAAGGTGTATGTCAGTTTTGAACATAATAGGAAGGCTGGGAATAATTATGGTACACTGCAGGGGTTTTGGATATGGGTCCCCATAATCAAGATTGTGTCCCAATGCTGTAGTGTGTCAATTAACACTCAACATCAATTGAGCAGCATTTCGGCTGTCCAAGTAAAGCTGAAACAGGAAATGGATTTGTACCTGAACAGGGAGCCAATTTGCAGATTATCACGGTTTCTGGCTTATCTCCCTCACACTGCCCAATGCTGTTGTCGTTCGCCCGACATACAACCTGACGCTGCTGAATCCCCTCTCCACAGCTGACAGAGCACTACAGGGCAGAAGTTGGAAAAAAAAGATAAGCTGTGTAGGAAATGAGACCTGGGTCAATTTGATTAATGCAGCTAATACTGGCAGGGTTTAAAATGTACATGCTGGTGAAAATGTACAGGGTTTAAAATACCACGGAGACCATTGATCGCCATCTCTAGCTTCAAATGAGGGCAATTACATTTATCTTTGAATAGAACATTTCCTTCTTGGAAACGTACATTCAGCAGAGCCTGAATGTAGAACAGTCGTTACCATCCCTGTTCCTGGAGATCTGTAGGTTCACACTCCAACCCTAATGCAAAACCTCATTCAACAGTTTCAGATGTCATTGAGCTGCTAATTAGTAGAATCAGGAGTGGTAAATTAGGACGGTAAGTATATTTGTGAAAGGAAGTGCTTTTTATTGTTATTCCACTCCATGCACAGGGTACTCTGTGTGTGCAGTCATAATGGTGTTTTATTTGTATTCAATCAGGATTCAATTAACGTTTGTGGACAATCTAGGATAATTAGAGGTTTCTTGTGTCAAAATATCTGATAAATTAAATTCTGGTTTACTCCATTCCATAAACGCAAAATTTGATTCATGAATCTTACATTGAATCATTTAGGCTAACTGCGCACATCCACTCTGCTATGAAGGTGAAACCAAATAATGAATCCTTATATAGACAAGGGAGAGATGGGGCTCTGCCTTCGTCAAAATTGACAAAAGTAGGATATAGATATTTTTTTAAACGTCGGGCAATATATTTCAAATTCTCATAATGTTAAGATGCTGAGCACCCCCTACCGGCCCATCATTGCCTCTTCCAGCAACAACCTGGCTCTCCCCAGAGGTCTTCAGGGGCAAACTGAGCCCACACCTACTGAGCTGCAGCTGGCTGCCCAGCGACCCACCTGAGACCAGGCCCCTGTCCTCCACTGGGCGGGGCAGGCAGAGCGGTTGCAGGCCCTCCTCATCTCTGGCCGCTCTTCGGTGCAGTACTTGGTGTGGACGGTCCTGTTAGTGCCGTTGTGGAGAGCTTGCACGCACTGCACGAGCCTCGTTTGATAGCCCAGCTTCCCACATGTCTTACTGCAAGGGCTCCATTCCTCCACCACCCACCTGGGTAAATCATAATTTCTGCTTTCACTGCACTCTAAGGAAGACCTTACACCGAATCCAGACATAAAGCAACACAAGCGAGCGAACAGCTGAACAACACGAAAAAAATCTATAGAACATATTTGTTTCAATGAAGTTCTCAAGGCTGACAACGAACAGAGCAAGCTTCGTTGTTCTGGACCCAAATATCACTCGCTTTATATCTATTTCTGGTGTGTAACTACATCTAAATTTCACCTATTGGTGGAAAACCAGTGATGATCGCAAAGGCCGCTGGGATGGAAGGAGTGTTCATAGTTAACGTGCATGATGAGAAAAATAAATGTTTTTGTTTGTTAAATAATTCAATTTTACTTAATGTAATTTAGAAACATATAAATCTTTCTGAAAAGGAATAAAAGAGCGCAAAACCGAGAGACTGCCCTGCCTGTCATCCGATTGGTTCTGCTGTTGTCACAGCGGAATCCTCTGATCATATCAAGGTTTGCGGCATGACATCGCCCCCTGATCGCTCACATTGCAGTATGTTTGGATGTCGTGTCATCCACCAGGGAAACAGGTTGCCTGTATTTTGTTGCTGACTTACGTAGGCTGGCTACATTCGTTCACATTGCATCGCTTTCGGATTGGTTTCGGCTTCTTGCTGGTTTCACAGAAGTTCCGGTGTACAAGCCGGCTGTCACTTTTCCTTCTGCATCCGTATTTTGTGAACTGGACACCTGTAAAATAAAACACAAATCGTACTGTGCGGTCCGATATAAAAATATGTCCGTCAAAGTCTGCATTCCGTGTTCACAGTGCCTGTGGTGTATTTGAAGTGTTTCAACAATCGGTCATGATTATGCCAGTGTGACAGCTTGCATAAGCATAAAAACACCAACCTCCCCCACATGGTTTTGAACACTGCGACCAACTTTTTAGTGCCCACTCATATGTGTCTAACTCAGCAAGCAGAACGTTGTTATTGGTAATGACTGGCAGCAGGTCTTCGTGAATTATGTACTTGTAGGTCAGGCTAATTTTGGTATCTTCCTCCTGAGGAATAACCTGGTGGAAAAAATCGCATACTGATTATATACGTCAGTCACACATAATCAAGGCTCAGAGTCAATCAAATAAAAAGAGGACACCAAATGTCCCCACTTTCCTTACCAGGACAACAATGCTTTCGTGAAGGGGGCCAATGGTTTTTAGGCTCTCTTTGCCGCTCCCAAGAGAGTACTCCCACTCCAAACCGCTCTCAATGAACGTCTTCGACTTGGCATCTTCGCTTTTGGCATTCAGTATGAACGTGCCCGTCACTTGATTTTTCACAGCTGTTGCACATGAGACAGAAGATAAAAAATTCTCTTCAAATTTGCCAACTGTGCAAACAAATTGGTTATACTTTTTCTGTACATTTTCTTTTTATAAAACTGAGTATTACCTAACTACATGTTAATTGCAATAAACTGCAATAAATGTTAATTTTGTTGTTGTTCTGTTACTAATACTGACTAACATCATGTTACATGTGAATGCAAAATTTTTATAAATGTACAATACATTATTGAACTGTTTCAAACAGTTTCCAGTTTCAAATCAAATCCATTTTTGTGCATTTTTGAGAAAGGTAAATGCAATACTTATATATAGCAATAAAGCTATAGCAAAATGCTATAAATCCACACAAGCAATACAAATGTAAAACAAACTTACTTCTCAAACACCTTTATTCATCAGGACCCTATTACAAGGGAAATCTAATAGGGGGATTTAGCTAGATTTGATTTAACCTCTCACATCTCACTAGAACCTGGTGTTTTATTTCACAACCTGGTGTTTTATTGAACAGAGCAAAAACAACAGAAAATATGTTATGGTCCAAATACTTACAGACCGCTTACTTACAGACAGTTTTTTTATTTCAGACTATCAATACAGAACATCCCACACTGTATTTTATCTATTTATTTATTTTATGGACTGCAATGTATGTTATACTGTACACTCAGAGCCTGATAGCTCCATCATGTTTTGTTTTGACACTATTATCACAATTTATTTTAGTGTTCCAAAGTAAGGAAACTGCTCTGGATAATCTGGGGACATCTGGGGACATTTCATTGAGAGAAATATCTGTAACGTTTTATTACATTTCAGAGATGGCTGTCCCAGGGCTACCGTGAGACACAAAGATCTATCCTTGAACAAAAGTACACTACATCTATCCAAGAGGTTCTTGTTCATTCTTTGTTCTGCATGGTCTGAGGACTTTTACAATATTGGACATTAAACTGGTTATCTGCGATTATTATGTTTGAAAGAAAGAAATGGTGAAACGATCATGGTTTTCTTCAGACCATCATCGGACACACATATTTCTCCTCATAATCAGTTCTCAGGCAACCATGTCATCTTCCTTTGAATGAATAGCTTGCAGCCTGGCTTGTAGCCACGATGATACAGACTTGCACTGTTGGACAGAGAGCCATTTTGTGCCAGAGAGGATCACTCACACACTCGCTCATACACCTGATAGAACTCAGGCCAGAGGGCTTCCTTCACACTCATGTCTGTTCCTTCATTTAGCCTCCTTTATTTAGCCTCCTTATTTTTTCAGGGTGCAATTTTCAATCACTATAGTAACAGGATGTACCGTTTCAAAGAGTTAAAACTCACGGTTCTATCTGCATAACCAATTTTAAGATTCCATTGCCTTAGCGACAACAGTTCCTTATTTTGCAACATGTGGGTGGTAAAACAAGTGTCACCTCACCTTCTCCATAAAGTACTGTCAGTGTCCTGTTCACGACAAGTGTCCTGCAGACCAAATCCATAATAGGTTCTCATTCTAAAAATGTAATCTCAGAAACGTTGATAGAATGTTTTAGAATTTCTCTGGAGAAATTACCATTGCCTGTTTCGCTGTTGTATACTTCTACAAAAGTACTTGAACATAGAAATTATCTACGTTTTGCAGAGGCTCTCTCAAACACGATCAGCCCAAGTACAACCATCTCTGACCAGTATTTGTAACATAATTGCGGAGAACTACTTTTTTTGGAAAACTACCCAGACATACTGTAGATTAGAAAAAACCACGCAGAATGCTCATTTTTGGTGATATTGTCATCAAATTTGAAAGGGAATATGAAATGGCTCTATTGCGTTTCAAGCGCATCAGCCAAAGCTACAATAATCTGTATCCAGTCAAAAACAGAAAATCTTTTCAGGAAGAAAAAAGGCTTCACCTTTCACTGTGTTTGAGCTTCAGTAACTTTGTTTTAATAATATTAAGTAATTCTGACTCTTGGACAACAAGCCTGAAAGGGTTATATTTCAGAAGAGACTAGGATTATGCCTGTAGTCAAAAGGGTTCAAGAATGATTATTTTGGGGATGTCATTTGTCAGCTTGTGTCAAGAAAAGGGACGATACTTAAGGAGTTAACTGATGGCAGTACCAGGGACTTGCAGTTGTAAGAACACAAATAGGAAACATATTCTCATGCATTTGTCATATTTACAATGAATTAAATGGCTGTGGGAAGATATTACTCCTTCAAGCCTCAAAAGATGGCATCTTTCATTGGATGTGTGGGCGGCATATATTCAGTGTTTTTCAGAACTCCCACACTACTGTCGGTTAAATTTTACAGCTTACAAGCCACTTACAAGAGTAAACGGCAGTAATTAAACTGCCTCATACTGTACACACGCAATCCATTACCACTGACATCTCTATACATCCATCACTTACAATTTTGAAATAAAGCATTTTTATCTGTGGTATGTTCATGAGCCTTCAATATTGATTTTCCAATCATTTGTTTGAAAGCATCAAACAAATAGATGGCATCTTGCCAAAATGCAAACACTACTGTCTATTGAATCTTAGGTAGGATTTGCCACCTGCAAGACTAAATGGCAGCTATTGAACCTCCTCCTATGCCTCATACACACACAATGCTTCACCACTGACATCTCAAAATACATGTTCGGTCAGTCTGCTATATTCACGAACCTCCAAAAATGTTCGCTTTCCACCGTAAATACACAAAGAATAAAGCAGTCATGGTCCTAGACAACCTGTAGTCCCCTTAGCATTTCACGATCAAATCTTGAAATATTAAATCCAAATTGAGAGAAACAGGACAAGATAGGTAATTTCAGATGTGGCCCACGGTCTGAACTGAATCCTGGCCGTGTCAGTACTGAATGTGCTGTGAGAGCCATGAGGCAATGTGTAGCTGATCACCATCCAGGGAGGGACACTCTCCCCCTGCATTAGCAGCTCAACAAGATCTCTACCTGTCGAATGAGGTGCGCTTTGCTGTTTGGAGTGAATACCAAGAGGACAGCAGTTCTCCAGAAACAGTATGGCAGACTACAGAGGAAATGGGACATGCCTGCTAATATTAGTACCCATTCCAAATGCAAAGATTCAGAAAATGAGAGAAAGATGCGTGTTCAGAAAAGGTCCCTGCTAAAAATACAGCTCAAGCTAGGTTTTGAAACAGCTCGTCGCTGGTTGACCGGTTCAGACCAGCTCCCAGCTTGACATGGTTTGACCAGTTAAAGCTATGTTTTGAAGCTACCAGAACTAGCTGGTTGACCAGCTCATACCCAACAATGCTAGCTCAGGACCTGAAACCAAAAAGGGGCGAACATTTAAAAAGGGGTTTTTGAATGGAAAATATAATTATACAGCACTATTTTTCCAAAGCAGAAAGGCCACACAGTAATCCTATCATTAACAAGCTCTTACCAATAAGGTGAGGAGATGTCTCATTTTCCTCTATGAGTATATGTCTGGCTCCAACTGGGATGTCAAACATTTTCAGCATGCCTATTAACAATAAGACCAGACATAATTGAGAAGCAGATGGAAAAACTGTTTAAAAATGCTTTGAAAGCATTACTGAATTTGCAGTAATTGTTATTAATGTCCTGTCCTTCAACTTCATTTAAAAAATTGTCTCCAGAGGCATAATGCATCAATTCAATTAATTCATGAACATGAATGGACATTATTAGTTATGTCATGCTCTCCACTGACTAATAATTTCGCTTGACAAACAGCAGCGGTATATGCTGCATCTTCCAGTTCCACTGTTTCCTCTGCCAGCTCAATAATACAAACCAGATTTAAGCTGAGAACGTGTAAGCGTAAATACAATTTCCCAACAAAATCCGCTGAGTACCAGTTTTCTTCGGCGTCTTGGTGAGGGTCAATTTGACGGTCCGACAGTGGGAGTTGTCCCCTCCGCACACTCCGCACTTATCATCTTGTTTGTACGACCCCACATCTTTGTCACAGCCCACGTGCTGCAATGACAGAAAGCAGAATCAGTGAAGCGAGAGCTTGAGAATGACTCCAAAACTGACCTGCAGTATCACAGAATAATAGCACAACACTCTCTCTTCCTCTCAGCATTTTGGTTGTATAGCCCTGGCATTTATGAAGTTCTACACAGAACTCTTTCTGTATATACACTCAGTGAGCACTTTATTAGGTATTTATTAGACTAGATTAGATTAGATTAGATTTATTATGACTGCTGTAGCCTATCCACTTAGATGTTTGCTGCATTCAGAGATGCTGTAACATCCCTGCTGTAATGTATGGTCATTTGCATTACTGTCACCTTCCTGTCAGGTTCAACCAGTCTGGCTCTTCTCCTCTGCCTAATAAAGTGGTCACTGAGTGTATTTGGCCACTGCTTATCTTCAGCATATTTGCTGTATATTATTCTGGACAGTGTGATACAGCCAGCTGACTGATACTGCATATGCTTTGTTTTCACCATTTCACATCAAAAGGGTTCTGACAGTACCTGTACATCCAATGAAAAATTCATGAGACATCTCAGGGGCTTTCATGATTTATAATTTACTTGATTTATAATGGTCTGTAACTCGCTTCTCATGGGGGTTGGACATTTGGGAGGGCAATGCTGATGTCCCTAATTTCACAATCATTTTTGAGTTTCATGCATGAAATAACACGCATAGACAAACAGAAAATCAAGAGCATTCAGACAACCTTGAAACCACAAAATGAAATGCCTGTGTGAAATATGTATAAGGTCATTGATCACCATATGCCATGGTCATAGCTTATCATTTGTGCTTTCTACTATGTATTGGGTAAGAGAGAATTACATAAATAAATAAACAGATAAAATAATGAAATAGCAATCAAAGGGCTGCTACAGCACAAAGGTCATTTCAGAGCAGGTGCATGTATGGGTTTAATATACAGTATGACAGGTTTAAGGGCGAGAGGTGGCTTACCAGGCACTCCCCGCGGGTGCACACGCTGTAGGGGTCTGTGTAGCTGCATCGCGTCCCATCATGCATCACCTGGTTCATGAACACCACCTCTCCCGTTTCCTTGGACTCACAGCTCAGCTCGCATTTGTGGGCCTCTGGAACATATTTGCATTCTCATATTGTTATGGCCTCAGCTGATTGGAGATTATTTCCCCATTCAGTGTACTGAAACTACAAACTTCCACCATGCATCTATTTCCCTCTGGACAACAAGAAAGCAAAAACTACACAGTGCATTCTGGGAATATGAAAATAACGGCTTTCCTGTCATTGCATTATAAAGTGCTTAATACATCTAGGACAATTGAGACCACATGCCATTAAGATCTCTGCAAAGAAACTAACAACACAAATTTTTAAAAAGAATTAAAATGCTACCTATGCATCTTCATATCTTCCCTAACCCTTTGTCATAAATAATGTTTGGGAGAAATGGTCCTAATTCAATAAACGTTATCTAGGTTACCTTGCAGTTATTTATAAGTGTAAAGTTGGCCAGTAAGTTTCTATCTCAAGGATAATGGCCCCACTCAGAAAAGAGTAATGATTTCCTTACTCGGTGTGCTAGGGCCCTGCCCAGATCTCCACTTATATCACCCCCCAGACCCCCCCCAACCCCACCCAAAATGCTCCCCCTTTCCTGTTCTGAATAAAATATTGCAGCCGTTATTAAGAAGGGAGGCTGGGCCTCACCGTCTGGGTGCTCATATGGCAGCCAGGTGTGTTTGACGTTCTGGTGGTACTTGTTGCTCCTCTGCAGGCACTGCTGGGCACGGAAGTCCTCGTAGGGCCCGGGACATTCATCGGTGTTACACATCTGGTAGTCAAACGTGGAGCCGGGACATTCCCTTCCGCCGTAGGCAGGTCTGCAGCACAACGATTCAACACACAGGACCGAGTAAACAGCAGTACTGCAGTCATGGTTTGCAGATAGTATGCACACACATGAGAAGTCTTGAGGGAATCAGAGGTTGGTGTACCAAACAGCAAACAAAAATATACAGCGAGTGATGGGTTACATGCGAAAAATGATCTACCATAGAAATGTAACAAAATTTTGACCGAAATATCAGTCAAAAATAAGTTATCTCAGAAATGATTAGTCTTTTTGTTACCACATACATGAAATAGTACACACAAGTAAAGATAAATGTGTGTGTGGTCTGTGTCTCTGTGTATGCGTGTACATGTGTGTGTGTGTGTGTATGTGTGTGTGGGCACACAGTTATCTGTGCGAGTGTGTGTACACTGCACGTGTGTGTGCGTGAAGCCTGCTGTGATGTTTGCCCACTGAGAGTCTTCCTAAGCCACGGGGGCTTTCCCCCTCCTTACGGCGGGTCGTTGCACTGCCTGCTTCGGGAGCGCACTCCTCCCCCGCAGGTCCGGGAGCAGGACCCAAACTTTCCCCAGGACCCCCAGCTGCCATCGTGACCGTACGGCTCCTGACTCGACCTCCAGATGCAGTGGCCCTTGAAGCACCACTAAACACACAAAAATACAAGTGGCAGAACACTGAAGCCTGCACGACTGTCTGAGACTGACTGACAAACTCCCCACAGATACAGTATTCATCGTACACAATAACGAGCATCTATGAAAGAAAGGAAACAGTCTCCTTTGCATTAGATCGTTTCACTGTTTCACAAGGCGAACACAAGGTTTTTGCCCCGCAGTTTATAAAGTACAGTTTATAGAGGAGTTCTCTTTCATGAGGAGTAATAAGAGTGAATAGAAGGCATTAACTGGAGCACAACCTTACAGATAATAAAAGTAAAGGGGGACACATGACTGACGGTCTCTTGCCCGCTGTTTTTCTTCCTGCCGTAGGTGTGACCCTAGCTCTACCCACCTTGCCGTGCGCACACTCGGTTCCATCGACAGGGGGACCCTTCTTAGTCTTGCAGAAGTACTGGTTGTCTGGGTGACTGCACCACAGCTGCTTGCAGGGGTCGTACGTGCGAAACTGAGGAGGGAGAGAGAGAGTCGGGCCGTGTCAGACGACACGGGGAAGGAGCGCATACCTGCAGGGAGGCCCCAGGGGTGAGCAGCGCCTTGTTGCTCAATGAAATATTTCCTCTCACACTTCTGGCTTCTCTAGGGCCCGGGCCTCCCTGGGGTCACGTGAGTGGTGGTGTGTACACATTCCTGTGCTCGGGGTGGGGGGGTGTATGGAAACGCAACAGCGGGGCTCGGCTAAGCCGGCTGGCCCTGGCTGAGCACATCGCCGTCAGCACCCGGATTACACCCTCTCAGGACAAAAGGGGAACGAGACCCACGCTGCCAGCCAGCCTGGAAGCAGAACAGCCTGCACACAGGCTTCCTAACCCCAGCTTGTGGCGGGCACGGGGGGGGGGGGGTTGGATTCATGAAGGGTTGGGGCTTGAAGAGTGTCTTAATGAGGTACTTACAGCCGTACACATCTTGTACCCCACGCCGAAATCAAAGCGGCACTGCTCATCCATGGAGTAGTTAATACCTGGCAGCTCAGGTAGCGTGGGCCATTTGTGTTCAAAGGGATCATCCAGCAGACAGTCATAAGAGCTGGACAAAACAAACAAAGGCACACCTAAGAATATCGCATCCGACTTCAAGGTGGAAGAACAAAGCAGCAGCCATTAAGTCAAGGTCAGGCAGAGAACCGGCAGAAGGGACAGCCGGAGGGGTACGAGGAAGGACGTACTGGATGTATCGATTGAGCTCCTGCTTGCTGCAGCGTGACCAGTGGTAGCGGTGGAAAGCCGCTTGCACCAGAGGCGCCATGATGCTGCCCATGCTGGTCTCATCCGCGCAGCGGTTCCCCTGACCGTCGTGTTCCATACCTAACCTGTTAACATTTCATATTAGCTCATGAGGAAAAACACTTTCATACACCGCTGGTTAGCAAATTTAGGGAAGTGCAGACCTTGACACTCAGTCCTATGCAGACGACCGATGAGAGAAATATCACTGATAGCCTTACAGTACATCACTGGATAATTAATTTAGACACTATCAACGTAGTTCTCAGTTGCCAAATACTGTAGCTACATACACTCAAACAAAAGAGCCAGTTCAACAAAATTCATGGCATATTTAAAAAGTACCTGCAACAGAATTAAGGTTGGTCTCTGTCTGTTTTGTGATAGTCTTATACTACTACACGGGGAAAAATATAGGCATTCCAATAAATGTACATATACAGTATATGTAAAATATAATGTGTGAAATTCACAGCACAATACAGCCGTAACCGTTCCTTCAGTCAGTGCCACTGAGCTCGTCTGGCTACATGCCCGTGCAGCAGACATACTCGTGGACTTACACATGGCCGGTCTCGTGGGCGACGACAAAGGCAGAGGAGAAGCCATCCTCGTGGTTCAGGGTGCAGCTCCGGAGAGGGTGGCACATGCCGGTTACTGGGGCGTAGCCTGGGCAGAAAAGGCCAGAGGAGACTGGTGATTGGGCGAGCAGCGATGCTCCCACGCCACCATCCTAATGACGTGGGCCAATGGGAGGCCAGGCCAGGCCAGTGGGTGCTCCTCCACCACTGGTCCGCCCCAGCGAGCTTGCACGGATTAAACTGCAGGCTGTCCTGCGCTGCATTCCAAAGATGGTGACCCAACGATGTTGATTTTATCGTAAATCAATCATTCCACAATTACTGGAGGTTTGGAAAAACTAGTAAGAATTAAAGGTTAAAATATGAACCAACAATGAATGTGTTTCCAAGAAAAAACTATTGAATGATTAAATGAAAATGCTTGAAAATGATTCAGAATGGCTCCCTACCAAAATAGCAAACGGAAATGAATTGCGCACTTATCTTTGTTATGGGTGAGAAAGCTTATTAAAGCACTGTAGACATAAAATTTAACTCACATACTGACCTCAGGGAACAGACCCCAATGCCAGTGAAATTACATTAATATTGCATTAATCATATGGCAGGAGATAAGGCTAGGGAAATACTGACGTAGGCCTGTCCCTGTTGTCATGAAAATAATGATCTGCAGATAATGCATTATGGGTAAATGGGTAAATTAAATCTGCAACAAATAAATGAAGCCCTGCCACAGAGGAAAAGCATGAAAGCATTTAGTGCAACCCAGCACAGACCAGCGCAAGCACGGTCAAATCAAACATGACCGCACCGTATCACGGTGACCGTGCAGCATGGCAAACCTTGCTCTTCATCAGAAAAAAAGAATCAACATTTACAATGCAAAGCGAGACAAACACAGTGTACGATACTCGATCAAGAGATGTGCAGTGATTCAGCTTGGCGCATTTAATTTGGTCCAGAAGCACATTCTAGTCTCTTATTCATGTATTTCCATGCTTTCTGACCATTCGAAGACCTTTGGCATGCAAGTAAAAAGCATTAAATATAGATATTATTGCAGATAAACAACAGAAAAGGCCACCGTAAAAGGACACGGACAATCAGCATAGACAAAAGCAGCATCCATTAGGGAATCAATAGACACCTGTTTCCCAGCCAGAAGGCACATTCTCAGCATCACTGAAAGGGCACATTGATGTCACATTGAGCACCATCTGTGGTTAAACTGCATCATAACATTCCTGTTTTTGGATTTTTTGAGCAGTAATTGATAACGCACACGGCGAGATAAAAGCAAAATAGACAGGTGGCATTTGAGGCATTCGAGACAATGCTTGGTGCGCCCCCAATAGCGAGCCAGCTTAAGCTTTGCACAATGAAAAGATCACGGAAAGCTGCACCGTGACATTTATTTTAAATGATGGTCCACATTATTATGCATACATATGCTGTATACACACAGTAAAAGTCAAACGTTTGGATGGTTAAGTATAAGTAGTATTAAACCCTTGAAGTATTTACAACCGTACATATATACTGGCAGTATGGTGGTTTGAGGCTGGTAGTATCTACTGTGTATCTGCCAGTAGCACAATGTTTTAAGGCTCATTTGACACCTCAGACCCTTGATGACTTAAACAATTTAGCCAACAAATGTGTTTAAAAAACATACTCTTTAATAAAAGCTGAGAATCTGCACTTTGACCACATGTGAATTCTATATACAGTGCAGTCTTTGATCAATGAAACACAACTGAGACCAGTGTTTTTATGTGCGGTAATACAGGCAGTTGATTTTGCATTATGTCATTGTAAAGGGTTTCAGTACATTCAGTTGAACACCTTGGTCCAGGTAATCTGTGTAATCTCTTTGCTGACCCACCACATACACAGACTCACATTCTCTCCTTGTTCTACATGTCATAAATGTGTCTTCTCAATCAACTGACTCTTGCAGGTAAGTGTGATGTTTACTTTTCTACCTCAAAGGTTTTCTATCTCTGCAAAAAGCAAGGTCAAGCCCAACCAAGTATAAAGTGCCTTGGAGACCAGGCTGTTATGGCCAAAATACAGTGGAAGCTATGGCAACGCTGCAAGTATGATGAAAATAACACCTGTGATTCCCATTTGGACAAATGTGTATTGAAAACTAGGGGTGAAGCACAACAAAGGGACATCAAAGAAACACAAGAAGCACATCACAGAATAATAATAGAGAAAGGTGAGTATGCATTAGTGCTGGCCCTCCATGAACTTGAGTGGATGTTTGTTTATTTTATAATCTTTCAAAATTACCAGTTACATTGTAATGCTGGAGAACACATGTGTCTCTGAAGAGCTCTTCACTATTTTAATGGTTTAATATTTTAAACACATTAGTTTTCAGAAGAGTGCTAACAATTTTGCGTTGATGAATCTATGGACTAACAGGTCAAATCAGCACAGTTTTGAAAGTGTTGACATTGACATTGGGTCACTTGATAAAAACATGTGTTTACATTCCATATTTTGTGCTGATTTTAACAAGCTTAATATCAGCACAAAATATGGAACGTAAACACATGTTTTGACCAACCTTAATTAACCAACATTCACTAACCATCACATACACTGTCTTTCCAGGTCCAGGATTGACACTTGATTACAACGCTGTTTGAATCAATCTTGCTTCTGCTAGTTTTCTCAAATTTATAATCACTGCTTAAATTTGGATCAGAGCATCACATTGTCAGAAGAACATAGTCATCATTACAGTTTCTTTATTATTCTGTGAATCTGTAATCAGATTCAACCCACTCGTATTCAGTAATGAACAACAACATTACATGCACAGTTGCCCAATTCAATTAAATTGATGAAACTAATATCCATACAGATCTTAGTTCAACCACGGCAATCTATCATGGTGACATCAGGGACATGGATGTTAGGATTTTAGGATTAGAAAACAATGTGCAGCTTTATTATAAGCTATTTTAAATGAGATTCTGTGTTTCAATGTAGGACAAGGACACATGCACTCTAAATCTACGTGTTAGATGGAAAAAGGGAATACAGATAAAACTCAACAGACTGGGAGATTCTCCTGTTAGATAGGGTGGCAGGCAGAAGAAGTTGGATGGTATCAAATATTTACATGGGTTTTCTATGTGTTAAAGGCAAAACTACGAAAGAAGGAAAACACAGAAAGTTAACAAACTCTGGGGGAAAATGTAGTTTCGATATATCCAGTGCCGTGTCCCGCCAAAAATGTTAGCAGACCTGAAGTGTTTTCTTTTTCCTCTACATGCCAAAAACTCTCCTTTTGATGGCAAAGAATAAATATAGTTTTAAACAGGTTGGCACCAATACCCAGTCAGCAAGGTGCTGGAAAAATACCCAAGGACAACTACAGACTACAGTGCGGTGTCCGCAGGGAGGCAGGCGGGGCCGGCCAGAACGGCGGCAGCTCCGTAAGTTTCCAGGTACCTTACCTGAGCAAGACTTGAAGCCAACCCTTGTGAATGGAAGAAGATACTCATCAGCATTCACTCTGCACAGGCCTGGATCGAGTGAAATACAGTACCTTGCATACCTGCGGGACCAAAATCTTGCCTTGTAAGGAAGATGGCATGATCATGGTACTCAGCGTGGTCGGGGTTTCGCCGCTGCTGCGTGTTGGCCCAGCGACACACCTGCTCCAGGCTGCGGGAGGGGTTCCCACGCTCAATTAAATTGATGGACTGTGAAAACACACGCACACAAAAACACACACACACACACATACACACACACAAACATAGATAAGAGTGTGTATACACATTGAGAACACACACACTCACACATACAAGTGTGTACTGTACATACACTTGTATGTGTACACAATTGCAAACACACACAAACACATACTGTCGCATGCTCTATCAATTGTTTGCAACCCACAGCACTGTTATTTTATATATAGTCTTAACAAAAGAGATTATATATAAAAGATTGCCATTACTTTTTACCCATACATGAACCCATATACTATCCAGCATAAAACATACTGCACAACATTTTGTTAAACATCCATATCAGTACACAGTGTTACAGAATGTAGCCAAACATGTGAGCTGAGATCTCTCACGGAAAGCAGTGAGACTTGTGCATTTTGACGTTCCATAGACTGTCACTCAACAACCATAATACAACCTTGTGAAAAACACTAGCTAGCCTCTTCCGCTTTAACATCACAGCAATCTGTGAAAACTATAAATCAAGTACAAGTATAAGTACAGCTCGGGAACATGTAGGAACGAACTTTGATAACAAGCAGCAATCACGTGATATCTGCTGACATTTCGCTGCTATGGCAACAGACTAGCAGGTCTTCATTTTAATATGCCCTTTTCTCATGCTGCATTGGTCTGTCAGCTCCGCATGCTCCACAATCCACAAGTGTTAAAATTCTGCCTGGACAAAAGCGCCATAAGTATGGTAGTCCCTCATCTATGAGCAGGGCAGTGTTCACTTGGGAACTCAAAACTAGAAGACTGCTGACGTTTTTGTTTGGACATACAGCCAGGCAGCAAGCTGGCAAAAATAGCACATTAGTACTGACAAAAACTGAAGTGCTTCCTTGAAAGGTGTACAATGGACATGTAGGTATGACATTACAAGACACACCAGGTTACAGAAACAACAGCTGCACAGTGGCGAGCCTCGGACTGGCACTAGTTCTCTTGCTGTGCCGAGACACGTTCAGTATGTGCCATCACGTCTACGCAGGGTTGTGTCGACAGGCTCCGCTTTGGCAGCCAAGGGAGAAAGGAGTGGCCTGATATCAGAGGCATAACAACGACCCAGAAACAGCCAGTCATGCAAACAACAAGCAGCCACACTGAAGCAGTCGGTCCAGCTGTTTATTTGTGATAGTGAATTTTGGCTGAGGTCCCTGCTAGCAGTCATTATACAGTGAATCACTAATATAAATTATTAGTCACTCAAGGGGAATTATATTATTTGCATTATTCATTATAAATATTGAAAATGGTCTTCCTCATGAAGTCCAACACTATTCACAAATGATCATCTTTAATATTAAATTTCAACAGAGAATGTAACCTTCTTACCAGCGCCGAGCAACAATGTATGCAAAAGTTTGTTAAAATGGAATAATAAAGAGGAAAATAAATGGTGAAAATAAATGCATTTTGGAAGAGCTCCCTGCTAGCAGTCATTATACGCTAATATAAATTATGAGTCACTCTTACAGAATTGAAAATGGTCTTCCTCATGAAGTCCAACACTATGCACGAATGATCATCTTTAATATTCCATTTCCATACATTGTTGCTAGTTGCTATTACGAAGAAAATATATTTTTACAGCAAACTTTTAATTCACAGTTCTCTGATTCACAGCCACAAGGTAACATCCGGTAGCTATGCTTACAATGCAGTGTACGTACACAAGTGGTGATTGATTTTACAGCGACTGCATGGCAGCTTTTAAAAGAAAAGCACCGCTTCACAAGCTTAAAGAGGTAAATCGTACCTGCCTGTACCCAACCATTATCATACGAACAAGGACAATGTTGATGTTGGTTCCCAATGATTCATCGTGGTAGATTTCATCAACCTGAAACAGTAAAGAAGAAAAGTTACCCAAAGTGTGAATGAAGATGTTCCCCAGTCCCTGTCATATCACACAGTGCTGTTTACAGGGAGCAAAATAAGCTCTGAATATTGCTTCCGTTCATATGGATATCTTCAATTCTATGGAGACAATAAATAAATGTATGTGGAAATAAATAATTTAATCTGGAAATACATTATTAAATTAAATAATTTTATGTGGAGAATATTATTAATGGAATTGATGTTGGCATTTACACATGCCTTGTATTTATTATTTATCTATTTAACTATGTATTATGTATGAAGCTATTAATTTATTAATACACTGAGCACTTTATTAGGTAGACCTGTACACCAGCTTGTAAATGCAAATATTGAATCAGTCAATCATGTGGCAGCAACTAAATGCATAAGAGCATGCAGACATGGTCAAGAGGTTCAGTAGTTTTTCAGACCAAATGTCAGAATTGGGAAGAAATGTCATCTAAGTTACTTTGACCGTGGAATGATTCTTGGTGCCAGACAGGGTGGTGTATCTCAGAAACTGAAAGCTGGTTTGAATATCTCAGAAACTGCTGATCTCCTGGGATTTTCACACACAACAGTCTCTAGAGTTTGCAGAGAATGGTGAGGAAAACAAAAAACATCCAGTGAGAAGCAGTTCTATGGGCAAAAATGCATTGTTAAGGAGAGAAGGGCCAGACTGGTCAAAGCTGACAAACGCAAATAACCACACATTACAGTGGTATGCAGAAGAGCATTGGTGAAACCTCTAAGTGGATAGGCTACTGCAGCAGAAGACCAATAAGTCAAGGTCTAGTAAATACCTCACTGTGCTCACTGAGTGTATTTCATTTCATTTTGCCAACAATAGTCCTCCATACAATTCCAGCAGATTTTTCATTTGTGCATTTGTATATTCCAGAAAACAATAAGAAATAAAATAAAAAGCGACAATGTTGGACAGCTTATGGAATTGGAATGGAATAGTGAAGCATAGAGAAAGGTCTGGAGGCTCATGACCCCGCCGTGCAGCGACACAGAGCAGACACCGGCTGCTGGTCTGGAGGCTGTGGGGGAGAGGCTGCCACAGCTGAGGACAGCTGGGAATGATATCAAGCCACAAGCTTTGGCCTGGCCAGGACTGGATTCTCTCCTTCCATCGGGTCGAGCTTTTCTTCCCGCTCGAGAAGCGGGCGCTCTGCTCCTACTTCCGGCTCTTCAATTCCAGGTAAATCCAGAATTATTTGCCATGACTGCACTGGTTTCTCATTTTTATCAGCAAATACTGTTTGAATGAACAACCACTCAGAAATGGCAACTTCAGATGCAGTCAAGAAGCTTACAGTCAATGTCTAATGTAATGACTGATTATAGAAAATTATGTTTACATCTGGTATGTAGGTAATATAATGAGACTAGATAGGCGGCTTGACCTTTTTCAACATTAAACATATCCTGAGCTTCTTCTACATATTACTTACAGAGCGGCCTGTAGCGTAGTGGTTAAGGTAAATGACAGGCAATGAAATGGGACAGGCAAGGTTGGTGGCTCGAATCCCAGTGTAGCCACAATAAGATCCGTACAGTGATTACACTGTACAATCTGGATAAGAGCGTCTGCCAAATGCCAATAATGTAAAGTAATGTACTTACATCACAGAATCTCTTACTGTGTAAAGATTATTGTTCTCTACACAGTAAGACGCTCAACGGACCTCCACCTGAATACCGTCACTTGCTCATAATATTGCTTCAGATGAGGAGAAGATGCAGCTGTACCAATCCCCATCATCTACAGTTCATAAGTATTTGGACAGTGACACTTTTGTTTTGTTTTTTTCGCCATGTACTGTTTTCGCTTTGTACTCCCGCAAAAAATAGTTTAAATAAAATCACTATCAGTACTACTATAGTTTGTGCATGTATGGCTGCTACAGGCACTGGTTCACTGGTGTTCATTGATAATGTCAGGATTGATGATGAAGTATACAAAAACATTTTGGCTGCTCAGATCCAAGCAAATGCATCAAAACTGATTGGACAACGGTTCATCATGCAGCAGGATAATGATACAAAACATACAGCCATAAGGCCTTTTTTGGACCAAAAAGTTTCATGTTCTTGACTGGCCAATTAAGTCACCTGACCCCAATCCAATTGAGCATGGATTTCACTTGCTGAAGCTAAGTTTGAAGGCAAATAGCCCCCACAACAAGCAGGTGCTGAAGAGGGCTGCAGTACAGACCTAGCATAGCCTCACTAGGGAAGATACCCAGCAGTCCTTGATTGCAAAGAATTCACAATTAAATATTGAATCCCGCACTCAAATAAACTGCATAAACACACATGCACACAAAACACACACACACACACACACACACACACACAAATAAAAGTGTGTAAACACAACGAGAACACACGCACATGCACACAGAGAAATACAAGTGTGTACAATGACAATGCAGGCACACACAATTACATGACATTACTTTATTGGCATTTTGGCAGATGCTCTTATCCAGAGCGACGTACAGTTCATTAGACTGAGCAGGAGACAATCCTCCCCTGGAGCAGTGCAGGGTTAAGGGCCTTGCTCAAGGGCCCACGGCTGTGCAGATGTTATTGTGGCTACACCGGGATTAGAACCACCGCCCTTGTGTGTCCCAGTCATTTACCTGAACCACTACGCTACAGGCTGCCCTGCCACAAAGGAAGGTTGAACACAGAATGACCCACACAAACACACACATACACAGTGCAGACAAATATGCATGTGCAAATAACCCAGCAGCTCCTGCATCCACTCTTGAAAATATGGCAGTGCACATTCATTTGAATACATATATAAAGCTAATTATATAACTTATAAAAATGATATAATGTATTATAACATGTAAAGTTCAATAGGCTTCCATTGTCATTTAAACATCTCCAGTGGAGCCACTGAATTTGTAGTTTGTAACTTTCCATACGAGTGGACACACAAAAGATTACTGGGGCATAATTATGTATAATTTAGCTTAAAAGGTACGCAGCTTATGTCGTCTCTCCTCTAATGCCTAACAGCTGTTTCAATCAAACTGGAACATTTACATTTCTAATATTCAGACTGACACATAACATCTGACTCAACACCACTAGCATGTAGTCTTATTTGCATTTGAATCATTATTGTACTTACTGTCACTTAATGTAATTTTTTCAGAATCTTCCAGACCTGCTTCCACCAGAGGCAGGGGGAGAGCAAGGAGAGGGAGATGCAGAGGGAGAAGGAGGGGGAGTGTGACAGGCAGGGGGACAGTGGGCACTTCAGCACACAAGGGAAGTATAAAATATATTGTATTTTACACCTCATGAGACCCATAATATTATTTGGTTACCAAGTGTCATTTTGGAGTCTCCAAATGGCCTTTTACTTTGGAAACCTGCCTAGACATAGCATAGAAAAAACAATGCAGAATGCTCATTTTTAGTGGTACTGTCATCAAATTTGAAACAGGATTTGTTGTGTCTCCATTGCGTGTCTAAGCCCACCTGGCACAAGCCCCAGCATCTGTATCCACTCTGAAAAAAACGTACACTGTGCTTGAGCTTCTGTAACTTTTTAAAGTCATATTTAGAGTAATTCTGACTCTTGGAAAACAAACCCCTGAAGGTGTTATCTTTTAGAAGAGACTAGGAATATGCCTGTAGTCAAAACGGCTGAAGAATAACAATTTGTATTTTGGGTATATCATTTTCAGGCTTGTGCTAAAAAAAGGGTGCTACATAAGGGGTTAAATTATATTTAATACATTTAACACATTTCACAGATTTTTTTGCAGATGGCATCCCTATGTGTATATTTCGTAACTTCAAATAATGAACTGAAATTGGTAAAGAAAGACAAACCACAGCATAAATAGCACTTGCCATTTCCTTGGAGGGTTGGCTGCTGGCAAAAGAAAGTTTGATACATTTCACAAATGCAGGCTTCTTTAAAAGAGAACAACCCAAGGACGCAGTAGCCTGAATGGCTCACTTTAGGCAATGCCTCTCTTGCATTTCAGCAGGTATCGGCCCTTTGTAACAGGGAGATCCAGTCAGAACATGTAGCTGAAGGCGGAGCACTATTGAAGCTTACAGGAAACAGCAGAAGGCAATGGTAATAACAGGACAGTTTGCATATGTTGTGCTTGTGCTGTTTGTGATTACATATGCATACGTCTCTGCACTGTCACATTATTGAACAAACCCAAGCACCCCTTTTTGTCACTTGAATCGTACACTAGACGGTTAAGAGGGTAAGATGACATTTCGAGTGTTAAAATCATTATACAAGCAAGAAGAGACAATTTATTCAGAATCAATGAGTATGTTTTTTTTCTCTGTACGATCACAGGCTTTACTTTGACAAAAGGTTTTGCTTTATGTGAAACCTTTAAAACAAGCAAACTCAGCATAATCCTCCACGCCTGTCACCCTGGTGAATATCCAGTACATCAGAACATCAGCTGAAAATTGTGCTACACCCATATCCTGTCCCAAGGCTACGCAGCCTGGCTTGTGGAATCCTGGAGATTCCTCTGGCTTTCATTCTGACCGAGCCCCAAATTGCATAACCGGATCAGCCATTACCCTGAGCTGACACAGGTGACCATGTGTGCTCAAGGCACTCCGTTTTCACTATTTACAGAAACTATTTAGAGAATATCTCCACCCTGGAATAGAGTGGCCCAGCACTCTCCATACTTATTATGTTACAATTATACAATATCCGCATGTTAGCCTCAACAAGAAGCAGTGAATCATATCTTCATGTGAAGATAACAAGGTAAGTCACTTTCCAAGTCACCAACTGACCTAGGTCATTGTCAGAGTTTGACACCCAGAGTGGATGAATGGAGCTATACATGCAGTCTCCGAACCTCACACCCATTCCGGTGTGGGAATCAATGCCTAACTCATGTTTGTGCTGGGGCTGTTGTGGTTCTGCAGTTTGCTCTGAGATGCTGCAAAAACAGTGCTTGCCCAACAATGACAGCAGATAATACCACTTAGTCTGGTTAATAAGCTCACTGCAGAATGATGTGAATACTAATGTTTGCAGCCTAATCACCCGAGAAAGCCAGGTTTAAAAATAGCCCATGGGTATGTTCCTCTGTAACCATGTAATTAATGTAAATAATCTGGCTCCATGCAATCAAGGTCTCAAAGGTAAAAGGTATCTTATTAATACCTAATGGCTAGAAAATCCACTGATATGTCTTCACAGACGACCTCCATGCGTGCAGTAGTACCCTCCCTTATTGCTCCAGTCCTAATAACATGTTGTTTCAAAAAAAGTTAGCTATGTAATGCATGCCTTTGATAAAGTTCTACTTCTCAGGTGAGACTTAACCACAGCCTTAAAGGGACAGTTCCCCCCAAAATAACAGGATGGATAGAGAGCTATCTATTGAGGCAGATAGTTTTGCTAAGATTTTACTAGTTTTCTGGATATCTGCTGCAGATCACCCTGATACAACAGACCTCAATGGTGCCAATGTTTGTGGTGCTCAAAACACCAACAAATTATTGGTGTGAACAAATTAATTAATTAGAAAAACTCAACAGCAGGACCTCTTTCCACACATAACAATATGGTCACTCACATATTCACAGACCAAAAATTGCATTCTACCACAGTACATCAACTGTGTAAATCCACACAAATCCACACAAAGGCAAGGCACACCAGTATTCCGGAGCATTCTAGTATTCTTGTTTACAATTATTAATAAATTACATGAACTGTTTATAAAATGTATTGCCTGTAAAAGCAACTGACTCAATACTGTAAATATCCTACATTCTGGGCACTAAAATTCCTAGACTAAATGTAATGTTGACCTATATAAATTAGTTTATTTTGGACCTTCAGTCGGGCAGCTGTGGAAAAATGAGGACATTAAAAATAGCCATTGCCTTTCCAATGACTATTTAAAACATCACAAAATAGCACCTAATACACAGTGTTTGCATTGGTACACTGACATCTCCACTGGCAAAATGTGGACAATGGAATTAATGGAAGGTACAATGGAATCAATATCAATATCTTTCAATGCAACCATATCGCTGTGGCAAAAAAGATTTTTTATTTATTCAAGATGAACATTTTCTACAGCATTTTACAGTAACATAGTTTCAGATTAGCCATGAAGGAAGTGAGCAAAATTACACAGATACTCACTGAGCACTTTATTAGGAACATTTTTACTTTATTACACCTACTAATTCATGCGATTATCTAATCAGCCAATTCTGTGGCAGCAGTGCAATGCATACAATCAGGTCAGGAGCTTCAGTTAATGTTCACATCAACTATCAGAATTGGGAAAAAATGCGATCTAAGTGACTTTGCTGTGGACTGATTGTTGGTGGCAGACAGGGTTTGAGTATCTCAGAAACTGCTGATCTCATGGGATTTTTTCACTAGTCTCTAGAGTTCATAAAGAATGGTGCAAAAAAATAAATAAATAAAAAATCCAGTGAGCAGCAGTTCTGCAGACAGAAACGCCTTGTTAATGAGAGACATCAGCGGAGAATGGCCAGACTGATCAAAGCTGACAGAAAGTTGACAGTAACGTGAATAACCACACATTACAACAGTGGTATGCAGAAGAGCATCTCTGAACACACAACTTATCAAAACTCTAAGTGGATAGGCTGCAGCAGTAGAAATCTTTAAAAAATAAGTAGAATAAAAACCCAATAAAGTGCTTGGTGAGTGTATACTGTAGAATTACTTCTGGTACAAACCCAAAGCAGCTCACAATGTGTGTTTATGTGTGCCGTCTTGGCCAGGACTCCCTGGAAGAAGAGATCTTGTATCTCAATGGTGACATTTCCTGGTTAAATAAAGGACAAATAAAAATAAAAAAATAAACAATAACGCACATTTAAAAAACCTGGTGCGGCCGCTGTAGCCGGGAGGGAAAGGGCCCCTGGCTTCTGTGCAGAATCACATTGATGCTGAACAAACATCTATAATTTAAAACAACAGAGCCATTGTGCACGAGCACTGGCTTTGTCAAGGCAGGATGTGCAGTAATTAGTTCCTCAAGGAGACTTTCTCTAGGTGGTACTGCAGTCTTCTAATGGTGCTGGAAAGACCGAAGGATTTCTTTTCTTTTGGATACAATGAGCCACTGCCTTGCCAGGAGAGCTAAATGATTTGCAATATTCAGGCAGGCCGCTCCATTCCACACTCCTTTTCAAGCCCTTTCTCAGGGGTCCACAAAAAAGCAGGGCTGTTTTCAGAGGAGCTAATTCAAGTACTGATTATTTCAACTAATTTCTGAAATTAGTTTTCAAAATGGATATAAGATACATTACATCACATTACATTATTGGCATTTGGCAGACGCTCTTATCCAGAGCGACGTACAACAAAGTGCATACCCATAACCAGGGATAAGTGCACTGAAAGACCCTAGAGGGAAGTATAATAAGGATAAGGACCAGGGCCTTTTTTTTTTTTTTTCTTAAATCAACAAATAAACAAACAACAAAGCAAAAGTGACCAAACTTAACTATCCAAATACTGCTTACCTAGCCAACTAAAAATACCAAAACACTACATAAATCACAAAGAAAACAATTAAGGTTCACAGGGAGGTAGGGAGGGACGGGGAGAGGTGCTGCTTGAAGAGGTGCGTCTTCAGTTTGCGCTTGAAGGTGGGGAGAGATTCTACAGTTACAAACAGAATAACATATACACAGTATATATAAATAGACTTATATATAGATATTAATCTAGCATAAATGGAAAATACTTTGGCATAAATTATTGTCCTGTTATTGTTGCTGTTCTGGTATCTGAATTAGGCTTAAATGAATACTGATCCAACAAGAGCACACCTGTATTCAGCTGTTCCGCTATTTATATAAGTTAATAGATGGCAGCCTATTACCTGCAGCGTCTCACATTATACCTGCAGCGTCTCACATTACAGTTTTTTACAATCACTTTGCCGCTAATTTCACAACTTTGTGCTCAATTTTAAAAACTAGATGACTCAAAGCGGTAAGCACTTGTAACAGAGTGTAAGTGTAAGTGTAACTTTTAACTTGTTCGCCTGTTCAAAACATGCATTGTGCATTCAAATCATTAAAGAAATCTTGCACTTCAAAACTCATTGGTTCAAGTAACTAATTCATTGTGAAATACTAATGCATTTTACAAAACTGATTTATACAGTTTTGAAAAATTACCTCAAGGTTCTGAAATGTGTCAAAGGGATTGTTAAAAAAAGAATAGCTGAAAACCCTTTTCTGGCTGTGGTAGCAGGCCATTTCAGCCATGATAGCGTGCTCAGACTGAATCATTTGTGATCCATCGCTGCCTTGTACAGCACCACCCTGAACCGCCACCTGCTCCCTCCATTCCCCCTCTGCCGTCAAGTCTGTAATTGGTCCACTGCTACTAATCGGACCACCCTGTTGAGGCTAAATCGTAACTGTTACAGAGTAAAACCAGCACTCCAGTGAAAATCTGACTTGGGGGGGATTTTCTCCCTCTAATAAGATTAAGGTGACAGGAGCTGGTGTAAACCGTAATGAACAAGCTAAAGGTTTTTTTTCTTTTTCTTTCTTATTATTATTTTTTTGATATATTGTTTTAATTAAAGTAATCCGTGAACAGTTATAAAAGAAAGGGAAGTTCGAGTGAGAAATGTGGCAATGCCCAAAAGGCAATAAAACTGCGGAAACACAAAAACAGTGTCCGTGTTGTGGGCACCCAAGACCTCCTACCCTCCCAGCCACTTTCCCTGCTGAGAGCCTGGAAGTGCTTTAACTTCTCAGCGTCAGACAAGCGTGTCGTGAGACCTTAAGCTTTGGGGCTTACAGAGGAGGAAAGTAATCATTTTGTGTAACTGCCATAAATAAGGCGTTACTAGCCTTAAAATACTAAACTAAGGAAAATGGTTTCCCATGGGCTTAAATGCATTTATATTTTGGACCTCAAAACTTCAACACACGTCACGTTCCAGTAGGTAATTCCTGACTTTAGGTACGCCAGGAGTACAGTACAACTGGTATGTACGTAAACAGAAAGATTTAACAATCTGCTTTGTCTTTTTTCCTTCCTTTTTATACTCTTCTTGTGTTTATGGAAAAACTGGCAAAGAAGGAGGCTACAGGGCATACAAGTCCTTTTTCTCTGCACTTCCAGTCCAAGCTTTCCTTCCGTGTGGTTTCTCTGCTCTGTGCCAAGCCACCAATTTCTTGAGCTAATGTGAGTGTGTGGTGTGTAGTCTGTGAGATGATTTGTTGTGTGGTGTGTAGTCTGTGAGATGACTTGAGGTCTGCAGAAGCTGGCAATGCTGAACAATCACTGATCTTCCATATGCCTGGGGAGAGCCCAAAGACTTTTCAATTCACAAACTTCCCATATGCCTAGATAGCCACACACTTCAAAATGTGCTTTTCCAAACAAAGTATTGGGAGGTGGTGAAAGTGACTGACAGCCTCTGAATGTTTTGTGTTAGCCATCATCAATAAATCTGAGTCTACTGTCATGTTTCGCTAGCTCACTTCACATTGGATGTCGACAGCTATGATGTTTTCAGTCATTAGATTAAGCAACGATGCTCAGTTGTAACCATAGACTGTATGGAGTTAAAGGTACAATAGGTAATTTCGGACTTCTATCTGTAAAGAGAGGAATAGCAGCAACACCTTCAAACCACAACGCTGTTTATCCCTTCCCCTTCTCTGTAAACACAATTAGAACCAATTGTCAACCAATGAGCTTGAATTATTGTACAGTTATACAATGTTTTCGTACAGTGTCGGACCATGAACTGTATATTTTGAGGGTGAGTCAACATGTCAGTGAGCCTTTTTCAATGATAGGAAGGGATTTACAATAGTCTTGTAACAATGATTTAACACAAAAATCTTACCTACTGTACCTTTAAATAAGAAAAAACAAGATTAAAATCAATTCACTATATGGGAATGAACGCGTGACCAAAGAGAAACCTCAGCGATTCTCTAACTTTGATGCTGCCATCGAATGTGATGCGATTGCTACAGTGGAGCTGCTGTCATTAATTGCAATGGAATAATTTCCTCAGCGTCAGATGGCTTGATGACGCCCCACGTTGCTGACTCTTCTGGGAAAAGAGGTTGAAAGGGTTGAGGTCGTCGGACGTGTCGTAGGAGATCCTCCGGCCCATGGAGCTTCCCCGGGGCTTACAGAGTGTGGGCCCCGACACGACGGACGAGACTCTGCTGTCCGCCATCGCTAGCGCGCTGCACATGAGTTCGGCGCCCATCACGGGCCAGACGTCGACGGCGGCCGAGAAGAACCCTGCCATTTGGCTCTGCAAGGCCTTCATCGTCACGGACGAGGACATCCGGGAGCAGGAGAAGGTGCAGCAGGCGCGGAGGAGCCTGGAGACGGTTTGGCGCGGGCCGCTGAACTGACCAGAGTCGCAGGTGCGGAGAGGACGGCCAGCGTGTGAGGCGTAGCGCCACCAGGAGCAGAAGACTCCTTTTTGCACCGGATGCAGGTTCCAAAATGTTGAGGCGAACAAGGAGATTTTGTCACCAGTCACCTCTGAGAGCTGACCAGACCCAGGCACAATTTAATACCTTCTAATAAATAGCTTAAACCAAGGCCTTTTTGACTATAATTTTCTTTTTTTATGTACATATCTATATATAATTTCAGAACAATGCTTATTTTGTTTCCTTTTTTATAAAGGCAAATATTGAGCAATACTATTTGAACTTCTGGAAACTTCTCAAGTCAGGTTGCAATCTGCTGGATTTGTATTGCCAACTGTTTTTATTTTTGTTTCTGGTTTTGTTGGCAGTAAGGGATTTGTCATTTTCAGGGTTTGTAACTGATAATTAATGCATTTTCTGAACATAAATGGAAATTGCTTATTTAAGAAAAATATTTTATACCTTAAAAGAGATACTTCTTGTATCACTTTAGAGTAAATAAATGATTATATAAAAATAAAAAATAAAAAATAAAAAAAGGCTTGATGGCTGCAGTGGAGCCCTGTCGTCACTCTCTTCATGTACAAGCACTGAAGACCTGTTGCACTGTCGATTTCTTGTGAAAGATAGCTCATGGCATTTGAAAGGTAAATTCAAAAGGCGAAGCAAGGTGACAAAGGTGATCCACAGGTCACAATTCATTTACTTGGCATCTTAAGACTGTCATTCTACCCACAACATTGACATTGTTTCTTTCTTGAATGTAAAGAAAAAGGCTATTGTTTCCTAGACCGAATTGGGAATTTAAAAGGAGGAATAAAAAGAGGGATTATTGATTTCCATACATCTCTTCTAATAAAGTCAGTTTTTCTTAAATCAATACATCTTTCTTCAACCAGAGCGTCAGAGATAATTGCATCACCTTACAAAAGCGAGACAACTATTCTCAGTGTGAGCTTGCTAACCATAGACAATATTTCTTGAGGATAGAGGATCTTTATGCTGCCCATGTGATGAAATCACCAGACTGTTTTTATGGTTGACCCCACAGTATCGGACTGAATCCGAACCATGCCAGTACCGACTGTAGACTGTAACTCCAGGTTGATGTACAATTTGCAATTGCATCACCCGGGGTATGGGAAGGTTCAGTCACCTAGGGATCTACGTTTCATCACTAGAGACCCCCAACGGCCGATCAAGATTCTGTGAATTACATGCTACAGCTACATATGAAAGGTCCTCCTCTGACTCCACTTAACTGTAGTCTGCTATGTGAAAACAAAGCAGCTGGTTGCACCATACGTTTCGGAATGAGGAGAACTGTGGATGTCTACACTCTCCTGGATCAGCAGTAGGGTTCACACATGAACGCGGCTTCAGCTGCAGATAACTGGATATCCTAAATTATGGTGGGAATATGTACAGATATGTACAGCCCCGCTTTTCAGTGTTCAAGCATGACACTGCAGCAAAATCGCTGGACACCACCATATACAATGCGGAGCCACCATTGTAGCATAATAGCTGTACACAATAGCTTTACTTGCAAAAACGCATGGGCTATTTGGTGTTTTTAAATTATTAGTTGATTTGACAAGGTGAAAGAAAAGAGGAAACCCACAAAAACAAGGAGAATGCACAAACCCTGCTGGCCCCAAACCCAGAACCTCCTGCTTGCGTGGCATCTGTGCTAAGTGCTAACAACCGTGCTACAGCCCGACGCAAGCCCAAGCAAACACAGCAGTCTGAGGAATGGTACTGCAGGACTTACGATGTTCATGAGCGTCAGGACGTAGTTCTGGACATGCTCCTTTCCGTGGAAGCGCACCACTGAGTCGTCCACCGCCAGCAGCACCTCCATGTTGTAATCGTCCTTCCTGGCATCCCTGCGCTTGCGTTGCGATTCGGACAGCTTCTGCTCCATCAGGTCTAAATCGTTGTCAAGTTCGCCAATTCCAAAGTCCGAACCTGGAACAGAATGCAAAAACAGTGGGAGCATGGAATATAGCCATGCAAAATAATAAGGCAGTCTCACTTGTAGTCCAATTACTTTACTAACAACTTTATAAAGACATACATTTTTTGGCTGACAAGGCCAAGGATGTGTGGGGAAAAAACAAAGGATAAAAAGAGGTGAAGTTTGTCTTGACGGCAAAAAACACAATCCAGAAGAAATAGTAAAGTACATACTTCTACATAATGATATATACCATTATTTTTAAAAGTACTACTTGACTACTTCTTGCCTACTAGTACTGTACTATTGGTCAGTGGTTGTACTGAGAGAACTACTCTCTTTTTGCACAGAACATTTTTTCATATGCATAGAAGACACTTTTTAACGTCACAAATTAAGAACAATAAACGATTCAGGCCATTTAAATGTCAGAAGGATCAATCTCAAACCATAGATCTCAGAACGTCCTATCTGATCCTCCTATTCTATAGCACAAGTGTGAATAATGCAATATATAGATTAAAAAAATGACTGAGATCACTTTCAGCCCAGGTTGGGAAACGCATGCACCTCTTTCTTATTTGATAGGAGCTTTTACGCAGCACTGAGACTGCCTCATAACATTTCTGACATTTATGGCCATACCTGGCTGTCTTTCATTTCTCTTTATGCTATCAGAAAGTGACTTATGACTCATCTCTCACAGTCATCTCTGAAAAGTGGAGATTTACAGGCACTCAATGATAAATGTGCAGTACAACAGTACAAAAGAATTACATTAATGTAGTGAAATGTGGATTGGCTCTATGGCTCAATTAACCTTTTCAGCCCTTTTCAAGTGCCCAATACGGAATCTATAAGGGCAAGCAACAACCTTGCCTTAAATTTTTTCCATACAGTATTTTAATTCCCAAAAGTGGCAGACTGTGCAGAATGCTTAAGAAAACATTTACACCCTGGACAACTTTCCTTATAAAGCCAGGTCAGAAAAGTAAAATTTCCTGAATCTCTCTGCAGCACAATCCTTCCCCCCTCTCTTCTGGGTCACAAAATTTACAGCAGCTGTTTGAAAAGCCCCCAACCTCAGCTCTCCTATATATCATCAGACCTCAGGATTTTCTCTATCTGCAAACAGTGAACCACCACGCAAGACAGCTTCTGTGAAAGACTCCAGAAAGCCCAAGGTACACTTTCCTCTACCAGTGAATTCCATTTTGTTTGGAGTGCTGTCTGCACTCACTAATTAATTTACAGATGGAATTTAGTAAGTTTTCTCAGCCAAATTTAGGTAGGAATTGTTTAACTGCATGAAGGCCTCTCAGTTTGTTGAATGACACAGCACGGAAAACACAGACAGCTAGCACTGAAAATGTAATCACAGACAACAGACAGTTTAATGTATATGAAATGAGCAACATTATACACATACACTCATTTAGGTATTTATTTTTTAGGTTCTGCTGTGGTAGCCTATCCACTTAGAGGTTTGATGCATTGTGTGTTCAGAGATGCTCTTCTGCATACCACTGCATGTCACCTTCCTGTCAGTTTCGAAAAGTCTGGACCTTCTCCTCTGCACTCTCTCATTAACAAGGCGTTTTTGCCTGCAGAACTGCTGCTCACTGCATGTTTTTTTTTCGATTTTCACATCATTCTAAGTGAACTCTAGAGACTGTTGTGCGTGAAAAAGTTAAAGTCACTTAGATCAAATTTTTTCCCCATTCTGATGATTGATGTGAACATTAACTGAAGCTCCTGACCTGTATCTGATTGTATGCATTCCACTGCAGCCACACAATTGGTTGATTAGATAATCACATGAGTAAGTAGGTGTAAAGTTCAGTTCCTAATAAAGTGCTCAGTGAGTGTAAATCAACTCTGAGTACATATGGTCCCTATTAGATTGACACTAGCCGACTTAACCATGGATATTTTCCTGATCAGACCACATTAGGATTGCCCATGAAAAATCCAAACCAAAGCAACAAGAAACAAGTTAGGGGGGTAAAGAGAAACAGGTTATCTTAAAATGCGACCACCAGCATGTTTTCTTCTCCTCAGTGGGGTGAAGCAGGCAGCTACCGTATGTAGAAAGAGCAGAATCAGTGGAAGCTCAGTGGCTAAGAGTGCCTCCCATCTCCCGCTGCTCAAACACATATCAATGGGGGTACTCACTATAGGAATGTCACAGGGGAGCCTTATTTCCTGAGCGCGTGGTCAGATGGGACCCGATCTGTTAGATAGTGAAATTGAGGCAGCGGTCGCGGAAATGAAGCAGCAGAAAACGGAAGGCATGGATGGAATGCTACCCGAATTTCGGAGGCGTCTCGGAGAGAAACAACAACAAAGGAATCGGCCGCCAGGAGCAGAAGAATGTACCGGCAAAAATAGGGACCTGAACACTGACAGGTTTCCAAGAATTAGCTCGCAGATTAAGTAAACCGTCCACGCCACCGTAGAGTGTGCAATGCTAGCATCAATGCTGCACACAGATGCAACAAAGCATCTTGGAAAGAGGAAAGCGTGAGCTGAGAATTAGAAGGCCCTATCTGCGTTCTGAGTAGTTTTCAGATATAGAGCTTCAACGATTCCAAAGTGAATGAGCACCAAGCAGATACGACTTCTAATTTTTCCATAATTTTAAACAGTATTTTTGTATGAAAAAGTGTAAAGAATGACACTAACTAAATGTCAGTTAGAAGCTTAGAATTCTCAGCTCATTTGTTGCAGAGAACATAGGCTGGAATAATTCACTAAAAATAGATCTGGGGGTCAAAATAATCTATTTAATCAATTTATTTAATGAATGATCTTCAGTTCTGGTCCGGCAGAGCCTTAAGGTTGTTATTTAGTGCTTGAGTAGCACAGCAACTGATCAGTTAAAGTAGATGATTGCACAACTCAATGTTTCTAGTGTCTGAATTGGTTGCTAAAACAAAAACCAGCACTCTGTGGCTCTCTAGTACCAGGGTTGAGGATTAAATAATTTGTTGAGCATTCCTCAAGTATTCACATTAATGAAAAACACTTATATTTGTAAGATGTGAACAGATGAGTAAAAACAAATTAATTAATGGATTATTAATGGAATCCACTAAATCATTAGTTGGTCATTTCTGAAAATCTTAAAATGAGGATAAATTGTTAATGGTATTCAAGATAGAGAATGAATAGGTCATTTACAGCAACAGGGTATTGAAGGATGATGAAAGTGTGGAAACGATAGACCAGGGGAGTTGGAGGCATTGATCCATAAATGATGGGAGGGAGAGATGTAGTCCCGGCAGTGGGGTTATGAGATGACAGGAACAGTGGACTGGATGCTGGATGTGCTTGGAGTCAGACTGAAAGACGTAAAAAGATGACATGGAGAGCGATCGCCAGATGCAAAGGCGATAACCAGGGAAAAGCAAGATTGCCTGGAGAATGCTGAAGAGAAGAACAGAACACGGAGAGGGATGACTGAATGAGACTGTATGCTCGTGACTGGCCCCACTAGGCACAGAAGATACAGGAACAGAAAGTGGTGGATAAGGGTCAATTGTCGGATACCTTCTCCACTAGCTCATTCACAGTACCATTGAATTCCTCATACCACTGACTATTCTTCATTGTAAATGGTAAAATGGCAGGCATTTATATAGCGCCTTTATCCAAAGCACTGTACAATTGATGCTTCTCCATTCACCTATTCATACACAAACTCACACACCGACGGCAATTGGCTGCCAGCTCGTCAGGAGCATTCAGGGGTGTCTTGCTCAGGGACACTTCGACACAGCCCAGGCAGGGGATCGAACCGACAACCCTCCGACTGCCAGACAACTGCTCTTACTGCCTGAGCCATGTCGCCCTGCCTGAGTAGGTCATTCTGATACTATGTGCATGGTTGTTGAGCAAATCGAGCAGTCTGCCAGTGTCTGAGTTTCAGGGCTGGGCCGTGATGGGATTTTTTGCATTCATTCCTTTTTTCACAGTGCAATTTTGAATCACTATGGTAGCAGGATATACAGTTTGGATATAGTGATACAACTCACGGTTCTATCTCTTTAAGATGCCATTGCTTTAGCAACAACAGTTCCATATTTTTTTATATGAGGGTCCAGCAAACCAAATGCATTCGTTTCTAGTCTCTAAAAAGCCCAAATAACCTGTATCCACTCAAAAACATAAAATATTTCAAGTGAGAAGAAATCTACCACTTCCACTGTGTTTGAGCATTTGTAACTTTGTTATAGTAATATTTAGATTAATATTGACTTTCAGAAGGGACCAGGTGACTGTAGTCAATGAGTTTCAAAAGTATTAACCATTTTATTTTGGGCACATAAGGTGTTAAATGTCATGAATGCCATAAACTGAGCAAGCGCTTAGCCACTGCAGTGCAGGTGCATTTTTATGCTCATATAACAGTTACATATTTCCATTTCCATTGCTTCCTTTATAAAAATATATAATGGTAAAGAGCGCTACAATAAGGTCTACTGCAGACCAAACCATTAAATGGCACAGCATTATGGACCATTTTCAACCTCCTGGTACATAATACATTTTTAAAAATACACATAATCAAAGCCTTTGAGATAATATGCAGCCAAATTATAGGCATAGGCACATTTGCACATTGGGGAAGAAGTATGCTCTTCTCAAGAAAGAATGCCGCTAAATTGATAAGTTGAAAAATGTATGCAGAGGAATGAGGTAATGCTGCACTATGAAAGTTATTTGATATTCTGTGAGCTGAATTCAGTGAACTGATATGACCAAACATGGAGAAGCAGCACAAGCCCTCATCATCACCGCCGTGGAGACAGCCCTGCTGGTATGGGCCATGGGCCTGTTTAGAGCAGCGTTCTGCAGGTCTACTCTCCTCAAGATCCACTGTTACTTCACACAGTACACGGAGAGATCATATGACACACAATATGAAAACACTGTCCTTCTGTGGCCTTACAGGTCCCTTGAGATGACAATAAAACAAACAGCACATCTCATTCAAAAGCAAATCTGACATGGATCATTTTTTGTTGTTTATGAACATATGTACATATATTTACATATATTCTGTACAGAACATCCAGTTACCAATATTGTGCAGTATAGGGACAATTACAAACAAAATAGTTTTCGAATCAATTAAAACAATTACCAAAGAGGTAGTTTCAGTCTGACATTGATTAAATAAATCCCACATAAGCAATATTGCCTCAAAATGTAATGGCTTTCTGAGCATTATTATGTATTAAATTGTTTATTTATTCCTTCAAAACCTTCAGAGATTACAGTACGAAGACAGTGAACCGGAAATTCAGATTTTCAGTTTGTGTGCAGGCAGAATGTAGTGTAAACTCACAGTGCAAACAAACCATTTTAACTGAATGACTCCAGCACATCCATAGGAGCCCTGCATGCCTCATTTTACCAGCTGGGGCTCAGAGATGTGGGCCAGCTGTGTCTGGCTGTTATTCTGGTGGAATGAGTCAGTCTGGGGGGGGGGGGGGGTTGTCTACACACACTGGAACAACTGCTCTTCAATAAAACAACTTTGCTTGTATTCACATAAATACTTTGATTTCATCCTCACATTTGATTTGATTCAAACCACCCATTGCATACTTTCCTTTCAAACCTCCCAGCACGCTAGATAACCCACAGTAGATAGAATATGTTTGCCTTCAGAAAAAACAGCTTGCCATTTCTTTCAATCGCAGGATTGCAACTTTCACTATTGTTACTCACCAGTGACAGAGGAGTGTACTTCTTCATGAGCAGCATCCTTATTTGTTCATGCTACAATTTTTGTGGCTTTAATAAGCCCCCCAACAGCCCCGAAACTCTCTTACTGTATGTCCATGATGCCATAATCCTTGCCTACCTTCATTGTGGACGTCTTCCCTTCCTTGGGTTGGTTCCCTTTTGATGGCGGACCTGCGGTACACCACGTGAACACGCCCCTTCTCTTCCACTTCCTGCTGCCCCTTCTCTAAGGGCTCAATGAAAAACTCCCCATTATCAGTGCGAATCAGGCCTGCCTGGAAAAAGAGTTCTCCATTAGTACTTGCTTCAGGGCCTATCAAGCAAGTGGAACGGAAACTTTCAGCTGTTCAATCTAGTGCTTGCCAACAGCCATATTGGACGTTTTTAAAGGTTGACTACTCCCAAAAGAGGCAAATGCATGCATGAGTTCCTGTCTAAAGAGCCCAACAAGTTTTGGCCAGTGGACTCATTTACGTCACCACCACCGCGCCCTTTTGAAGACCACACAAGCTATCATTTAGCTTAGAAAAAAGGCAAGAGAAAATACACCCACAAACATTTTGGTAGATGGAGAATGCAAACTTGAGACATCCAGACAAAATTATACATGGTTAACAACAAACTGAGAATTGTCTCTCAACTGTTTTGCAGTTAACTTGTTCTCACAACACTGTAGGTCTCACTCCCCCAAAAGTAGATACAATATTATTTTTTTATTGCTCTTTTTGAGCCATAAAATAACACAAAAAACAGGTGAATATGGCAATGAGATACGGTATATAGAATATCTTTTGACATAAATAACTGACAAAATGGATCAAATTTGAAATCTAAATGTTTACATACGAGAGAGGAGGTGTACTAAAACTATTCCATAAATATTATTGGTGCATTACATATTTCATGATATTGTGTATTTATCACAAAAGGCTAAATAATATGAATGTTTTCTTTAACGATAAAAAAAACAATACTGAGAGACATGAGACAGCTGGTGACAATGATGACAGTTGATGGCAGATTTTAATCCAGGAGCGCACATGAAGAGTGTCACAACACCACTGGGCACTGAGACTGAAGTGCTGTCTACAGTGTTTAAACTGTCAGCATCACAGTGATTGCACACTGCTGCGTCCCAAAAATTGGTGAGGCACAAGACAGCTGAAAAGTGGAAGACTCTCTCTCTCTCTCTCTCTCTCTCTCTCCCTCTCTCTCTCTTGCTCTCTCTCTTACTGTTTTCTCATCTTTTATTTGTATTCTAATGTAATTAATTGACTGAGAGGTTAATGAAGGGGCATCAAAGTCAAGTCTCTCTCTATCATGTCTAACAGCAATTGCTGCTTGCCAAATATGAAAATGAATTCTCATTCATTCTCACTGTTGCACAACTCTACAGTTACTGAACAGCGGGATATAACTTGCAGTTACTGCAAGAAAACTGTAATTGTGTAAAATGAAATTCATATTTGTATCCGTGAATGTGAATGAACACCAAAAACATTTAGAGAAACAAGCAAGTTCTATAACTCGTATAACCTTTAACTGCATATTGTGCATAATTTAAACATATATTGAAAAACACCTTTCTGATGCCAAAATATCAGATGTCATAGATCTTTTTTGACAGTCATCTGACCTCTGACATCACCAGCAAATACACTGCAACTTACAGGTCAAGAATACACAAACTTTCACAAGCCAACACTGCAAACTTTGAAGCTGGATATGTATGTAAGCATTGAAACATATTTTCCAATTCAGAGAAGCTATATTGCAAGCCTTTATACTGTAGGTGCTATTATACGAAAATATTATACTATTTTAGAATTAAAAAATGGACAATTTTAGTCCTGGAATACAAAGAAATTCAAGAACTTTTTAGTGCATGTTTTTTAGTGAAATCCAAATACCATGAATTAAATTAGTTGCTTTGCTGAACTTTTCAAGGGTACCTTCTAAGCACTGCAACTAGAAAATAAATAAAAATGGGTTTCTGTTTGCTGACATGCAGAGGAAAAGGTTAAATCATCTGTGATGTTCTTTCTCAGTAAATCTCCTCCAACTGAAGATGACATTTAGGATAAACCAAAAATCAATATAAACCAGGCAAATTTGCAGATATTTCTGTTCCAGCAATTTTGGCAATTATTCCAAAAAGGTGGCACTTATTTTCAAGACAGGAGCACTTTGTATAATCAGTAGAGAGACAATTCAAAATCTTTAATATTTTCATCATTAATAAAGCGTAGAATTCCAGACTAAACGCTTGCTGTCAACTCTACCATGGCTTTGTGCACCAATCACCCCAAATGCTCTCTTTATATGTTGGGAAGAAGCATATGTATTTTCCACTCAACTAAGTGCAACTCAAGGCAAGGAAAATCTCTGAGATGTCTCCTACTCTGCAGAACCCATCAGCACCAGCATACATGTCTGGGTGTACAGATCTTTTATCGAGTACATACTCTAAACAGGCCTTCCACATTTATGGAAATACAACTGAAAGAACACCTAATACAGAGAAAAGGTGATTTCTCTTTCAGTCATTTTGTAACATATGTATTATATGAACTACATAATAGCATTTCACATTTTATTATTCTGTTTCCAAGGAACCATCAAAAAACATTTTACCACATTTTAGCCCACACCCTCAAAAGACTGAATGACAACACCTTGGAATATCTCTCCTTCCCTTGGTCTTGTTTTCTATTTGAAATACTGTTATTTCTGCAAACCATTTGAGATCCTGTGGCCAGCATACTGATATCTCTAAACGAGAATGATTATGCCGAATGTAAGCACAAAGATGTTTCCAGAAATGGGTGACACATATTAAATAATACAAGATTTTAAACAGAACACACAAGCCAATTATACAGTATGTAAAATTATTGTGGATGAGAATGGTAGCACTGCAACCCTGAGACAGATTCAAGTAGAGCAATATCCCCACAAATGTATATATTTATGGCAACCTTAATCTTGTCTTTGACTGTCAGAATGGTAACTTAACTTATCTGAAACTTAATCTCAGCACATGCCTCACAAAATCTACATCAACAGTCGGAGGATGAAAAACTGGGACTGGGATTGCAGGTTCAGCCGCATAAGGCCGTGTTCAGAGAAAGAGCCAGAGAAAGAGGAGCATAATAATAAAGAATTATTCAAAATATGATTCACGAACAATAAAGGGTAACAAACACAATAAAATCTACTGTCTGGACTTGATTTGTTCTTATCTGGCAATATATTTTCTGAACAGAGGGAATATTAGGTAACTGTTGTTTTATGCTTTGTAATTAAGGGTGTGAGACATACCAGCACATCTGACTTTGTCAAAACATTCTGTTGCAATGGATGGGGAGGGGGGCAGAGGGTGCAGTGCAAAGTATGCCACGATCATTTGGTTTGAGAATTGATTAATGGCTTAGCGGTGATAGAGGCTGAGGACCGGATTATCAGTTGAGTTCTTCTCATCTATTTCCATCGTTCTCAGTAGTGGGCCAGAGATGGAGGGCCTAGCTAGGACTTATGAAGATTACACGGCAAAAAGTAAATGACTGTACTTTCAATGTTCTTACATCATGTTCTGAGTAACTACATGACAAAACCTGCAATAGATTAGCCCACTAACAAGACAAAATATCCATCTGGATTAATTTTCATGTACTTAAACCTACTACTGTATGTTGTGCAATGCAGAAATTGTGAAACTATGGAAACATACTTGCTTTTTATAAACAACTTAACTCTACTGTCTAACAAATAGCTTGCAAACCTGCGGCCAGCTATCAATCTTATATTCTACCCTACAGTGCAGTATGTCGGGAAATAAAAGTGTAAAATTATCACACTAATTAGGCAGGGTTCAGAATGGCAAGAAATTAACTTGCTCAAACTCAATTTAAACATGCCCAGATATGACATATTTTTTACCAGGTAGTTTTGTCCAGCCACATACTGGAACAGTGGCTTTGCAACATGAGCCACTCAGCAGACTTTGCAATATCAGCCTATGGATCTCTTGGTCCAACCTATGGAAAAAGTCCACTGAAAGCAGGAAATCAGATTACAGTGCTGTACTGAATGTGGCAGTAATGCATTGTGAGGGAGTTTGAGATGTGAAGGGAGTGTACAGTCAGTAGATTGCTGTTTATAATACCCTTTATTAACGTGACAAAAAGTCTTGACTATATGATAAGGCTTTTTGTTGGGTTAACAGAGATGTAATGACATGATAATAATAGTAATAATAATAATAATAATAGGTGGCTGTGTACAGCAGCTTTCATAACTTCAAAGCAAAGCTCACCTCAGCTGCCACTAATATGCCAGAACACTGAACATACAACTCAACAACAGCTGCTTAATTCAACTTAACACGATTCACCTCAATTCACATCAACTCAACAACAGCAGCTTAATTCAACTTAACACAATTCACCTCAATTCACATCAACTCAACAACAGCCTCAGTGCAGACGGAGAATTTTATGAATCATACTGTTCCACAAATCAAATCAAATCATATTTTTTTTTTATTCAAAAGAGACTGAACAATGTGGGATCACTGATGCCTGATGGACAACAATTACATGCCCTCTGCGTAAGACGTGAGAGGAAAGATACATACCAGTCACATTTTTATGTCGTGCAATGCACGGATTGTAGCTAGTGACCTTAATCCTGTGGAATTTCCTTCTGTGATGTACAGTACCATGACATTTAAAAAAATCAGGCTCACAAAAATGCAATTTATTTATACAACTAAAGAGTGGAATAGGACTCAGGAATGGCAAGATGGTAAAATAAATGTAAACCTGTAGGGGAGATCCAGCACATTTTTCACTTCTTACTCAATTACACCAAGGTACACATCAAATGCTGTGAAATTTACACTTGTTAAAGAGCATACACTTGTCAGCTTCAATAAGACATATTAGTTTTAAGCTGATCACAAACAGTGTGTGTACTATTAAACAAACGTAAACGCTGTCCGATGTTACAATTGTGAAGTTTATGTGTTACATTTGTAACAGAGGTGTAGCACAATTGTAACAACAAAAAATTGTTAATAACTGCATTGTTTTCCAGGAAAAAAACACTTGGTTCAAAAGAGCATATCCTGCATGGATTAGGAAACCAGCGACCAATTAGGAACAATTTGGTTATACATTATACAAAAGGATTCCCAAACATTTGCATAGGGCCCTTTTCATTTTTATAAACAGAAAAAAGTTTAAATAAAAAGCAATTTTGCTTTAAACTTTGCAGAAAGGTCTCGTGTTTAACTCCATTTAGAGTTCAGGTTTGCTTTCGATCACATACAGAGTCATTGTAACAGACATTTAAACCAGGGGTGCCAAAATGTTTTGTTTTAAAACAAACGGCAACAAAATATTATTCATTATAATGTGTTTCAGTAGCCTAGTGTATGCTAATACGCATAGTGAATATCCCCATAAGGCACAATTGTAACATTATGTTACTACTGTGAATTATATTCACAGACTTGCTGTTCCATTGCTTTTTAATTTATGCAAGTACGCAAACCAAGCCAAACATATGCAGACTTGGAACCAGGATATAAAAATGGAATGTGTTTTTGTTTAATGTGCACAAACATCAAAGAGCAAACAAAAAAACACTACCAATGTTTTTTTTGGAATAACTTGCTCAGATGCACAGATCTCAGACTTCAGCATTCCAGTTAGAGGACAGTACAGTACATACTATATGAATGCATTTTCACATCCAGTGCTTATATTGTTGAATGACAAATTGCATTTGTTACAAGTGTGAAGCGTTACAATTGTGCCAGTTATCCCCTACTGAATATACTTTCTCTTACATCAACCAACTTCTTCAATGGCTTTTTTTCAGATCCAGCCCAGAAAATACAGATGAATATGGACATATGAACCTAATTTTTTATCGATTAATATTCATCTTTAATAAACCCTTGTTGTATGTTTAAAACACACAGCAAAATTGTAGCGTAGAGTAGCCTTAGCAGCATTAGCACTGTTGCTGGGCTGACCTCTTACTTCCAACTTACGAATGCACAAATACCACATTTCCCACCCCCCTTACTGGAATACTGGTGCTTCAACTCAACTGGACTTTCTGTCACACTCACTTGTCACACAAGTAACCTGATCCGGCCTCACCTGCATTAATTCTCCTCAGTCTCCTGGTAGTGACTGTAACAGCCATCATTTAACACCGTTGAACAATGATGGAATCGGGCCAGTGGCCCACAGCTGTTGTCAGCCATGTGTTCTTAGGCACAAAACCCTCCTTTCATTGGATGTTTTCCCTGCCTTTCAGCCAGCCAGCATATAGGCATTTATCACACAAAAGAAAATGAGGGCTCCGTTTTATCGAATTTGCATGCCTATTTTCTGCTTTCTCTCCCTCACCTGTCTCTGTGGAGTGGTCTGCATACGCACAGGGGAAATCTAGCATAAACACGGCTGGGGATCTGGCTCAGAGGCTGACGGCATGTGTCAGATGTCTAAGATGAGCAGCCCTGTCCCTCCAGGGCACATGGCAGAGAACCAAGATAACATCATGCCAAACTGATGAGGCCATGCATCATTCCTACAGAGGGCTCTGTGCGTTCGGGCTGTGACAGCCCCAAGCTTAGCTGCAACCTTGAAAACGCTTGCCTTATATCTCATCTGTCTCTTCAAATGAGAATTTAGAGACAAACATTTGCTTTTGGGACCTGGCGGAACTCAATGTCTGTCAGTGGCCTTGGATTGTTTACACTAGTATCGCTCTGTCTGCTTTGAAATGATAAACATTGAACAGCACTTGAAGTTAGCTAAACATTCAAAGAAATATCACACTAGTTGTATAAGTTAATACACTTGTCAGTTTCCTTCTACATTTTACAAATTAAGCGAAGGCAGGAAGTTATCTTCAACGCTGTGCCCAGTTGTTGTATCAGTTCTTGGAGGGAACAGTAATCTAAAATATTCTGATCAATCCTATTATTCCAGATCATAAGCAAAACAGATAACTAAAGCAGATGGATCACTCCACTCCTTGCTGAATAACACAGCTCAAGCTAGGTTTTTGAAACAGCTGGTAGCTGCTTGACCAGTTCAGACCAGCTCCCAGCTTGATATGGCTTGGCTGGTTTCAACCAGATCTCAGTTTGTCACGGTTGACCAGCTTTCAGCTCAGACAAGCAACCAGCACTAGCTGGTCGACTCTTCAGCGCATTCCCAGCTAGACCAGCTTATGGCCAGCTTGACCAGCTCAGTTTTCAAGCTGGCATAGCTGGATTTTACAGCAGGGCTGTTCAATCTCCACTCTCCTTGCAGCAAGAGCACCCCTATCTCACCTGCAAAATTCTACAATAGATACTTAACTGTGAAAAGGCAATGGGACCTTAATCACACTATCTCTTTTTTAGGCCAGCAGATATGGTTCACATTGTGTTGCTGTGCCAGACTAGTTGTCCCATGGTAAGATCAATATCAGCATTACTTTTCATTTGTTTGCCACGGTACATTGGCAATTGGCAAGAGCAGAAAACACATTAGGCCCATTCTGCAATGGAATAATTACTGTGGTCAATAAATCTTCTCTATAGTGAGAGAGTGAGCTTTGATCCACATAAATCCATAACTCTTTTAGCATAGAATGATAGTAACGACAGCCAACAATAACAATGTTAGTAAAAACATACCAGAGTTGCCCTAGCATATACGCACCCCTTTGCTTTAAAACCTGAAAATCTAGGCATTGTCAATAAAAAACACTGCAGTTAAAACGAAGAATATGCTATGACTACCAAAGTTGAGCTGGAATGGAATTCCTAGTGCTCTCTCCACATCTTAAAGTACGAAGCAGACTTTCACTGGATTGGTCTCTGGCATGTGTTTTGGTAATATTATACAGCAAGTGTTACGGATCCGAGATACAGTGACATGCTGCTTGGTTCACAGTAATACACTCAGTGAGCACTTCATTTATTATAATCTAAATACCTTTATTATATTATAAATACCTATTTATCACTTTAGGTATTTATTAGACTTATTGGTCTTCTGCTGCTGTAGCCTATTCAGTTAGATGTTTGACGCATTGTGTGTGCAGAGATGCTCTTCTGCAAATCACTGTTGTAATGTGTGGTTATTTGCGTTACTGTCATCTTTCTGTCAACTTCAACCAGTTGGGCCCTTCTCCTCTGACCTCTGTCATTAACAAGGCGCTTTTGCATTTTTGAACTGCTGGGAGCTGGATGTTTTCATTTTTCACACCATTAAGTAAGTAGTAAACCAGAGTGCTGTGCATAAAAATACAAGGAGATCAGCAGTTACAGAAAAACTGAAACCAGCCCATCTGTCATCAATAATCATGCCACGGTCTAAATCACTGAGATCACATTTTTTCCCCATTCTGATGGTTGATGTGAACATTAACTGAAGCTTCTCCTGACCCGTATCTGCATGATTTTATGCATTGCACTGTTGCAATCCCATAAATAAGAAAGAAACCAGTCTCATTCCAACGCAAAGGAACTCAGGGACCCAAGGTGAATCAGGACATGGGAGCCATTCATTCTAAAAAACTACTGTTGCCTTGAGCAAGGGATTTAAGCAGAAGTGCTGGAATGTGTGTGAAGCAGCGCTCATTGGTCTGGCCAATAGTGTGTGGTAAATGCAATCCTTTTCCCACTTATGCTGCATGCCATTAAGGATTTATCAAGTGTATGAATTACTACCACCTCTAGCACTCATTAATAATAATAGTAACAATAATAATAATATTAATAATTATATATATATAATGCATAATGCACCATTGCAGAAGTCCTAGATAGGTTTATGTTCATCCACAGTCTTGAAGCAATCATAACAGCCTATGCAGCTGTTTAACATGTGTACCTTACATAACAGTCACAAAAGAAAGCTTTTCAATCAAATATAGCATCATATTCTTGCTCATTTGTCTCATGATACAAAAATACAGACACCATAGTCTGCAGAGGGAACCTTAGCCTTGACCCATGGGCATACAAAGAACCATTGTGACATGCATGAGAATGAAGGTGTATCAAGAGCTCCTTTGCTGAGAACAGATAAACAATACCATCTCTAGTCTATATGGTGTTCGACAATGTCACGATGTAAACTAACTTACCAGTCCATCACAGTTGCTTATTGCCACTGTGGCTTCTGGCATATCTGATACATCCCCTGTGAAAACGCAGTCACCATGAATTTGCTCATGGGCCTTTTCCTCAAAGTCTTCCTGCCATTCCACGGAGGCGCCTGGAGCAACCAGTCTTCTGTTGGCTTTCAGGCGTAAGTGCAATTCCTTCCCAAAAACAGTGACATTGAAAAACAAGTGTTGTCCAGTTGAGGTTACAGAAAGGGTCTCGGAGGTGCTGCGGGCTACCCGTCTTCGCCCAGGGCGCGAACCCCCGCCTTTAGTTCCAGTTCCAGCTGAGACCACGTGAGAAATGTACCGGCCATGGGAGTCTGTACTGAATGGCACGATAAGACCATATTCACTTAACTTTCCAGAGAGATTGGCTGATGGAACAAATATTCAAGTAAGAAACACATCATCTGAGAAATAAAAATCAACAGTACTGCAAATCACACTCATCAGACGTTACAGTAGCCAAGACAAAAGTTGAAAAGTTAAATAATTGTTCAATTACTTATTTAATAATTATTGCACTTTCTCATTTGCAAAGTTAGTTTGCAAAGAGTACCGCTTAACACGGCGTTTAATTGATTATCTTCATGATAAGAATTTTTTTGTCAGAACATTTAAATTTTGCAGCGGTATATTTAAGTTAAGCAAAATGCTTTCGTCATAAGAATAACTGACACCATGATCTGGTCACTTGCCAAATTAAGACTCCTGTTATGGTGTCCTCTGGATATAATGTGCACTTTCATAATGAATCGTAATTTGCAATTTCTACAAAAAAAAAATATATATATATATATATATATATTAAATAAAAGTTATGTAACAATGTACAGCACTGCATTTGATTCCGCCTCGAGCCATTCGCGGAATCAAAAGAAAGTTAAGTAAGTACAAAAATACTGAAGAAAAACTTACCATGAGCTTTTGCAGAAAGTCTGTAATCGAGAAATAATAAACTGATTGAACAGTACATAATAAAATAGACATAATCCATTGCGAGACTTATGACATTAAAAGCTGCTACTTGAAACCAACGGGAGTAGAAGTAAAGTAATGCAAACTATTTCAATGAACCCTCTTCTGGACCCACAGTCTGTGGGACACGTTTTCAATCTGTTGCTGCAACGAAACTGGCAAGCATTCTGAGCGTTACCCTAAAAGCCAAACTGACGGATATTCATGAGTTGTTCCGATCTTTTGGCCTCTGTTGAACTGTGCATAAACCAGGACAGCCCCATCCATTTAGGAAGGGGGAAAAATCTGAGAGCTGATGACGAAATCTCTCTGGCTAATCACAGAGTTCAGTGAAGTAAAAATGGTCTATACGGGAACCAGGGAGCCGGACGGCTTCGCAGTCTTGTGTGTCTTTTTTGTTTGCAAAACAAATATAAATACATGTATGTCAGTTGTAAGAAGCCATCCCAATAGATTTAGAGTTTAATTGACACATTCGCGCAATTATGCGATGTGGAGGACATGTTTATGCACTCTGCAGAAGACGAAGTCGCTACCTCCTGAACTTCAACCCACCCAAGCAGAAATTAAGTTACGACTCTGGAGTTACAGCACTGAAAGCAAGTTATGGCGAATGATTGTGAGGGAAACAACTTCAGGAATGCACGGAAAAGTTTTTACCCACTGCGCTCCTTAACTGTGACAGTGGTGCAGCTTGTTTGTCATTAGCTAGAATGCTGCTCGCAATGTAAAATCTTCATGAAAAACATGCAACCTGTATCTATCAAAACGGTAAAACTAGGTTCCTCTTTGCAGAAGTTTACAGTTATAAACAAGCTAGTATGCTATTTGTCTTTAGTTGGATGAAATGGAAAATTGGCTGGCTATGTTATTTACATGCGTTTATGCATGTATTATACATTTTTAAAGAATAAATTACCACTTTCAATAGCACCGCCTACCGGAGGAGGTTTCGTTCGTTTCAACAGTTGGGGAAACCTAACCCAGAATAAATCTTATCCTAATGTATTCGCACGAGGAGGGAGAATGCCATTGCAACAGCAGACAGAAAACTAACGTAGAGTTATATTTTAATATAATAAGCTAAAATGTCAGAACATTTAAATTAAAATGTCAGAATCGCTGCATGCAGAGACATAATTATATTTACCGTGGCTTACAACATGTATTCATTATCATATTATTGTAATAACAGCAACTTTGACGTTTTGCACTTTCGAACAAAAAGCTATTTAAAAGCAAACGGCCATGTGAAATCTGCTATATTGTAGGCTGCTCCGCCTCTGGTTGTTTTGGAGGTATATTCTACACTTTTGAACAATTAACCTGTAATAACTGAATCAATTGCTTTTGCAGCATTTTCTTTGCCTGTCATTAAATATGAACTTTCAAATCAGTTATACTCAACCTGAATAGGGCAACTGTATGAATCCCTAGAGATGACTAAAGCCTCTGTTTTTCACTGGGGATATCAGTAACAATGCCTTGCTGTCCACTGGTGGAAAAGCCACAGTGAATCAGATCATGACAGCGCAGACCTGCTGACCTAAGGCACATTTTAAACAGATGGAGCATGGTACAAGCGCTCATGAACAGTGAGTATGGTACACTCCCAGAAAAACAGGTACGAAAAGTGCCAAAAAAGGTACAAAAGCTAGTCACTGGGGCGGCACCCTATAGGTACATACAATTGCATCCCTGCCATTGGTTTAATACATTATTTGTACTATTTCTGCCCAAAAGAACAGCATTGTACCTTTGAGGGTACATTTGTGAAATTTGTACATCTACTGTACCCTTATTTCTGAGAGTGTATATGGATCCCTATTTGATTGCAGTTCACTTTATGGACTAGTTATAAAGGTTTTTCAAGGCATTACTAAATCAATAGTATATATAGTATTGTGTGTGTGTGTGTGTGTGTGTGTGTATGCATACATGCGTGTGTGTGTGTGTGTGTGTGTGTGTGCAAATTAAAAAGAACTCCGGAACAAAAATATAATGAAATGTAGTGAGAGATGTTTGAAATGCTTTGCAAAGTCTTAATGGTGGCCAATCTCCAATTGTGTGGCAAAACCTATAAGCCCCCGTCTTCAAAGACTGTATACATCCATAGAAGGTTATGATCATCACTGAGATAGTGGTTTCCAAAAGAAAGGTGTCTAGACTGAATTATTTTTCCAAACAAGTTTTAGAATGGGTCTGTGGTGAACGACATTCCCAGGACTTCCCCAGGCCCTGTGGGTAATTGTCTTCATACTTTGTGGATGGCCCATGTGCAGCAGGTGTGTTTTCATATGAGTTTCTTCCCAGGAGCGGTATGAGTATTTGCAACCTAAAGCTCAACATTAATGAGCAATGGAAACTAACCACATAGTATTAAGAGAACCATTAACTGCCTTGTAAGAACTTTCATTCTCTGTTTTCCATTCATGGTATTGGTGCAGTGCATGCAAGCTTTCAGATGACCTAGAAAGCCAATGCCAAGTGTTTAATTAACCCTCATTTTTTGATGTCTTAATGGTAATATATTTGACCTTTTCCAAAATTTCTTGACTTTGTCAAGCCACATGTCCTCAATAAATACATCATTTTTTTCTGGTTTCTGTTTTAGTCTGAAGTGATGTGATGATTTGGCGATGACATATCCTTTGAAGTCATATGTGACTGCAGTCAAAAGCAAGTATTCTGCCAATGCAACTTAAAGGAATCTTTATAAGAATCCAGATTTCTGCGGGGACAAGATATAAAGTGATACATGCCCACAGATTTCTTTGGCAGGTAAAATTAGGTTCCAAATGAAAATAATTGCATACATGTGCTTAATTAGTATATATTTTAAATGTTTAAATGTTTAAGTTATAAACATTGACTGTAAAGATTGGTATTTGGTATATCAGGACGTGGCACAGTAGACTGTGGGGAAAAAGTAAAAATTGTACAAATTTGGGCTGGAGCACGAAGTAGGGGCTGTCTGTGGCTCAGTAGCTGTCGAGCAGATTAGCAGCAGCAAACACTGCAGGTTGTGAACAATATCACCGAGTTCACAAATAAACATTAGAGTGTCATATCACATTCACAACAAGGATATATGCAATTTATCACAATGTTACATCAATAACATTACATATTGACCTCACATGGGTTATATGTCTTATGGCTTACTATTCATTACTATTACTGGGTGACAATAATGATGACTAAATGTTCTGTAATTGTAATAATATAGATAGATACTTTAGTTTTTTATGAAAATGAAATGTATTTTACATGTTTAAAGATATTTTAATATAAAAAAAAAAATGTTTTTCAATTGATTGGGGCTTCTTTTTCATGAGTTTGAAATTGGGGTCAGATGTGACTCCAGTTGGTCATTAGTGTGTGCGATATATGTTGGTCGCTTGAGGGTTAAAAGCCTCACTTTCCTGAGTGCATGGCCATGACAAGCAACCGAAGACTGGGTCCAGTAGCAGTGGTGTTGAGTTATGGAATGAACTGAGTGCTGGTTTCCAAGTCTTCGATCCGCCCTGCTGTAATGTTGGCAGCACCATAGTTCTGGTAGCAATTATTTGCACTTTTTTAAATGGGCCATTTTCAGCAAGATGCAAAATTTCTGTTAGAGACCCAGGATTCCGCATGTCCCGGCACAGACAGAGTACTTTCATGAAATAGGTTTTTAAATCAATAGAGATCCTAATATTTGCCTTGTCCAGGCCCCACAGGAAACCACACAGTGTGGTGAGGCATGTTGGTGATGTCAGTTTTGGCAGTGGTTGCCCGCTTACATAGTCAGTTTATCCTCTCCCGTCGCTACAGTGAAATATCTGGTGCCCAGCCCAGAGGTGGCATGTTTCATGGTTTATCATCTGTCTTTGTCTGTTTGCCTATACAACATTGAAGGTTATCTTGTGGAAAGTTGCTAAGAGAGAAAAGTAAAGTTTTGAGTAAACAGTGAAGCAGTGAACAATGTGACCTCCACCCTACAGTGGGTTCAAGAATTTTTATTTTTTTTATTTTTTTTACAAAATACAAGTGTCATGCATTACACTTATATTAAGAGAAATACTGTATGGAGTTCAGTGAAGCCAATATTTAATGTCTCAGGAGGTTAAAAAAAATCAGTGAAAAGGCTGCAGATAATACAAAACACATATAATAACATATACTGTATGTTATGTTAATATAAATACACTCACTGACCACTTTATTAGGTAGAACTGTACACCAGCTTGTAATGCAAATATTTAATCAACAAAAACAGTTACCAGTAGTTCTGCAGGCAGAAACACATTGTTAATGAGAGAGGTCAGTGGAGAAATGGCAGACTGGTCAAAGCTGACAGGAAGGTGATAGTAATGCAAATAACCACACATTACAACAGTAGTAGGCAGAAGAGCATCTCTGAACAGACAACATGTCAAACCTCTAGTGGATAGGCTAGCAGTGGAAGAATAAGTTAAAAAAAATAAGTCTTATAAATATATATATTGGGTATATTGGGGGATGGGAAAACTATATACTTTAATGTCAATACGCTCATCTTTTAGTGTTTTTTATGAAAGGTGCCATAATTATAGGCCATAGGTGCACTAACAATTATTGTAAATTCAATCAAACAATGTGAAATACAATTTTACTTAATATAGTTCAGTCTCATTCCATTGCTTCCTGTTTCACTAGAGTATGAAAATGAATGAACACAATCCCTTTGTTACTGATCACCATGGGAAAAGACAAATAACCGTCAATTCAGTAGAGTCGGATGGTAATTGACAATCAGTCTGGTAATTGGTACAAAGAACATACATTAACAGTTAAACATACCACTTAGCACTGTAAGGGAAATAATACAAAGGTGCAAAAAATATGTAATGATTGCAAATTTGCCAGGAAGAAGGTGAGGGAGGTAATAAATAACCCAATGAATTCAATGGTGGCTGAGACATGGTGGTTGGTAGATGTCCAGCAGGACAATGACTCCAAACAAACACCAAAATCCACACAGAAAGGGTTAAGTGAAATCACCATCCATGTTCTCAGTCTCCAGACTTAAATCCCACCAAAAAGCTGTGGTCAGAATTGAAGAGAGGGGTCCATAAGCACAAACCCAAGGATATCAATATCAAAAATGTTCTCCATGGAGGAATGGTCAAAAATCCCTCCAAATGTGTTCTGTAACCTTATCACAAATTATAGGAAAAGAGTCATGACTGTCAACTTTACTTGGGGTATTTGCACAAATTGTTTTTTTGATGTAAATACTATTCTTATTTGAAAAATGAATCATTAATAAAGCACACCAGTGTACACCTGTTGGAAAATGAAGCTTGTGATTAACTATTGTCTTTTAGTTTACAGTATTTTATATGCATTTGTATCAAGGGTGCCAATAATTCTGGAGCATACTGCATATTACATAAATTGCTAAAGTTCAAACATAACTTCAGTACCTCAGTACTTCAAACCCTTTACTGAAGTGGCTCAATGATACTGTATATAAAGAAGTGTGTTTATTATTTTAACGTGCTCCAATGCAATGCCATTCTTAAGATGCAAAGCAGCTGTACTACTTTATGAGAGAGTCCCTGCCAAGGAACCACCAAAAGTTTTAGAGCTCTAATTGTGTCCCTTAGCCCAGCTCATAAAATGTATCCTAGAGAGGAATTTCTTTGAAAAAGAAAGCTAAAAGATCAAAAGTTAAACTACATGTGCTGAAATCCGTCATGTTGATAAAAATTATATTCTGTGCCAGCTACAGTATGCAACAGTGAGGCCTGAAAATGTTCAACCATAAAACATATCTTGTATACAATAGACATTTATAGAGCATTGTGACAAACATTTTTAAAGCATTTAATTTCAATAAGTATTAAGTATTGGTCAGTGAGATTTTAGACTAGTACTATGGTCCCCTCAGTGATTACTATAGAATGTGGTAAATCAAACCAAGATGAAGGGGCAAGGTACATATTCTGGCCCAACTGTAAACATTTTTCCGTAGGCATTTCCCGTAGGGCATTTGGTTCCATTGTGCTAAACATACGGTATATTGATTAGCTCCCTTTCTGAGCACAAAGTTCATGACAACATTTAGTTAGCACTTCATTTTTTGATCTCTAGACCAATATATTATTGCACAGTGCAGCTGCTAATTCTCTGAAAGGCTAGATTACAAGTGGTGAAATGAGTCGGCACACTCCTGGGCAGCTCAAAGCAGTCAGTGCGCCCCTCTCTTCTCTCATCTCTGGAGGAAGCTTTCAAATGAAGTTCATTACATCCCCTCTGGCCAGATACAGCTCAATACACCTCTTTGTGCTAGTAATCTCTCAATCCCTCTGAACAGAAAGCTTGAGTTACATGTTAGGATATCTCAATGAGTTTGGAAAGCATTTCAAAGCGCCTAGCCGGCATATCATCCAACCATGGTCTTCATGTCTTAAGCTTATCTTGACCCTGAGTCAAGTTAGCCACATAGTGAAGCTGAATAGCTTAACCCCATGTTGTTTTATGTGAGTACATTTGGAAGATCTTTTTCACATTCGAGGACACAGGGAAAAGAGTGCATTGCAATGCGATCATTCATGTTACTTGACTTTCTGTGCTTAGGAGAGTAGAATTGATTGGTTGACTGATCGCATGATGGTCTTTGGTCATGTTCAGTGCCACTGTTTAGCCAGGTTCCCGTTTCTGCAACAGACTGTGTCACTGTCTCAAAATAACAGAACAAATAATTTAGAAACAATACACGCTACAGGACTTTGTTATGTTTTGTTATGCTTATCTAAACTTGGAATATTACAAAAATAAGATGGGCATGACTAACCCCTTTAGCTATTGTAAACTACAAAGGTCCTTTAATCTATCCCACTTGGTTTCCCTTTTCATTAATCCAGGATAGCCAGCAATGAGATAAAATCCTAACAACTTCCGTACTTAGAGATAACCTCTTTATGCACTTAAGAACTGGGAAGTGATCTGGGATATCACCTTTTCAAAGCTGGACCGAGGAAGCAAATGGCAAGACCTTCACTCCAATACAGAGGTATCTTTTCAGTCAGACTAAATGGAATTATCCAGCCTGTAAAACCAAAAATCTCCTTAGTGTAGTCTTTAGTCAGGTCAGACATTGTAATGATATCAAATCTTCAACAAACCCCAGTACTGAATAAGGTTATTCAAAAATCTGTTGGCCATTTCACATTTTGGTGTTTTCCTTTTAAGCAGTTTAATAAAAACCAGATGGTTTTTACACCTAAACGAAGTGACCAAGAGTAAAATTAGTTTGCAAGATCAGTTTGAATGATTCTATTCGCTTACTTTATGGCTATAGGTATATTTAATCCAGTCATAATATTTAATCCAGCACTATTAAATACGTAGGGTTTTTGATACGTAGGGTAACAGTGACTTGCGTCACTGAACAGTATTCACTAGTGGCCCAAAGTGGGTCTGAGGTTAATAGGGCATTCATATGTATAATTAGTGGTGTGATACTACAGCACTGGAGCCAGGATTCAAAGAGAAAATGGATGCAAGCAGGGACTGAGAGGAAAATGGCAATTACTTAAATGCTTTCCATCTAAATAAAGGAGTCGCCTGGCTTTGGATAGTGAGCATAAGTCACGTTCTGTGTGTATGCGTGTGTGTGTGTGTGTGTGTGTGTGTATAGCTTGCAAATAACTGTCAAAGTTGAAAATAACCGCAAGAAACCTCTGAATTGCACCCTTCCCAGTTCCCACAGAGTAAACGGTGAACTGGGGCCGAGTTTCCACAGAGAATGTCAGGCCAAGCTTTATGTTGGCCTGAGATTTGCCAACATTGGAGACACTGGGGAAAACATGGAAATATCAGCTGTAGTCTGAGCTGTACACCAGCTATGTAGTCTGCTGAACAAGAGGGCATGCCATTCTTAGCAATGAAAAAAACAGCACGGCTAATTTAGCTTTCATCATTCAGGAACCGCACTCAGAAATATCCACCAAGGCCAAGCTAACATTAAACTCTGACTCCCACCCGCACAGAAATAAAAAAATGAAAAAACTTTTTTTCAATGGTTTATTTATCCTTGATACAAAATATAGATATGACAATGAAAAATAAGAATAAACAGTCCACAGTTTTGTACAAATAAAACATGTTAGGTTCAAGAAGGCACAGAATCTCTGCATGTGCAATGATCAGAAGCATTTGGAGTACATTATCATTCTGCAAATCAGAAAATCAGATGAGAGATTTACTCAAAATACCACAGCAGTAGTGCTTATTATGAGCCTCCTCTGGTCCGAGATCTATATTCTACCAACTTCAGTAATAAAGAAAATGTTTCAAATTAAATTATTAGATACTACATTAGAGTGGCTTTAAGAAAATGTACAAACAGGCTGAATATATTGGTAAAATAAGGAAATGTCAGTGTGCAAGCTCAAGGAATAAGTCATGTTACGGTATAGGAAAATCATTCTAAGGTCCTAGCTTCTCATAAATGACCTTGCTGACTTGAAAACTAAGAAAGCAAAGCCACTATGTACAAGCAAATGCTCTATTGCCGAAAGACATTGAGTTAGTCTTTTATCGATAAATGTCAACTGCATAGTTTTCATTAAAAGTCTCATCGTTAAAAGGCTTAAGACTTAAGTTAACAAAACTAAGACACACTATTTGTGCGACTTGTAGGAAGATGAGTGATCAAAGTAAGACAAAGTGTATAAGTGTAACCATAAGAAGCACAGTACACAGTATAATTTACACACTCACTGAGCACTTTATAATGTATTATTTATAATTACTTGTGTTGTGTGTTCAGAGATGCTCTTCTGCATACCACTGTTGTAATGTGCGGTTGTTTCCATTAGTCATCTTCCTGTCAGCTTTGACCAGTCTGACCCTTTCACACCCACTCTGTCTGGCACCAACAGTCATTCCATGGTAAAAGTCACTGAGATCAGATTTCTTCCCCATTCTGACATTCTGCAAAACAGTCTGAAAAACAGCTGAATCTCTTGATCATGTCTGCATGCATTTAGTTGCTGCCACATTATTGGCTGATTAAATATTTGCATTAACAAGCTGGTGTACAGGTCTACCTAATAAGGTGCTCACTGAGTGGTTGAAAAGGTTTGGGGTGCAGAAAAAAGGCCCAAAATTATTCTCCAGCTGTCTATATTGCATAACCTCTCTCTATAAATACGCAGTGATTGTGAAAGGGCACATATGATTATTTATCACTGTTTGTGGCCGAATGTAAATGGGCCCAGCCATAACACTGCCGTTGCCGTTTCCTGTAGCAGGTTTCATGCTATTCTACATAATTAGATTCCCGCAGCTGGGCTCAGTCGATGATATAACAGAAACATGTGGTCCTTCATGGTCTTAAGTCATAGAGACATCACATCCAGCTTTTCCAACATCAATTAAAGTCAGGCCAGATGCGCTAGGTTCTTCCATGAAACCTTAATCCTTGTTATAATACAAAGCAGACCTAGAACCCAGAGAAATACTTTTAAATAATCCCATATACATTTGGCAAACATAAATGGTGTTTAACTTATATCGATGAGCATTTAATTGATGCGTCTTGCGTTATCAAGACAATCATGGATTTTTGTTATTTGCTTTCCTGTTTCCAGTAGCGAAATATATTTTTGCCTGTCACGGTGAAAAATATCAATAGTTTACAAAGCAACAGACAGCACAGTTGACATGATATTTCTGTAAAATATGAAAATATTTATGACAACTTTATTTCACTTATTTATACAACTATATCATTTCGAATAAAAAAATCATAATGATTATCTGTAACTCATTGTCCAAAAATATAAACTTGTGACCACCCGATCTTGATGAAATCTAACTTTCTAAGCAGTTCAAGAGCTTCTCTAGAATTGACCCCAACAATTGTTAAGTTTCTAGTTCATAGTCAATTTAAATAGATTTCATATTCACTGGTAGCACTGCATGCTTACTGCAGGTTTGTTACTTGTGGTGAAGTGTCTTGGAAAATGTCAACTACTGTGCCTTAAGGGAGATGAGACTAATTCTCCCAAATTATCTCAAAACTACATGCATCTGTTCACTGGATAAGCTTAACTAATATATTGAATCGTTTTCTGCCAACATGCAGGATTAACACAAAAAAGCATCAGAAAGTATTTACATTTCAAAGAAGCTTTAATGGACCACACTAATGTTTGGCTTCTGATTCCTCCACATTTATTAATTGACAATTTGGTCTATTAACTCAAATTCATTAAATAAAATAGAAATGAAAGGTAAACATGAACTGTCAAAAAAGTTTTAGCAGTAAACATACATGCAGCATTTAGAATAGACTTGCAATTAAAAAATAAGCCCAGAAAACAGTGTTTCTTTTCCTAGAACAATATGAGGGTGAACCTGGGAGAAGACTCCAAATTAAGAAGCTGAACTCTGTGGTCTAGATCAGTGATCCTCCAGGGATTAACTACAGAAGAACATGACTGGGCAGATAATACTGAAACCAGCAAGAATGTGTGCTGATGACCATCTCAACATTAGAGTTAACCAAGTTACAGAAAAAAAAGAAGCAGCAGGGGTACAAACAAAAAGTTGAATCCACACTCTCTTTTTTTAAACTAGTGAAAAATGTATACGCTGTTTTAAAATATTAAAAGCTTTAAACTTCACTGATTCTAAGTATTCTCTTATTTCTCCAAAGTGTGGCATACACAAACATACCATCGTCTATGACTACAGATACCAGACAGGTCAACATCCGTGTGAGCGGAGTCAGGCCAGAGCAAATATTATAAACAAACAGCGAATAGCATATAAATCACTCAATAAGTGTTAAAAAATCTTCTGCAATGAAACCTATTTCTACAACGTTATTTGTTTTAAAAAGAGAAGAAAACATTATTTTCAGGAACCAGAGGGAAACAGAAATAATGGCGAAGGCATAAGGAGACGGAGGAGTCGGAGGTGCAGTTCACAGTGATCCTATCTCAGATGAAGTCCCCTCTGAAAGGAAGAGAGTGGAGGTGCTGTGGTTGCCAGCGACGACGCAGCCTGGCCAGTGGTTTGTCCTTGGGGTTTTCAAACTCAGAGAAGCCCAGCTGGTTCAGAATGTCATAAACCCCAGCTCTGGCAGCCACCTACAACAGAGAAACAGGAAACAGCACATTCACTCATACTGTAGAGACCGCCTAGAGCAGAATCAACAGGACCCTTTCCACCGGTCTACTGGAGCCATACTCAAACCTGACTGGCCAGTAGTACTGCTAGTTTCCATAATTCCCTCCAATCAGGACTGACTTACACCTGAGTCTAATCTGCATCGGTGAAACTGGGCCCTGGTGTGTTACATCCCTGACTGAGAATACTATGCATTGATAAAACACTGAACTGATCTTCTATAGACATCATCATAACCATACATTATCAAATTGAACTCAACCCATCAAGCCAGTAGTACTAGACAGTAGCTTCTTACACTTCTGACAGGACCAGCACAGGGAGACCTGTTAAGCCCTGGACACTGATACAAAAATAGGTCAAAATAACACCATTAGGAAGGTACAAATGTGGTGGGGGAAAAGGACAACCAGTAACTGATCAAAACAACTTTAAAGAACAGGGTCAGTCAAGCCCCAGGAGGCAGCACCAATAAAGGCACTGCATGACGTATGACAGTTCAACAACACGCCGCTTTGTGTAATGGTTACCCTCGTTCAGGTGAAATACACACGAGCACACGGAGACGTTTCTGTAGCTGGGTATTCAGGCAAACTCCACTTTCGCCTGGGGGATGAAGGCTTTATTGACTTGTATGGGTCTCGGACATATGTAGCACTAAGCTGAAGACCCTGCAACATATTGAGCTAACACACAGTAACTATAAAAAATGATATATAGAGAGGTGGAAAAGGGGAGCAGTGGACACGAAGAAGCATGGCCCTTAATAAAACATTTCCATGTGCCCTCGCTGAACCTCCACACACAAGAAGCTGGAGGAACAGGACGTACTTTCTGAGATCCCAAATGCAATGGCGTAAAGGACAAAAAAAAAAAAAAAAGCAATCAGTCTAAAAAAGGGAAGTGGGAGCATGCAGAGGAAATGGCTCAAGCACCACACGTTTCAAGGTGGGCTCTGATTGCTCCATTTTTCTTTCTGTGTGTGTGTGCGCGCGTGTGTGTGAGTGGATACACTGTATGTGTGCAGGAAGTAAGCACTTATATATAAATATCTAGCTATACTGCAGTCATTGCATTTGCAGCTACACACTTCTGGTCAAATTGCGAAGGAAAGATTTCCAGCGGTCAAGAGGAAGGGATGTAAGAGATGAGATGAACACAGTTGTAAAGCACTTGTAATGAGCAGGACGAGTGGAAGAGGACAGGAAATGAAAGATGAACTGATAAACAGTGCACGAGGATGGAGAAAATCTAGCTGATAAGACATAAGGGGGGAAGTAAAAGGAAACTTTCAGGTCAACATTCGTGTGTGTGTGTGTGTATACATACAAATTCATAAAAATTATTTTACATAAGCTCCATTCACTATGTTAGGATGAGGTATGATGTGTCTCCTGGAAAATAGGAAACTATGGGAAACAGAGAATCATAAAAAATAAATAACAAAATAATGTACACATTATCAGATTGTGAAAAGTTGAAAAGCAAAAAGCAAACTACTATTATTTGCATGCCAAAAAGGCAAGTCAAGCTGACGTCTAAGAAATCCATACTGAAATTAAGTCAACAATTATTTACCTGCGACAGTGGTCTGTGAAAGCAATGCTAAAGCACTGGATACAACCAACACCATCGGGCAACTCAATAAGGCACAAGTTAAAATCAATCACAGTAGTCCACCTTTGAAAAGAGGCTCCAGACACAACAAATTAAGTGCACTGTATTTGACAGCCAACTAGGAGAGAGAAGAGAGAAGAGAGAAAAAAAAACAAACAAAAAAAACACGGGTTATTTCAGGCCACTGAGAAAATACCTAGTGCCTTAAATACAATGGTGCCGTTTGTCTTTCCGTTCCGTGGTCCTGATTGAATATCCAATCAGGCCCCGAGTGGGGAACTGGAGAAAATAAAGGAAAGGATCGTGTGGATGGAGCGGGCCTGCACTCCTCCACCCCAGGGGGCTGTGAAACAGGTCAGTGGACAGGCCCGCACCACCCTGCAACCGGCCGCGTTTCCAGCACCCCCCCCCCCCCCCCCCTCCCGCACGCGACATCTGGCAACTGCCTAGCGACAAGCCTGCAGCAGCCGACTGGGAAAACAGATTAAACACGCCATTAAAACTGCCACAGCTTGGTTTACACTGCTCGCTATTTACATGCCACAGAGGGCATCCGCCCCGGCCCACGCAACCCAATGGCATTCCTCACAGAGGTCCCGCTTCCACCAAAACAAGAAATAAATATTTATGTCCACAAAGAGCGGGGCTTTTCACCTCCTATCCACATCACGTCGTCTGAATCCAGAGCTCCAACCTTACAGCGTGCTCGGATGCTTCCTGCTTCCATTACTTCATTCCCAAGAATTACCAGCTAAGCTATCACAGCTCCTGACTCACTGGTCATCTGTGGGCTCTGATTGATTCCACCGGTCCATCGTCCTGCTGACAGGGATGGAGGATCACAACCCGCTCTTTCAGTAATCACTACTTACCGCCGCGGCCTGAAAGCACCGCAGAGTTCAAACAAGGCAAATTACACAGCCTAAAATGTCCCCCAGCGTACCTGACGAGGCTTAAATGAGAGTGTGGTGAGGGAAAGACAGGCTGAGTCGCAGCTGACAGAGAAACACACAGGGGGGGGAAGAGGGTGACAGCATTTCAAATATACAGTTAAAAAAATTCTGCTGAAGAAAACACAAGCAGGGAAAAAGACATAACGGAATTGAAGTGCAGCCAAATGTAACCTCCAACAAAGTCAACCTCTTCTCTGTGCCTATTTTCCAATGGGACAAATGGTTACCAGACCCCATCTATTCTCCAGACCCTGTTTAACTACTGAAAATGATGCGCAGTGCACATATTTGTCACCGCCCAACCTGTTGTTGGAGCAGGTGGAATACAAGCTTCTCCAAATAGTGTGTACTCAGTCTACAACAACACCCCTGACTCAATCAACATCTTTCACTCCCAAACAAAACATAAGGCACAGCCTTACATAGAGCATGCATAGCTTAAGAAGTTCAACAGTTGTCACTAAAACTAATTAAATAAAAAATAAAAAAAGTTTCACTTTCAGTCAAAGTTAGCTGAATCCAGGCTTGCAGAATATGGAAAGACAACTGAATCCCCAGTGCTCCTGTGAAAATCATAAGAAACAACTTAAATCCAAGTTAAAAACTGAAAACCATATCTTTTTTTCTGTGAGACTCCCTCTCCTGTACATCTATTCTTGCATTTATATTTGACATTTTTCTTAATTGGAGGGAATAAAACTGAAGTTTTAGCAGATGATGTGTGGGTTCTTCTGAGCATTTCTCACCAGGTCTCGGGCCATTCTATCTGAACATTTTCTTTGTCTTCCAGACCTTGCCCTGACTTCAACTGTTCCATTTATCTTCCATTTTCTAATAATGTTTTTGACACTGGAAATAGGCAGTTTGAAACAAGACTTTTTTTTGTAGCCTTCTTGGTGGAAATGAACCATCTTCATTCTGATATCTTTGGACAAATGTTTAGATGAACCCATGGTTGTTAACACCAGACAGAACAGCCACTGCAGTTGGATATTTTAGAGTTACTTCAGAATAAAAAGTTCAGCCCTGGAATGATATGCACCTGACTAATTGAAGCCCTAACAAGTAAATCACCTGGGTCTGGGCCTTAGTAATCATCTTTTAAAAAAGTAACAAAGAGTAATTCAAAAGGGTTCCGAAACTTTTGCACAGGACCCTTTTCCTTTTTTATCATTTATAAACAGTAAAAATGAAAATAAAAAGCAATCTTGTTTAAAAATTGCTGACAGGTATCATGTTTAACTGTACTGGACATTTACAGTTCAGGTTTGCTTCTGTTCACCAAGATATTCATCGTAAAAGGCTTTTTGACCAGGGGTGCCCACAGTTTTGCATACAACTGTGCATCCTGTAACATGTTTGAATCTTATTCTTCTTGAACCACCAACATTCCGGGTCCCAGCCATGTACCTTAGCCACTAGGCTATAGGCTGCCCTGTAGTTTATGCACTTCACGATGCCAAACCAGAAGTGAACTATGTTCAGTTATACTGGACTACGTTACTTCCAGTCTGGCACCAGTAAATATATGCAGCTCAGTCAAATGTGAGCCTATTTTTAATCTCCCCGTCGTTTGGTCCCAGGGGACCTGCTGTTCCCCGGGGTTGTTCCCCGTGCCCTAGGAAGCAAAGGGATCAGATCATCAGTAGAGCGAATGGATGAGTCCATCTCAAGTGGAGAAGAGAAGTTCACATGTGCAAATACTCTTTAGTAGCTCCAATGCAAATGCTACAGAGAAGTCTGTCCCACAGGCTTCGCCAGGGTTAATTCTGCCTTGGGAGAACAGTGTCCTTTATAACAGCATCGCATGAGGCTAGTACAGAGCATAATGGAAATAACTACTGTAATTGCACACAATGATTATACTATGCCTACATTTGAACTTGGCCTCTAATGGCCTGGTTCTGTTGCTCTTTACTCTGTTAATGGTCCTTCCTGGGGGCAAAATGAATAGACTTAAAATATTCCAACAGGAGAAAAAAAAACATCATAGGGTTCCACACGCCTGCATGCTTCCCCTAGTCATAATGTGAATACCTTTATTGGCATGTACATGTTACCTTAATTACTTTCCAACATATACGAGGTACCAGAGACTGCCCAACGCTGCTAGAATTGAAATGACTTCCCGTCTTACTGCTATGATGATCACCACGGAAAATATTCCAGTGGTGCACGTACCCCCAGGCAGAAGGTCTCCGAGGTGCAGCGTTGGGTTCACGGTGACTGCAGGGAGAGGCAGTTATTTGTTTTTTCAGCAGGACAGCAGTCTGACTGCATTAAACTTGCGGCAGTGCGTCGTCACATTTTCCACCTCTGGAGTGGTCAGCTCCAGTAATGTGAACGGTGCCACCTCCACCACCCACAGCTCTGAGCCACTTGGTCACGTCACCCCCTCTCATACCGGCACTTTCCATTCTGAAAAAATCCTCATTTACAAATGAGGCATTGGTTGGATGTCAGATAGGCATGATACTTATTGTATTGAGAGGTTACACCTATAACAATAGAGTACTAATCAATGGGAACATGCTTCTCTTGAAATCTAAAATACCATACAGAAATAAAAAACGACATTGTTGATTGCTCAAGTGTAGCGATCCCTTGACGTATTGTCCATCGGCACAAACCTAACGCGCACACGCACGCCTGCTGTACACTCCCCTTGGACTGTTGAGCCAAAATAAACCCAACCGGTGGGCGCTTTGCACCGATCTGTGTGCTGGAATGTGTTCACACCCAGGCAGGGTGTTCCACCTCACAGCAGCAGTATGGACATTGGCTCTGGAGAAGGTGTGTTGTAGCATAGGGGCGCTCAGGTCAGGCCGGGACACTTAGACGCTCGCATGCAGGGGATGCTCCACGCGGATGAACTGACCTCAGGTCGGGGCGTGTCACAGGATCCCATCCCGCTAATCTCCTGTCAATTTATTATCCACACGGCCGTGTAATTGCAGACCAGTGCAATGTACAAGAGATCTCTGCTAGAGGCACAAACAGTCTCCCTAGGGCTTCTTGCTGTGGCATACCTGCTATCAGGCTAAATGTTTGTTCAGCCATTATTAATGGATGTTTTTTCCTGGAATTTCACACTAACAGCTAGCGGCGAAACAAACATGACAAATTCCACAATGGCACTCCATGCCTGAAAACCAATCTACCATACATGGCATGATAAAGATACATACCTGACACATTAGTTTTCCATTTTTGGGCAAGGAATCCATTATAAATCTTGAAAATTCAAACTCTCCTTTTTTGGAAAAACACCAGTATACTTCTGGAGAAATGCTTTTTATGCATTATAGTTTTCCCCAAATGAATGTCTTTACATGTTAATAAAGCCAGTCCTGTAAAATTTTAAATGTCACTGCTGTATACTTGCTAATAAAAATGCTAATGGTATTTTAATAACCAATTCAATGAAAATGTAAAATATTTGCAAAGCAGGACAGTGACACATGAATCCCTCATGGATTCATGATGATTAGCATAACTTATTTATTTAAAATTGGAATATTTCCCATGCTATACATACGCATACATACACTGTATTGTCAAAAACAATGTCTTTGTTGAAAAGTAGTACATGTAGTCTATGGAGCTGAGGCTGGCTTCACCAGCATCACATCCTGCTCTTTCAGTACAGGAACTATGTGCTGCTGCTACTACACATATTTCAGCACATTGTTTTCACAGCAATTATACAACAATCTATTCCGGTATTCAATGTTTTCATAGGCTAGGATGCATATTCCACTTCAGTGGTAAGCGTTGGACCGCATGCTCCCAGCGCTACTACCAATCACATAACTGAGCAGCATGTCAAGAGCAAGGTAAGAGCAAGAGGTAAAATCAGATAATGCATCTCGGAAGAGCACAGTGTCAATACAATGTCGTCAGAAATTATCTCAGTTGTATAGGCAGTGACTTTCTGTGGGAGTGAGGCCTTTGAAGGTGTCATTATAAGAAACCACTTCTCTAGCCGATTAATATACCTCAAAATTTCACAATGAAAATGCTTTTGTTTTTTTGTTTAAGAAACTTTATTTAGAAAAATGAGAAAATGGGGAAAATAGCACGAGATCACGAAGGCTGCCATCAAAGTACTTAACAACCCGTGGTGAGGAAAGAGGAGACAGCAATAATGACTGAGGAGTGGGAGAGAAAATTGCTGAAATTAAGAGAAAATGGGGAAAAAAGCTGAAATTCAGATTTTGATGGGGATGATAGGTTTCATCAAAACCCTTCAGTTGTAAAAGCAGAAAACTACAAGTTTCCATAACTTATTTCCAACTTTGGTGGCTAGAATAGCTGTGAAATGTGTTGCTAAGAGAGTTAATGATGGACATCTTAAAGCCTTAGATTGATAATGTCATACATATGCTTTGACACATACTAACATCAGGCAAGAAGGTACTGAAAAACTAAATAAAGTTTATAGATTAAGAGCGTTTTTATAAAAGTGCTGGTTCTAATCTAAAGAGGAAAGCTGAATCTCAAAAGGAAACAACATTTCAAAATACAGACAAAAAGAAGTAGGAAATGCAAGGTGCCAACAGTGCTATCCAGAGTGTCCATGTCAGTTTGAGAAAACATCTCAGCCCATATAACCTTTCACAATACATTTTCATTGGCATTCTAAATAAATAGAAACAGCCTATTTCCCAGATTGTTTTCAAATAATTAGAGAATAATTGTAATTTGAAATAAGTGTGACAACAGCCTTAAATATTAATTTCACCTTATTTAGCATTCGTACCACAACGAGAGAAACTGAAGTAAGGCATTAGGACTACTGTGTGGCTGACCAGTTGCCTAGGCAGAGGCTACAGAGGTAGACAATTGTTTGTTTGGAATGCACATAAATTTGGCGGTTCACTGTAGAAACACAGCTGGCCAAACCATGGCCAAAGGATAAATGCAGAAACAAAAGCAGAGCTTGCAGACAATATGAAGTTCAATGTGTAAAGGGCCAGGCTACAATGGAGCTACAATAAGCTCGTAAATTCCAGGGGGGAAATCCCAATGAGGCGCTGGTTACGGTTCACAGCACACCAACACACAAAATGGCAGCTTTTAGAGTGCATTTTCCACCTCTTCACTTCTGATAGCTGATGCCTGACCAGGTCTTGAAAGCAGGAGAGAAATACTACTTTTGCCTCACGGGTCCTGTCCACAAGACCAACTGTCAATCTTTAACTTTAACCCCAGAAACGACATCTACAAACCCTGTGCATTGCTGCTTATTTAAAAGCAACTATGCTATAGGATCTTTTTCACCCATTGAATGACAAATGAATGAAACATGAATTAATTCTTCAATTCATCTTCAAAGATTTTTTTACCAAACACGGAGTATGATTTCTTGCAAAAGGAATCTGGAGTATGGAAACACTTCACACTCTGAAGAAAGCTCTGTAAAGAACATCTTTTAACATCGGGAGATTTAAAAAATCCATTATGTGAAGATCGAAGAAAAGACTGAAGAGCACTATAATATTCATACAAACCTAAGCTATTAGACAGACTCCCTGGAATCCTGCCACACTCCCCCACTCCCCCAGAAACACATTATTAATAAAAGATTATGATACAGGCAGTTACAAAACCCAAAACCACACAGAGATTAAGGGCCCTAACCACAAAGTCATGAACAGATGCCATCAAACACAGTGGGCGCCTCTCTACCTGAACATTTAACACACGCTCAGGCCCTGAGGCATCGAGCTTTACGAAGACCATGGTGGAGGTGGAAGTGGAGGTAGAAATATGATGAAGCCACCGCCATTACAGGCCTGGTTTCACCAGGAGGCCCTGGGGGGACACGGCCGGAGACGGGCCGGGGAGAACGTGTGGGCGACTGCAGGCACGGCGGACCCTACCTGCTGCATCCACACGCTGAAAGGCCGCTGCCACGAGTCCTTCTTCTCCAGGTGAAGGTAGGTGTTGAAGAGGATGAGGTAAATGTACCGCTCCAGGTACTGCAGGCTTTTCAGCAGCAGCTGCTGCATCTCCTTCTCCGTTTTCCCCGATTTGATCTACGGGGGAGAAACGTACACATCTTTCAACAATGAAGTGAAATTTTTTTCAACAACAACGAAAAAGATTCAATATTCTCCTACTGCCATGCAGACAGACATCGAAGGTCTCTTCTGGATGTAATATACAAGAGTTCTCTTTTCAGTGCCACAACATGATCCAACAATGGTCATATACGTACAGAAGGAAAAAGGAAAAATCACGGTGAGACTCCAAGGATCACTTTGAAAAATTCTGAAAGCAATTCATTTGATTTACCTATTGATAAGTTGGACAGACAACCTTGCAAAGAATGATGGAAATTTGATGGGCTGTCAGTGAATACACTGCTATAAGCGTGGTTGAATACACTGTGGCTCGACTACCATTTAATGTTGTGAGTGCTTTCATTTTATCCACAACTATTCTGCAGGATGGAAAAATACACTGTCTGCCCCTAGGCCCACCCCATTACACAAATATACAACCATATAGATTTGTTCCGCAGCAGATTTAAAATGCTATGAGCAAAACTATAATTTGTTTGATCGCAACTATCGCCAATATATTTTTAGGACAGCAATGGGCTTGAAGGGCAGTCCGAAGTATTTGGACACTGCGATAATTTCTGTTGTTTTGGCTCTGTACTCCAGCACATTGAATTTGAAAGGAGACAATGAATATGAGGTTAAAGTGCAGACTGTCAGCTTTAATTTGAGGGCATTTACATCTATATCAGTTGATAATGTTCCTAGTTTATTTTTGGAAACCAATGGTTTTACCTATATCACGGTCAGCTTCATAATGGCTTCTTTGACTGTCATTGCCACAGACTCCAAAGGCAAACAAAAGCCCAGAATCAAGACTAGATACAGAAATCTTTCTTATGCCTGCACTACTGAAGCAACTGAATACACATGACTAAGAAGAATCAGTTGAGAAGTTAACTGCCCGATTACTTATCATACCCTAAAAAGGGGGGCTATGGGGGAGGAGGGGGTGACAATGGTATAGAAGGCAAGAGTGATGCAGAAGTAAGAAGAGATCACGAAGGCTGCCATCAAAGTAATTAACAACCCATGGTGAGGAAAGAGGAGACAGAAATAATGACTGAGTGAGTGGGAGAGAAAATTGCTGAAATTAAGGAAAATGGGGAAAAAAGCTGAAATTCAGATTTTGATGGGGATGATACGTTTCATCAAAACCCTTTAGTTATAAAAGCAGAAAACTACAAGTTTCCATAACTTATTTCCAACTTTGGTGGCTAGAATAGCTGTGAAATGTGTTGCAAACAGATTTAATGATGGACACCTTAAAGCTTTAGATTGATATTGTCATACATATGCTTTGACACATATTAACATCAGGCAAGAAGGTACTGGAAAACAAAGTTTATAGGTTAAGAGCGTTTTTATAAAAGTGCTGGTTCTAATCTAAAGAGGAAAGGAAACAACATTTCAAAATAGACAAAAAATTAGTAGGAAATGCAGGACCTCTGATTTAAGTGTCAACGGTGCTATCCAGAGTGTCCATTCTGTCAGGTTGAGAAAACATCTCAGCCCATATAACCTTTCACAATATATTTTCATTGGTATTCTAAATAAATAGAAACACTGATTGTTTTAAAATAATTTGAGAATAATAGTAATTTGAAATAATAATAAGAGTGACAAGTGGAGTGGAGTTATAAAACAGCCACTGCGGTACATTAACCCTATCTAAACAGCACTGTGCAAATACGAAAGTGAGTGTTTACACAAATAGATGAGCTGGAAAATTTTTTTGAGAAATCATCACTGTTATCGAAACATTTTTACCAAACGCTCCTCAAGGACTGAAGGAAGTATTTCTGTAAGTCATCAGGAAACAGACCATTTACAATAACTCTCTCTGCATTCTTGCATGTCTCTGTTCCCAGAAGGAAAACCCATGGCCTCATTTTCAAGGGTTTCAGGGGAATGAGGAATTTCAAATAATTTCTCATTGGATGGCTGCACATTTAAGGTGTAGCGTTTCACATCGGAGTGTACTGAAAGCACAAGAAGCCTTCCCTGAGAGACGGGAACACAGCGCTGGTCTCCAGTCCCAGTGCTTTCTGCATTTATGAAATAAAAAACATGAAGTTTTATACCATTTGATGATGTGTTCATTGTAAGGTGATAAAGACTAATGGATTTTAGGTCTATGAATTTTATTTTGGTGCGGGGCATGGCATTGTAATGACCAAATGCCATGTCAATGTTAAGCTCTTGCTACTCAGTTTGAATACAACATCTATGCCAGGCAACATGCATAATAAACAAAGATATAAACAAAAAACATGCATCAAACAAAAGGATAATGATCAAACGTGCACAGCCCACGTGCATCATTCATTGCCCAAGACAACCAATACCAAAACACGCCCTGAGCACTGCCTTCTACATGCCCCCATTTTACAGAACTTGAAAGCTTTCCCATTAGGCTCCGGGTTTGGAAACTCAAGTCTCCGTAATGCACCAGCGGCGATTTTTAACAAGGTAGCGGCACACGGTGACAGATAGTTGCCCACTGTGTTCGACGTGCTGGTGCTATGAGCTCGAGCTTGAGCTTCCAACCAGCAAACGGAAAGAGGCCGGGATGTGCCCGCCAACCTCACGCAACAGGCACTCTGTTTTCCATTAATCTGCCGCTGCGGGCAAACGTGGAAGGAACTCGCTGGACTCCCTCGTGCACACAGGGAATGTGCTTCTGTGAAAGTGGATGGTAGAGGTATATTTTCACAGGCTTAATCACAGAGTGCACTCATTTAGCAAGGTTGCCAAATCACCTGCAGTAGCACGTTCACACTGGGGATTCAGGGAGTCTGGTCAAGCTCAGGCACTCGCTGGGATCTGCACAAACCTGCAAATTAGCTGTAAAAAAAGGGCCCTCCTCCACAACAGAGAGATAGACTAGTCCCTCAGAGAACAGCTCCTTTCCTTCTGGATGTACTGAAAGAGAATGCTTTCATTCTGAAGGGGGAGATGGACCCTCTCGCCCTGGTGCAGTGTCCATGCGATCCCCCCCTGGAGCTGGGCCAGACGAGACCGCGTGTTCACAGCGGCGTGCCTTGGAACCCTTGCTCTGATGGCGGTGACCCCGAGGTTCTTGGAGGTCAATGAGACAATACACTGGAGCATTTGACCAGCTAGGAATGGATGTCACCTAAATGAGAGCACACACCACCCGTGGCTGTATGGTCTTTAGGATAAGAGAAAAGAAAATGGCACGACAGCCAATTCACAGGTTTGAGGTCAATGTGTCCTCTAACATTGCCATAAACAAATATACAAATAATACAATTCCTATTTCCATATTTCCCAGTTTTCCCAAGTCTAAGTAGATTGAGGGCTTCATGCTGAAATTTTGCGGGCACTATTAAATTCAAACATATCTTGGAAACCAGATATGTTTGAATTGAGTGTTTACGTATCAAACTACACTGCACACACACACACACACACACACACACACACACACACACACACATCTGCATATATACTGTATCTGACATTAAGGTTTTTCTTGAAAGCTGAGAGGCATGCAGCTTTTTGAAGATAATCAAGAGATCCTCTACAATCATTGGAGGTACACTAGTCACATCTGATGGAGATTGCATTGCCTAGCAATAGCACAATTACAAACCAGTGGGGGAATTTGCATCGACATGATCAGGAAAATGCTTTGGGCTTTGAGTAACCTGAACCCTTCCCCAACCATCCTCCCCCAATAACTGGTCACTGGCAACGTGGTATCTGCTGACTGACAAAGCTCATTCTGGACCATGACTCATGAGCAGAAACTGGCTTCTTCTCATGGCCTTCATAGCTTTAGGCCTTTGGGTTACTCTGGCACAGTCTCTGAGTCGGTCATATATGCCTCAGAAGGCTTCTCCGCTCACAGATGTGTGGAGCCAGAGCAGGAAAGGCTAGCATAGCATCAGCAATCAGCCAAAGGCCATAAGAGTGCTGCCTGCATACAGATAGGGAAGCAAGCACTGGCCAGGGGCCTCTCTCCTTCACTCCTAAGCTGCTGAAAACCACCACTGGTATTTATTAAAATCCAATTACCCCAGGCCCCTAGTAGTGCAGACCTCTGAAAGTGGGGGGAGGCAGGGGGGTTCGACGAACACTGACCCATTTACAGTCAGGTTACCGTCAGAAGGATTCGTAACAGGAAGCTTAAAGTGGAGCACAGGCAGCCACAGGCCAATTTCACGGCCTCTGACGCAAAGCTGCAAAGCTCAGCAGAGCATCTGCGCTCAGCCTTCCGCTCCTCTAACAGAGCTCTAGAGAGGCATGTTCATAATACAAAGAGCAGTGTGCAGGCAGAGCATTACGCTCTATTTACACATCTCAGCGAACGCGTGAAGAAGCAGGCCGACCCTCTCCCCAGACCGTCTTCACACCTCTCTTGCAGGTGTGCTTCTGCACCCTGACCTCCGCGGGGACCCTGCACTCCTAGGGGCTCCAACCACTTCTAATTTGTTCCCAGTGGCAGTGCCTGGTTTCCATACAGCCGTGTGTGCGCTGCCTGCTGCCAGACACCAATTCTCCCCACCCCCCGCCCCCCCACAACACCCGAGAAGACACAACCCCCCCCCCACTTCAAAACTCCCACACATTCGTCATGTTCCAGTCCCACAACGCACACAAAAACACACATGTGGAGCACGGCTCCCACTCCTCCAGGCTTCCTAAGGATCTCCTAATGTCCATCCGTCGAGTGGGAGTTGGGAATGAACGGCTGCTTAGTGACCTCAGTGCCTCTGGGAGACTCAGGAATGCCACGCACTGGATACTCAGCACATCCCTAAGCAACACTTTCCATGGAATAGCGTAATGGTGCACTCAAAGCCTCAGCTCTGACAAAGACAGCAACAAGAAACAAAGCCAAATTATAGTGGTCCAAAGCAAGTAGACACAGTGATTGCCAATAAATGGACACTACAGAGTAAAACTAACATGATTTAAAAAAAATTGATTTAGTTGTGTGAGCTCAGGCTTCTTTACAAAAATGTGACTTTATTCCAGTGTGAGTAACTGCATCTTGGACAACGTGAACTGTGCTTCTGCAAGTCACCCTGGCGAAAAAGCATCTGCTAAACAACTAGAATTGTAGCGTGTTATCCCCATTTGTACGAATGCTGGAAAAACAGTCTGTTGTGCTGAAGAAGGTGCCTTGCAGTTCAATCCGGGCACTCCAGGGACCTGCCTGAGATCGCACACTGAGCGAGCTATCAGAGAATCGCTGCAGAGGTAATTAGCCCGGACAGGGCAGGTTTGCTCTCTTACACCTGAACCTGAGGTGAGCGTCCAGCCTCCGTGTCATGAGCCGCCGATCCCTCAGACCATAGAGCGATCGTACCCCTACAAACCACGGTTGCCCAGCATATCCAATTAAAACACTAATGAAGTTGTTAAAAGGCACTTTAACAACTTCAACAGTGACATTTTTTCCCCCTCAGAGGATATTAACCAAACGGGTTCTAACTTGAACAATTAACATTCAAGCAAGTGATGCTGTGGGAGACCATTACGGAAAACCAGTTTGCAAATGGACCAGTGAAAAGGAAAACAGGTGGGACAGGCTGCATGAGCTGTGTCTTCTGGGCTCATTCCAATAGATTATTTTTCACCTGCTTGCTCCCCGTTCCTTTCTTGACCCAGAAATCGACCGAGGTCTGCCATCTTTAAGGTAATTTCAATCGATTCAACGTTCCTGCAAGGAGTTAGAGGTCAGAGGCAAGGAGGCTCCTGAAGAGTTATTGAGCAAGAAAACACAAAAATGTGCATCCTTTGACAAAGTATTTTTTTGGAATGAGTGGCGAATGACAAACAATCAACCTGTGGATCCACCTCTCCCTGTCCCCCAAGCATATGCAACAGATGTTGCTTCAAACTGAAGTATGAAGGAGCAAGGACAATTCACATTCTCGATACTCTTCACTTCCTTTTCTCACTTGCTTTTGGGTGGAGATAAGAGCGGGGAAATGAATATGGAGGAGAAAAATAAGCCACTGGAATGAGCCCTATTTCTCCCTTGCAGGCTCAATTTGTTTAAATGGCACTCGTTAATGCCCATTGTGAGGCACCAACTCCTCTGTCACAAGCAGAGGGGACTATATATTCCGGAATATAATATATAAGGAATCAAGAGCAAGTCTGTGATTAACACATCTCAGTGGCCACCTCGTTAGCACAAATAGCCTGCTCCACCACACAGCAAATCATGTGGCTGCAACTGAATCTACAAAGCATGTAGACATGGTGAAGAGGTGTAGTTGTTTTTCAAACTAGCATTAGAATGGGCAAGACACATGATCTAAGCGATTTTGACATGATTTATGGTGCCAGACGTTATCAGAAACAGCTGCCCTCCATGGACATTCATGCTCTATAGTCTCTAGTTTACAGAAAAGTGGAGTAAACTAAAAAACAGCCAGTGAGAAGCAGTTCTGTGGGCAAATTAATGAGATACACTAGTGGAGAATGGGCAGACGATTGAAGATTGGAAAAACATCGTTTGATCTGATTCATCTCAAGTCCTGCAGCAATATACAGATGGTAGGGTCCGAACTTGGTGCACAAACCCATGGATCCATCCTGTCTTCTGTCAAGACTGTGGGATGGAAATGGTGGTGCAATTGTGTTGGGAATGTTTTCCTTAGATTCTTGTTTAGCACACACTAGGCGCTTTAATACCAACCGGGTATCATCTGAAAGGCACAGAATTTGAGAATCGGCATCCCTTTCTAGCCACAGTCTACCCCTTCTCAAGTGGATACTTCCAGCAGGATAATGTGACAAGGCAAAGCACACATCATCTCAGGCTGGTTGTACAAACACGACAGTGAATTCAATTCACTCCAACGGCCTGCACAGTCACAGTTCCCAGATCTCAGTTCAATAGAGCACCTTTGGGAGAAGGTGGAACGGGAGTTTAGCAGGATGAATGTGTGGCCGGAGGTGATGGAGCCAGCACAGACCAGAATGTCTCCAGCACTTTGTTGAATCCACACCACAAAGAATTCATGTTGTTCTGAGGGCACCCACCCAGTACTCGATAGGTGTACCTAAGAAAACTCAAATCATTACATTACATTATTGGCATTTGGCAGACGCTCTTATCCAGAGCGATGTACAGTTGATTAGACTAAGCAGGAGACAATCCTCTCCTGGAGCAATGCAGGGTTAAGGGCCTTGCTCAAGGGCCCAACGGCTGTGTGGATCTTATTGTGGCTACAATTTAGATTTTGGATTAGAACCACCGACCTTGCGTGTCCCAGTCATTTACCTTAACCACTACACCACAGGCCGCCCAAACACGGAATCACAGCGGTGCAAAAACCTGCATGCACTACAAATTGAGATTCCAGGCAAGCCAATATAAGAAGACTCAGACTATAGTTCTGGTCCTGGATGCCGATTGGTCAATACAGCAATACAGCCGTGTTATAATACGCAATATAACAACAGCTGTGATGCGCCACGCCACATTATCTTACCAAGCAATCACAAGGTTGGACATCAAACGGCTGAGCTCCACACACGTGATGATGATAAAGACTGGGGGTGGGGGGAGTTATTGGGGCAGCCTTGTCACTTTATCAGTCCCCCTCGGCCTCTCAGGACAAAGGCTGCTCAGCCCAGGACCTTGTCCACTGTCAAAGGTGAAAGCCATAACTCTGCCGCCCTTTTGAGTCCTGATGATGGATGTCCTCGGAACAGCCGGACCCTGTGTGAAGTGGAGCCCGGCCAAGGCTAGACTGCATTCCATTGTTGCAGGAGTTTCGAGTAAGTGGGGCTGTGAGATTCGATGGGCTCCTGCTGTGGGGCGGGGGGCATATTAGCACCCCGCAAATGCTTAAATGGGCTGTTTTTCCACTCCGCCACAGAAAAGAATGCGCTTTCTTTCCTCCAAATGACAATACCAGCACATGCATTCATGAGCTTTCCAGGATCAGTGGCAGAAGCACTTAGTGGTTTCCATGCGGAAATGGCGGGAGTAGGGGTGTGGGTCTGTGTGGTGCGTGTGTGAACATCAAACCGGCTATAGATATATACTCCAGTAAAATTCTCTGGGCTGATGGTAATTCTGTTGCGGCACCATTCTGCTTTGTTCTAGAAGCCACTCTCAAAATAAATGTAAAAAACAAATCCAAAAATAAAAATAAAATAATCTTCATTTAATTGGCGAAAGCCATCTGAATTTCAATGGTGCTATAAAAGCAGTGCCATGACAAACAGGACAGAAAATCTAAGCATAGTGTACATACCATATAGGGCATACTGTCTAGTCACAGGAGCTCAACGATGCACGTCGAAAATAGTCTTCTTCTTAAAATATTTAGTTTTATGCCTCGCGTGTACTCTGGCATTTAGCCGACTCTGAAATACGAGCCGGGGACAGAGCCAGTACGTTTTTGTTGGTTTTTGAGTGCTGAAATGAAAAGTCCGGCGGTTAAAGTACCACTTTTCCCCCGCATACCCGCTCTCTCATTACCTGAGGAGTGTCAACAAACATGTCTTTAGCAGAGGCCCCAGGCTCCGCACTAATAACCCACAGATAGGCACTCTGGGCCCCAGAGCTGCCTGAAAGAGTCAAAGTGCCAAAGAGTCAAAGTGAGGAAGATGTGGTGAAACCGAGAAGAATGTGGTCATGACCCCGTTACCTCCGTCGGTCTGTCTGCCCTGACCGTGTCAAGGTGCAGACAGGAGTCAGCAAGCAGCAGTCTGTAAGGATATACAGACTGACTGTACAAATCAAACATCACACAATATACTGAAATAATCATTATAATAATAAAATAATGCAATAAATGTCACATTGTGAATTGCTAATGGCCAATAGGAAAAAAAATAATTGTGTGGGTATATAAAGAAAAACAATGATGACTACTACTAGTAGCTGCTAATGAATGATCAAAAACACCAATGTAAGGGCAGATGATTCACTGCAATTACATGTCAATGACAGAAATCGGCATGCTGATTATCACAATCACTATACCGTTCTTTCCCTTGAACACAAACACCCACAGAATCACACAGAATTGAAATAAAAATAAACGTAAATAAATATTAAATATTGGCCACTTATGCACAGTGCTTGGCTCACATCTTCAGAGTGGCTGAGAATTAATCTTTGAAATAATTATGTAAAAGCCGCCCACTGAGGATGAGCTGTCTTTCTGAAAAGACATTTAATGATCTAAAGCAGGCAGGGAAAAGGTCAGTGAAGACACATGTTGTCAATTACTGAGCAATATGGTGGCGGTGTACAAGACAAGCCCACATGCCTCCACATGCCTCCCTGTTCGCCGTTCACATCCAAGTTAGAAACCGACTACTCAGCTCAATTCTCATTATTCAGCCCGGTGCAGTTACTTCCCATCAGACATTTTACCTTAATCCTCAATTTGTATCACCTTGTTTTAGTACTCATTGTTTTAGTCAGTTCTTTCACCTGATCATATGACACTTGCTTCATAGAGCTAAGAAGGGAATTATAATGGAATGGAAATGTAGGTGAAATGTAGCAATGACCTGCCATGACAAAAAAGGGAAACAATTAAGCATGTACAATAATGGATTTAAAATGGTGGCCAATACACAACAACACCATCGTGTTCGCTCTCTGATTGAGCACTGCCTTCCCTAATGGATTCTATGCTTTACAAGTGACTGGTCTTAATAAATGACAGATGGAAAGCAATTCCAAGTTTCATAATAGCGCTGAAATAATGAGCAGCTAGAGGGTAATCTCCAGGCATTACAAAGTACATCTTAAATGATTCTTCTCTCCATTTCTGCGTTTCTAAGACCCTATTGGGAAGAGATGAGATTATAAAGAGCAGAAATCCAAAATGTAGAGGGGGGGGGGGGGGGGGGGCTATTCCACATTCAATGATGCTCTTGTCCCTTTAATTTCCTGTCCAAGGTTAGCAAGCGGTATTAAATGACATCTGTAGCCTTCTGTTGCCTCCAGTTTCCAATAAAACCAGAGACAGAGCTTCACAGCCCTGGCCCGTACACTGTGCTCTGTTGTGCAGGTAAATCCATTTTCTGGACAACTGCAGAGCCCCACGTTTATAATAGGTTTGAAGATTATATGTGGTGCCTCCACCAATGACGCCAACACTCTCAAACAGTTTGACCCAAGTCTCAAGAGCACGTCCCACATATTAAATAAAGGGTATTAGCATGCAGCCATTCCTATAGGACTAAAAGCCCTTCAGCACAGCTCACACCAAAATAAAACTGCATCAGGCAGACGATCATCAACAACGAATTACAAGGGCTAATTTCCCAGTCTAGGCATGTGTTAGATCTACAGTAACAGTCAGAGCCCATAAGACCCTCAATTGTTTCTGCTTAGAAGTAATGAAATCCCATCCCCCTAAGGTGCTACATTATTACCACACTGGCTTTGAGATACAGTTTCCCTTCTGGCAAGGTCATTCATACCCCCCCCCCCCCCACCCTCACCCTCACCCTCACCCCCCACCCCAAATATCCACTTTCCAGGTCTACAACAACATCCCCCCCAGATACTCAGTCTTGTTATTCCCTTTGAGGGCAAGGGCACAGTGTATACCCTACACATCTACAGCCTGGTGGAAGTGTCTGGTAGAATCCCAACACCTGCTAGTAAAAACATAAATACATTTACGCAACTGCACTTACTCAGACGAAGGGAGCAGTAAAATGCAGTTTGTTGCTGCTGCAAGCTCATATTAACCCAAGGAATATTCTGCTTTGGCATACACACATACTATAGTCCTGCTATTCCCTAAATCCTTCATAGTCCTTGAAATAGAGAGTATGGTGATTTGGCACACCACAGATAACAATGTCACTCCAGTGAACAACTGCAATTTATAGGGTGCGATGGGCAAGGGGGGTTCCATACACCTGGTGGATAGGGCTCATTTGCCGTCAGACAGCCGAATGGGCGCACAGGGTGAATGGGCACCCTTATCCCTCACAGACAGGCAGAGAAGGTTAAGCTCACAAGCACTCGTTTATATCCCCCAAGTCAAATCACGGACAGAGAGACGCCCGTATGGCATTATCTCTAAAGCCTAAGATTTCTTTGGGTATTCTGAGACCAGACGATTCGATCCGCTGCAAAGCTTCAGTTCTGTCTGGTACAAAAAGCACTGCGCCCGGCTATGAAACTAAATACAATGCGCTCAGTAATCACACAGGTACGGCACATCACGCATATCCTATAAACGGCCCCCGCATAAACCGTGACGGGTGATACGTTTCCAATAGGGTCAGTCTCCAAATGTGTTCTCTCAATAACAAGGGTATGCCAGCACCTCAGTCACGCAAGCACGCACCCCATTCACTAAGAGGACCGAAACAGAGATTAGCTCATTTATTAACAAACTCATTTTAATCAAGCAAAATAAATGAAAGCCTTCAGAGAGAAGTGTTCGGGTGATATATTTCTACAGGCTTTTCTCCTGTACAAGGAATAGGTCCTCACTTTCTAGTTTTCTACTCATCTGCTGAGAGATGGAATGTCTGGAATTTGACAGATGTGCTCACTGCCACAGAGGCCTCGTAAACGATGTGGCCATGACAGGTGTACACGGTGCACGAAAGCGACAGGCCCAGCTGCAAGAAATTCTAAACAAAACGTCTGTGCTCTGTGTGTGGATAACCGACTACCTAGCTAGTTAGCTTAGGTTGTATCCAAATCGGCACACTTGCCTACTCAAATATAGTTGTTGAGTTCAGAGGATGAGAAGGTTAAGCAGGTAAATTTTTTCTTAAAATTAAGTGTACTTAAAATGATATACGTATTTCTGGGATTTTACTCTGTTTATATATTTGGGCGCATACTTAGTAAACAACCATGCTGGTCCCATAAATATGATGCACGTCTGCTGACGTTTTCCTTCAATAGCAACGGCCCGTGAGCATGTCCGGGTAAAGGCAGAATGTCGGAGCATGGAGGACATTTCTTCCATACTGCCCATCCATCAGGTACTAAAAGATAAACAATAAACATTTTGTAGTATGCTTGGTAGACAGTACATATTTTGAGGAACATAGTTTGGAGGCTGATTTGCGCCTGATTTGCGGGAGGTTTAACTAGCTGGACACACACAGTTGCTTGGCACATTCCACACTTCCCCTCCCCAATGGCCTCGAGTACAGGGACATAATCATGTTTTCCCCTCTTATTTTATAAAGTGGAGGATCTCTGGATCAATCTCAGATAATCTCAGAGGACCACAGGCCACCACCCAAAACCACTCAATGGGTGGTTCACACCTCTATGCCCAGTTCTGTTGGATTTGTCACTGTGGGCAATAATCAGAGGTGCAATACTGCCCTGCCCTGGATAAGGACCGTGAGGGAGTTTTACGTGCTGTTCATTTTCAGGAACAACATGAACGGGAGATTTTGCTTTCCCAGCAGTGACCCAGTGCTCACTTCACTGAAGTCTGCAGACGCCTCCCTTACAGTCAGACCTGGGTCAAGTAATTGTTTTGGATTACTTTCCTTTGCTCAATTAAACTTGCCTGATGGAGTTGAGCCAGCCCAGAGGACCAGAATGCTGGGTGTGCACTTTCAGAGAGTATTTTATAGGTTCCAACACACTAGACAAGCACAGTAAAGCGTAGAAAGGTATTTGATTCCAAAACAATTACGTATTTGAGGTCTGCAGGCAGTAAATGATGAATTGGAGAAAGAAACAGCTGGACAAGGCCATGTTGCACCTACAGCTTATCATACGAGTTCTGAAATGTTCCAAAGTACATGTAATATCTGTCACAGCCAGGAGAAGAAATCACACCTCATAATGTCTTTTGCAGATTGCAGCCAGTCCACTTTTTTTCCCCCCAGTTGCAGAGTGATGTGGGAAAACACATGTTGTGGAAAAACTTAATCCTAAATTTAGAAGTACCATTTCTGATACTATTTGTGTACACAGTGATACCACTGTGGCACTGTTCATTACATCAGCATGGAGAATTCACAATACATCAGTAAGATGCTTGTTCCAAAACAAAGCAGCAAGCTCTCTGATATATATACTCTGTGTTTTATGTCAAAATAATATACTTATCATATTCTTTGTTGATCCAGCCACTTACATATTCTAGTTCCCATTGAATTAGATCTTAAGCAAAACATTTTTATCTTCTGGCTGGGGGAAAAAAAACCCCTATGAAACTGCTTACAATCACATACACACAGATGTGATTATGTAAAAACCATCCCTTAAGCGCACACAGTCTTCCACAGATGGGAGGTCTGTCTGAGCGGTCATTATACAAGACTCCATTATACAAGACTGCAATATCTCGAAATATATCCAGACAACCATTGTTTTAAAACACTTCATGAATAACTGCTGGAAAAAGAGCACATTTATGTAATAATTTGTTGAAACTAAAGACCAGCTGCTGAATATCTTGTGGGAGATTTTTCCACACATTTCACCCCTAATGAGTATGAGCAGATATCATATACAGCACATGTATACCAAGGAGCACCTCATTGCACAAGTCCTGTATTAGGTTCTGTTATTGGAGACTTTGCTGCATTGCCTTCACCCTGACCTCCCAACCCCAAGAGGAGACGACGATGTGTGATCCTTCCCTGCCCTCATACTAGACGGGCTTCCCCCGTCGTGACCTGGGCGAAAGAGAGGTCAGAGAGGAAGCTAAACAGTCGTGATGTGATTTTTAGTGGCTTGTGTTTTGACTGCAAACCACACAGGAAACAAAAACAAACTAGCAAACAAAAAGTCCCATTTTTATACCCTTAACGTTTATGTGAATTCAGGATTTGCCTGAAAACTCAAGCGAACCTCAGGAATTGGATATGAACCTAAAAGCATTACAATGCTCCTTATTACCACTGGTACAAGAAGGTAATATTAAACAGAAGTCACATTTGCAGTTGATGAAAAAAATAACCCAAAATTATTTTATCTTATTGAATGTCCCTTCTTGTGTAGGGTTCAGTATAGTACATTACATGGTTCTTGATACAGAAATGAATTGAAGGGGCATAAAATGTGAAAGATTAAAGTTCACTGAAAGAGAGACTGACAGATCAAAGCCCAAAGTAGAGAAAAGTAATGCTCAAATGAGACCCCAATTATCACCAATTTACTGATTCCAAAATTATCCAAAGGATTAGGAGAGGAACCCATTCACAACATGAGGATAAAATGTTAATGCAGTTATATAATGGCAATTGAAATGTCAGCACCTGGTGATATAAAAGCATTAGTTAAATGGCATTTCAAATGCATTTATTTATCTCCCCTGAAAGCATTCGGCCAGGACAGATTTGCGAGAGAAAAATATCAATGCAATGAACTGTCAACCTTTACCGGTGGAATTATACTTTTTCCCAGTGCACTCATTCAATTGTGTATGGTTACGCAACTGTATACATTCTATACAGGATTGCAGGAAGAGTACATTTTGCAAGACCGCAGCGCAAGGCCCACGGAGACACCAAATTTAAACATACTATTTGTGAACACACAGAATACGGTACTGCTCTGGCCGCTTCAACCATTCCGATGGGTTCAGACGCTCTCATCCTTTAGGTTAAGACTGATACTCCCTGCTCTTATCTTTTAGGTTAAGACTGTGATACTCCCTGCTCTTATCCTTTAGGTTAAGACTGTGATACTCCCTGCTCTTATCCTTTAGGTTAAGACTGTGATACTCCCTGCTCTTATCCTTTAGGGTAAGACTGTGATACTCCCTGCTCTTATCCTTTAGGTTAAGACTGTGATACTCCCTGCTCTTATCTTTTAGGTTAAGACTGTGATACTCCCTGCTCTTATCCTTTAGGTTAAGACTGTGATACTCCCTGCTCTTATCCTTTAGGTTAAGACTGTGATACTCCCTGCTCTTATCCTTTAGGTTAAGACTGTGATACTCCCTGCTCTTATCCTTTAGGTTAAGACTGCGATACTCCCTGCTCTTATCCTTTAGGTTAAGACTGCGATACTCCCTGCTCTTATCCTTTAGGTTAAGACTGCGATACTCTCTGCTCTTATCCTTTAGGTTAAGACTGCGATACTCCCTGCTCTTATCCTTTAGGTTAAGACTGTGATACTCCCTGCTCTTATCCTTTAGGTTAAGACTGTGATACTCCCTGCTCTTATCCTTTAGGTTAAGACTGTGATACTCCCTGCTCTTATCCTTTAGGTTAAGACTGTGATACTCCCTGCTCTTATCCTTTAGGTTAAGACTGTGATACTCCCTGCTCTTATCCTTTAGGTTAAGACTGTGATACTCCCTGCTCTTATCCTTTAGGTTAAGACTGTGATACTCCCTGCTCTTATCCTTTAGGTTAAGACTGTGATACTCCCTGCTCTTATCCTTTAGGTTAAGACTGTGATACTCCCTGCTCTTATCCTTTAGGTTAAGACTGTGATACTCCCTGCTCTTATCCTTTAGGTTAAGACTGTGATACTCCCTGCTCTTATCCTTTAGGTTAAGACTGTGATACTCCCTGCTCTTATCCTTTAGGTTAAGACTGTAATACTCTCTGCTCTTATCCTTTAGGTTAAGACTGTGTTACTCCCTACAGTCTCATCCAGTGCAAATAGAACAAATCCAGTAGCATGAAATGTCAATAAACAGGAAGCGGAGTGCCAAGGTTTCCCGACCCCTGTGGAAGAGCTCTCTAATCAATCTGTTTTTCGAGTGTTAATTAAAACACTAATTACTGCAGATATGGACAGCTGGGGCTCCTATCGACAGATGTACACACCCTTATCGGCGCTAGACCACAAAGCCATTGTGCAAAGCAGCGTAAAGTACGAGTGTTGCATTCCGAGCCACCCCGGTCTCATTTCCGACCCAAATAACAGTGCAGCACACCCTTTAACAGAGGAATCCTGCGCAAAAGGCAGTTTCATCCATCAACACCATCTCTCCTCTTTTTACTTGACCTGTTCCATTAATGTATAAGCAGACTGTGCGTATGCTGAAGCGATGGATGGAAAAAACTTAAAAGGTCGGGAGGCTAAGGTGGGGGTTGATTTGAATACGTGACCGCGAGGCTAACGCATCGCTTTGCCCGCGGTGCCACCTGGTTTCAGCCGCGCTCGCGTAGTGACCACGTAATTCCCCTGCAACCTGAACCGGTCACGATTTCCGCACGGCCCGGGGAGCTGCCGTTTCAGTTATTCCTATCGCCATTCACCCTGACCATACGGGCAATAAGGAAGAACGGAGCTCGCGGCAGTTGCTAATTTTACTTCTCCGAAACCGAATCCTGGCTTTGCATAAATCCCTTGGATGCCATAACCGCAGCTACAGGGACGTGCCCAAACAGTCCGGCTCGGTTTTAAGTGCTGTTATTCTGGGTCTGCAGACCGAGGCAATGATAGGTTTCATGGGGGGAAGGAAATGACAGCCCTGCGCCCGATGCGAGGGACGATACCTTCTGAAAAAAATGCGAAGAGGAAGAAAGGACATATCTGTGCCGGTGGGACAGTCCAGAGCACGGTCAAGAACATATCCCCCCATACTGACCGGCTCCAACACGTGCAGGCCAGTAGCCCCTGAGACAGGAGAGCCTGGAGGACTGCCGAAACGCAGCCGAGGCTAGCCACGGGCAAAGCCCAGTGCGGCCCCCGGGGGGTCAACCACCACTTTGTCTTTTCTCGCACCCTTCATCCCAATATCTCTCTCTACATGCGCCCGTGACTATGTTTACTCCTAAGAGATTAAGGAGAAATGCGAGGGGACACGTTCGCAGTCACACATCCGGGGGCTTTTCCCGCTGAAGTCCTTCTGGCTCTTTCGGCTACGCTCGTATAAACTCTGTGAGCACGCGAGTCTGAACTGACAGCAGTGAAAACCTAGCATTATCCTTTTACAGAGGCATTCAGAGCCAGACCATCTGTTGCCATCCAGGGCCCCATCTCACAGAGGGAGTTGAAAGCAAGGGCGTAATTTATGGAAGGTTGGTGGGGCTAAAGCCAAATAACAACCCCCCCACCCCACCCCCTCCTAATTATTATAGCATGATGATGAGAAAAATATTTTAAAATAATAAGACAACGGGAAGAAATATTCAATTTCCCCCTCAGGATTCACCAGAAATGATCGTTTTACAACCATTATTTTAAAGAATTTCGCCCATACACACTTGCAGTCCTCGAAGTCTATACATTTCCACACCCCCACTGCTCAAACTAAACTTATGCTCTTGTTTGAAAGAATTAGGACAGACATTAATCTTGATGCATTAGAAGCAGTGTCATTCTCCTGCACTGGAAACATGCTTCCCCTGGGTCACACTGATAGGAGTTTAAACGCAAGTAAGTTGCTCTTTTCCCTGTCTAGGAAGACTAGGCTGCATCACTGTGTTTTACTGGAGTACACTATCCATGATAACGGACAAGACACTAAACAGCCCTAAGAAAAGGAGGGGGGACTTCCTGTTATAAGATCAAAAAATGTTTCAAAAACATGTCCAGCTGCTAATGCAATCAATATTTGTACAATCTGGATTCCATATGGCTTTGATAGGATATGCAGTTTTGTTCCATATTTGGTGTGGATCAAATGTTGCTGTATCTTGCCAAATATGGCAAATGAATAACTGTTTTTGGATCATACCATTGACTTAAGATATGAATGTACAGTTAAAGTGCCTGGCCAGCAGTAGGTAACATATTAAAACCAGAGTTACTACACCTAAATGTTTTGTAAATGCAGTTGGCAGTAGCAAGCTAGCACCATCTGTCCTGCTGAATTTATTTAGGGGGAGGGTATGGTCATTAATTTGGCTGATGCCTTTATCAGTCTTGAGTTATTACACTAGTGTCCAATCCTGTGAGTGATGACCACGTCAAGTCCTCAGCTTTAGAGACGTGGCAACCAAAATGTCACCACTGGAATGTGACAAACTAACAAACCCACCATTGTGACAGGCAGGAGATGTCAAGTGTGTTAAATCACGCTGGCCATACATCAGTGTTAACCAGGATGGGGCGATGCCACCCTCGCAGTAGCCCCACTGGAAATAAATCTGATCCATTCTCATTCCACTGTCTACCAGGTTAGACCGAGATGTTTCTCAGTGGCGTGGTCGTGTATTTTTCAGAGCTTCTAAAGCACAGGTTATCTCTGAGCATTCGATAGAAGAATGAAAAGAGACTGGAGGTGTCACACGTGCATGTCAACGAGTTTGACCAGGTTTATGGGACATGGCTCTTAATGTCGGACTTCAGACTTCAGCTCTTACAACCAGGTAAACAGACCAAAGCAGATCACAGCCAGTACAGCAGAGATAGCAGATACCTATCTGGAGATGTGTACTGGAAGTTGTGAGTTGTTGTCTACAGTTAATATATAAAAAACCTGAAGTAGCCTAAACAGATTACTGCAGCCCAATAACAACCCAAATAGGCAAAGGCTATATAGATGTCCCATGCAAAATCTTAACTGTTCAAGAACAAGAAATAAAGACCTGCCTTGAGATGTCTCATATCAAATATAAATATAAAATTCACACACTTGAAGCACAAATTTGAAACTGTTATTTTGTTATTTTATTAAGGATCCACATTAGCTGGAGTCCAAAATCAGTTTAAGTAAAAACCATACAATTGGCAATACAAAAAATAAAAACCAGAACCACACACAATAAATAATAAACCAACCAACATAAAAAAATGTGATGATAATTTGTTTTTGCAAATAAACTAATAAATAGGACACCTATTTAACCGTGCTGCCCTGTTTTGGACAACCTGGAGCTTCCTGAGTTCACAGCAGATGACCAGATCATAGAACAATAGTCCAGGTGACATAAGACTACACTTCCCTTGCTCGTTCCCTTCTATGTCAGATTGTTCAAAGGAAGCAACCAACTGCGCTTCCCATCTTTGAAATAATATAATTGATGTGATCAGACAAAGATAGGGTGCAATTCAGCATCACTCAAAGTAGTTTAGCACTTTCAACTTGTCGAACTGTTGATTTATCATTTCAATATGACATTTAAAGGTCAGCAATATGACATTTGTGACACCAAAGAACACCATCAATTTGAACATGGTTGACTTCCCTCTTCCGCTTTGATACAAAGTGACTCAAATCTGCTTCAGCTGAAAATAGCACATAATGACAATATGGGGGATGATAAGCATGCAATTCAGAATCATTTTGAAAACATGGCAGCCAATCGCCGTTGGAGTGCGAGTGTGTGTGAATGGTTGAATGAGAAGCATCAAAAAAAAAAAGAAGTTAAATGCGAAAACATGGGACAGGAAAGACTATCCTCTGCTTAGTCTAATAAACTGCAAAGTGAACTCGATAAAAGCTAAAATACAAATATGCTACCTAACAAATTATTGTATTATTATTATTAGTAGTAGTAGTAGTAGTAGTAGTAGTAGAAATGTATTCTGTGAACAGCTACTCCAAACACCACCATTTGCTGGAGCATAAGAAACACAGGGATAAGTCATTAAAATGACTCATCACAGGCTGCGGAGAGACCCCTGCACTTACAGCAGAAGAACCTGCATTACCATGAAGATGGTATACATAACTAATGTGTCCCTTTGCTCTCCAGTCCCTGACCCAATAATAATTGGCCAACTTGCGTCAAAGGCCCTCCTAAATGAACTCAGTCTGAAACCACAGTGGGCCTTCCTCCGAGTTAATCTTCTCGGTCCTCTAGCTTAATGTTATTGAAAGAAGCCCAGTGGCTCCAAGCTCGCTCATGGGAGCCCCTCTCCCCCCAACCCCACCCCCAAAAACCACAGCAGCTGCCCCTCTCTCCCCGTCTCCGCTCCCCTCTCCCTGCCCCCGATGACGTCCTTCACCTTTCCTCAGAAACCTGCTCACAGCGAGCTCCCCCTCCCAAAAAATGTTTGTTCAAGCCTTCTTTGGGGATATGCTCACATGATTTCAATATTTCTGTTGTTTTTCTACTTTTCTCTCTTCCGCTTTTGCTGACGTTTGAGGAGACCTACGCCACGTTTCGGAAGTGGAGACGCTCACGATTTTACACTGCAACACAACGCGCTGATGTTTGGCTGTTACATTATTTTATATATTAGGCTATTTAAGGCTTTAGTGGCCAATTTGATACTTGAAAAAACAGTATGTAAGTGCTTTGTATCACTGTGTAAATGTGTATAAACCTTTCTATATTTCAAATGTCTGTCACTGTGGGATAATATTCTCACATGTAGACTTTGTTCAGGCATTGCATAAGGTCTTTGCACAATGCATGTATGCGTTTATATGTTCTGCAGGGCTCCTCTGCAAAAGAGGACAGTAGGACACTGCTTACTGCAACTCCCTCCTGGCTGGCTTCCCAGCGTCCGCCATCAAACCCCTCCAACTTATCCAGAATGCAGCAGCTCGTCTGGTCTTCAACCTTCCCAAACACTCACGTCACCCCCCTGCTTACTTCCCTCCACTGGCTGCTTGTCATGGCTCGCATCAAACTGAAAACATTGGTGCTAGCCTTCCAAGCAGTTAAGGGGTCTGCCCCAGCTTACCTCCAAAAAAATTCAGACCTTACACCCCTGCCAGACCTCTTCGTTCGGCCTCCACAGGCCGCTTGGCGCCTCCCCCTCCCCGAACTTCCACCTCCCGCTCATGACTACTGTCTGTTCTGGCTCCATGGTGGTGGAACAAACTACCCATGGAGGTCAGAACAGTAGAATCTCTTTCCATCTTCAAGCGCAAACTGAGGACGCACCTCTTCAAGCTGCACCTCTCCCTGTCCCTCCCTACCTCCCTGTAAACCTGTCTTTGTCTTGTCTGTCTGTGATATTTACTTGTGTATCAGGATGTTTAGTTTGGCTAGATAAGCGTTTTTTTTCATTTGCGAGTTGCGGTATTACGATTAAACGATGATCAAATAGCCCCTGGTCCTTGTTGTGCAGGTAGCATTTGAAATTGTACTTCCCTCTAGGGTCTTTCAGCACACTTGGTTATGGGTATGCACTTTGCACTTTGTTGTACGTGGCTCTGGATAAGAGGGTCTGCCAAATGCCATTAATGGAATGGAATGCTTAAAATATAAATAATAAAATATATATATAAAAAAATAAAATACAAATATATTACACAAATAAAAGACAGAAGTGAACCAACTACTGATCACAGTTCATGGTGAGATTCATCAATCTGTTGGCTTCGGCAAACAAGCAGGGTGTCTGTTAATCACAAGCAGACCACCAAGAAAGTCCCAAATTCATGGCAGCACATATATTCTGAATGTTTCACCCCTGCACTTGAATGCTACAGCATTGTTTTATGAGTAGAGCCATAACAAATGCATGCTTGATGAAATTGGAAAAAATCTACTGAAGTGAATCTTGGGGGAAAAAGTCCACTAAGCCACAGTCTGTGTGCTGAGAGAGCACATGGTCAAGCTCAGGAAGCCTGGTGGTGGTTAGTCTTCAGCCCAGACACATATGGCTGTGATACAGGCAGGAGAGGGGGAGAGGGGGGAAATGGAGAGACGGGAGGAGGGGGTGGGGGGGTTAAAATAACAAGCGGTACAAGCAAGGTACCAGAATAATGGCACTGCAACACAAATGGATAGATTATGCAAAAAAAACACGATACGCCATATGGACCCCATTTCCTTTTAACCCTTTTACGACCTGCGCGAAATTATGTCAGCGCGGTAGGAACAAAGAACACTTTAATTATTCCGGCCTTAGAAACATAAACTTGGCTTTGTTTGTTCATAACAAATGAATGTTGTCATCTGTCTATTTCTTATGGGGCACAGGCCGCAAAGTCACAAGGTGTGACATCCGAAAAGTCTGCAATCCGCTCAGACCCAAGGCGCCTACACAGCAGAGTTAAAACAATGGTGACGTTATTCCCTGTTCTGCCTGGGTGCCCGCTGATTCGCAATCCTAATGAGGAGATGTACGTGTCCCTGGAGGTGAAGAAGGGATGTCGGGTCTTGGGTCGAGACCCCTGATTGGTCAGGGATAAGCTGTACCCTGCCTAATGTTGCTGTGAGCGAGGTCGGCACTGCAACTGTACCTTCATTAATATTTCCTAAGTGAAGAGACCCACTCCCCCTAAAGAAATCCTTCCGTGCTTTTTCGCCTCAGTGAAAATACAGCTCTCTATCAAAGACACATTTTCCAACCGCTGTCGGTGAGCCGGACTGCCGAAGAGGCCGGGGGCGGGAGAAACAAGATGTGCCTTTCTCTGCGTCCCTCCGCCAGCCACCGGCCACATCTGGCACTGCTTACCCCTCTGCCCTGCCAGTGGCAGGAGGCCAAAGGCCAGGAGAACACAGTGCCAGCCTCGCACCCCCGCCCCCTCCACGGAGCTAAAGGTCAAAGGTAAAGACTTCACAACCCACCGGAGATAATCGCCCGTGGCAGCTTCAGCGGGGAGGAACAAAGCCTTCTCATTCATCACGCTCCCTCATAAGCTGTAAATAATATTTCGGGGGGGGGGGGGGGGCGGGTCTTGGAAACGGAGCCTGCTGTCGGGCGGCCGGGCGGACGGACCACCCCAAGCATCGCGGGCGCGCGGCCCAGGCGCCCCCGGGTCAGAGGGAAGGGTACGGCCAGCCGCCGGGGGGGAACGGCGGACACTCGCTGGGGGGACTGCCGCTTTGTTGGAGCGAGCAAACAGAGAGTGCAGCGCAGGACAATGAGCCCCATTGACAGAGTGGAGAGGGAACACGGTTCCTCCGGCCCATGTGTGAATGGAGCAGACAGACCTACATTGATTAGGGCCTGCATTACAAATGGAAAACAGGCAGCCCGACCAGCTATCGAAATCCCCACTGCCAATACTTCCAAACAGCAGCAAACAAAGAATCTCATTTTGTATATTCAACGTTGTGTCGTGCATTCATTGCATTTCAATTGCCTGCACCTCTTACAGATTCTAAACAAACTGAACAGACAACCTGTTACAGTAAAAAAAAAAAAAAGGGTTATGAGAGAATTTGAAAGTCACCATATGCTTTCACATCCTGTTTAACAGATGAGTTTGACTGCAGAAAGAACGGTATTCTTTATTTGCTTTTAAAAAAAATGGTTAAATTCAAATCAATACAGCATTGTATTATAATGCATTTTGAGGGTTTACTTTGTAACTGGGAACTAAATAACAGAACAAGGAATTGTCCAGTCTGTGTTCCCAATGTGCGGACTTGCACATACATAAGTCCAATGCCTTCGGTAAAGTAATTACTCTTTGTCTGTGCTTGCAGAGACATTAAAGGATGAGAAGGTTATGAAGAACTATTTTCTGCTCAGTACCACGCAATAATGAGAAACTGTTGACAATATGAGAAACTTTTCTTTTCAAAACAAGATTCATATCTGGTCATAATCACATAACCACAAATCTTATTATAGCCCCCGCAATAATGACAGAATACAGTGTTCTAAAGAGAGGTGACACTGATTCCTCATTAAAAAACACATTTCGACATCGTCTGGTTTCGCAGCCCTTGAACACTTACGGAGAACGCTTCTCAATCAGAAATACATACCCATAGCATAATGCATAGACAGAATTTGTTCAGTGAAAACCAGTGACTCATATGGTCAGACTAACTCCCCAAACATTTTAGAATTAGTCATACAGTACTATCTAAAGTTCAAGGATCTTGCCACGTCTCGACCCAAGACTAAAGTAAAGTTACTTTTAGTAAAGCACACAAGTGTTTCTCCAAGTTCTGGGTATCATTTTTGATGGGCTATAATTGCTTGTTATAAAGAGATAACGTTCTTCGTTATAACAAGATTCCTTTCTCATTATACAGTAACAGGATACGCTGGCATGTCATGATAACGAGAAAAGAGTCGTATTTTAACAAGACAATGACCGGAAATTATTGTTTTAATGTGGTATCAAGGCCTGCCATTAGTCATTTAGCTTTGGAACAGATTATTTAAAATAATGAATGTCTATTAAATGACTCTTGGTCACATTAATGATGTAAGTCAGGGTTAGTGTTAGCACGTCACATCAACTAAACTATTACTGCAGTACAAACTCCTCAGTACAAGTCTAAATAGCAACTTTTAATAACAACAGGAGAAGTATTTGGTTTGCCTTTAGAAGGCAAATAGGTTTTTGTCAACAAATGTGCAATATATAGACCACAACCCTCAAACACAAATATAAGCTCCGTAGAGATTGTCTGCCCTGTAATGGGACCGCTAATTGATAATAAGAATTACACTGCATGCATACTGCTGCAGGAGCCCATAAATATCTAGTATCTATCATAAAGGCAAAAGCTGCATGATATGAACCCTGACTGCAGGCCAGCGCCGGTGTTATAGACGTTATACCAACCTGAGCCGTTCCACTGCGCTTGCAGTCACATTTTTATTTTGATCAACAGTGCCCACTGGTGGCTGTGGTCTACCTAGGAGAGGTATTTCCTAAGAGACAAACTAACCCACTACTGCGTTTGTGAACTGCCATACACTAAACACGCAGCAGTTAACTGTGCACACAAATTAGTCTGATTAGTCTGATTAGTATTAAATCACACGCGCACGTGCATACACACAAAGTGGGTACGCACACGCACATGCGCGGAGAAACACACGCGCACACACTGAAAAGCATCCTACCTGTCTGTAGGTACAGATGATGATCTCTCTCAGGTGGTAATGCATGGGGGTCATGGTCTCGCTGACCGCGTCCAAAGCCATGTCCACTTCCCTCTTCATACGGTGTCCGTCCGGGAGCAGTCTGACCAGCTGCATCACCACCTGCACACCACAAAAACTTGCACCCTCAGGCAAACGCCTTCCAATCACATCGGGAGCCAGCGCTAGGTTCAGCGTGTATGCAAATGAGGCGAGAGACTATTTGAGGCAATTGCCTTGTGGGATGTTTCTGAGGGAAAAGCAGTGTGCCGTCGATGCAAAGGGACTGACTGATTCCTCCCTGGACCATGCTAATCATCTGGCGCATCAAACCTCGGTCATACGGGAGAATGAGACAAGAGTGAGATTAACCCTATCCAGCGGGGACTTAATAGACTGAAAGCACGGCATAACCGCAAACTAGAAAATACAGTACGTACATACAGCAGGTTTGAAAGTTAATTCAAAGTTGTTGTTTTTTTTTAATGTGGAACGATTACTATTTTGTAAACTGCGTACACTCATGCTCTCCAGCTGGGTTTGACTGAACTGGCTGGACCCAGCACCCAGCCCAGCAGGGACAGTTCAAGAGGCTCAACTGCCTCACACCACAGCACTGCTGCACAATCTGAGACACCCTGTCTTTGTGCAGGATGAGGGCACAGCCTGCCTCAGCAGTGTGCTGGGTGAGGGTCTTTGAGCCTGGAAGAACACCCCACCAACGTCTACACAGACGGAGCAATGAAGCTGGGCCTGACTTACAGGCCTACACTGTCAGGTGGAAGGCTATTTAAGAGCAATGCTATGACAGCGGGCTTGAGGGAAAAATCTGGTGTGAAATATTACGTTACCATGACTTCTGCCAAGGCCGAGCCGGGCGTTGCCTTACCACCCGGCTCACTGAAATAGACGGGAAACAGGAAGCGGGCAGCTAGCAGCACAGGAGGTCAGGGGTCACATTTAAAAGGAGGTCAGTGGCACTGGCCTGCATCCAACACTCAGGGTTGCCAGGCAGGGCAGAGATGGGGGGAAATCCAGCTAAAATGGCCTCATCACCAGACGTGTGTGAAATGGAGAGGCATGAATGCACAGGGCCAGCGTGTGGGACGAAGGGGACTGTCAATGCAGTCACATGACTTCTATGCTGCGCTGAGGATTCAGAATCGAAACCATTGTTGTGTCTGTGAGCATTGTTTTCAGGGACAACTTGATGGTCCCTTTACACCAGACTGAACAACAAAATTGCCCATTTTCTGCTACGAAAATGGGGAAAATGGCAATTCAGACAGACACCTTGACACCAAAGTCTAGTGTACATAGATGAAAACTTGACTGGTCTAAACAAGTCAATCTCAATGCCATTTTAAAGCAGCTTCAAAATGCATCCAATTTCACACTGGTCCAGATGACCAAACCCAGAGCTATTCTCCCAGCCGTCTATTACAAAGCAGGGGGCCTGAACGGGCACAATATTTACTGAACTCACATTAGAATAGCCAAGGAACCGGCAACCTATTAAAGGCTTGGTTACCTAGTAACCCACCATTACACAACATTCATACACTTCACTAGTCACAAGGAGCATGCATGCCTCCATCTTCATCTTCAGCGGGAAATGGATTGACAAGCCAATAAAATTGCATTTTTCAAATAAGAACATTATCAAAAAATAATTTGTGTCACTGAAAGCATTATCTGTTTACGGATGTTTGATAAAAACATGCCCCTGTCGAAGCTGGTGACTCACTGAGCTCATACAATCAGAAACCGTATCACGGCAAAAGCACAGAGATGATAAAGGCTTGCAGCACGAACAGCTATTCTCTCTTTCTTCTTCCTGACAGTGATGGCTGACACACAAAGAAAAAAAAAAAGAAGAAAGAAAAAAGGCAGCATTACCTCAAATTCTCCCTTGGTGTATTTGGCATCAGGAACACTGACGATTTCATCATCGCCAAACTCGGGGAAACCCTGGAGAGCCAGAGCAAACAAATCACCAGATTTTTCACAGACTACAGGAGGACACTTAGATAATAGACTGAAGGCTTGGCATAACCACAAACCAGAACATACAGTGCAGTCTGTAAGTATTTGGACTGAGGTGCATTTAGCTCTGTACTCCAGCACTTTGGATTTGAAATGAAACAATGAATATGAGGACCAGAGTTGTGCTAGTGACTCCCAAGGAAGCCATTTTAAGGCTGAGAAATAAGAAGAAAAAAAAAAACAGTGAGACATATGCCAAACAATATGCTTACCAAAATAAATAAATAGCAAAACAGATACCACTGTTCAAATACTTATGGACTGCACTGTACACACAGCAGGAAGTGTAACATCTAAAAAGTTAAACAAACAAAGCACAAAATATTACTTATTTAAAACGAGACAAATAGGACAGACACAAAAAAGGCGTGAAATCTACATGAATTAAACGAAAGAGGAGGAGGAAAGGGGAAGAGGAGAGGGACCCACGTTGAAGTGCCAGAGGGTCAGTGCGGCGATGACCATGGCGGTGGTGGTTTGGCCCTTGCCGTTGAGGCAGTTGAAGACGAAGGCCGAGTGTGAATCCTCCGCCAGAGTGCCCTTCATCGCGTCCATCAGTCTGTCAAAGTCCTGAGAACGACAGGAGCGGTCAGGCAAGGCATCTACACCTGCGCCTGCACACATGCAAATGGGCAATTTCACGGTAACCGACAAATGCAGTGTATCTATCCAACAGAGCTACATAAGAGATGGGCAGGATTATTTATTTATACTTATGGTTATAGAAGCTCACATCAGCCTCAAGTATGAAGCTCTATAGAACTTCATCACCCAAATATCTGGCAGTTGTAATGTCACATAACAAGAGAATTGCCCAAACGATTATGTCACACATCTGAGACAGCACAGATTCTGCGCTTGCAATAAACATTATGACCTTCTTGTGAGTATTACTCTTAATGAATTACACCTACTCCTAAGTAAAGGCAATTTCACAAAATCATACTTTAACTGTAAAAATGAAACAACTACAAAACAAATTACACAAGTACAGCAACAGGACAGCCATTTAACATTGATGGTGACCTTTTAAACCACTAGAGGGAGTCCAAAGATACACGTTTAACTTTCCCAGGAGTGCTGCATGGTATGTGGGGGTTGGTTACACTGTGCTGTAGGAGACGCCGTCTTTCAGATGTTAAACCAAGATCCTGACTCACTGTGGTTATGAAAGATCCCTTGACAATCATTGCAAAGAGTAGGGGGTTCCCCAATGTCCTGGCTTAATTCCCAACCTGCCGCTTTCAACCTGCCACCTAACCATCCCCAGATTTATTCGGCAAAAAAAATAACAACTGTCCTCTCCATCTCCATGTCAGCTGATGTGTGGTGAATGTTCTGGCACAAAATGGATGCTGAGCATGGCCCTGGAGTATGCTGCACACTGGTGATGATTGAGGTGAGTAAAGTGCTTTATAAATGTGAGGAATTATTATTATTACTGTCATTACCTCCTCCCTGGGGCCGCTGTAGTCCGGCAGGGGAATGCGTCTGTACACCAGGCCCTCGTGAGCGCTCTTGTGCTGGTTAAACATCTCCTGCACGGTCAGACAGCTCTTAAACATCTTCATCTGCTTCTCCTGCTCCAGAGTCACCTCCAGCCACTTCTGCGCTCGGAGGACCTCCTCCTTCACAGCGGTCTCCAGCGTCTGAGCGAGGAAACACACGAGACCCCCTCTCACTCTGGCTGGACGGACTCACTGTATGAATCACTGGCGTTCCCATGACTGACTAAAGCAGAGGAAGACCTCAAAAGGAATTCCAAATCCCTTTAGAATGTCACCCGTGCTAGACAATAAGCCATCACTTTTTCATTAGAAAATCAAAAATGCGTTTTAGTTCATTCATTTTTTTTTTTAATCCACATATTGGTTAACAGTCCAGCGTCCTTTGGCCTACTGAGCCTTCCTCATCCAAATCTGTTCAGAAATGTCTGGGAAACTTCAATCTGAAAATAAGGGATTTGGCAGTAATGACGTCTTTAAAGGCTGAGAGGATGAAAATAAGTGGAACAGGAAGAACACTGTTCTCTCACCTCCATCTGCTGCGTGTCTCTGGCCGGGACGGGAATGGGCTGCTCGAGGCAGGCCGGCTCTCGGAGGGTGTAGACCTGGCCGTTGCCCTCCAGGACCAGCTCCTCCTGCAGGTTGACCCACAGCACGCGGCCGTGCTTCCTCTTCTCATCCGTCAGGTACGTCAGCACCACCCCCGTGGCCTGAAACCAAAGCCCCCAGCACCGTCAAGCTCAGCTCTGAAGACTTACCGCAGAACTTTAACATCCAAAAACCAGCACACGCCAACCCTATTGAGGTCTGCTGCAATCATTCAATCAATCTTTATTTTGTATAGTGCTCTTGGCAGAAAGGTTGTCATGTAGGCCTTCACTATGGACATTTTCCAGAGGGAATTAACAAAAAACAGGAAGGTTGAGAAGTGGAAAAGGCGTTTTGAGCCAATGTGGAAAAATTGGGAAATCATTCCCTGATCCCAGAAAAAAATCATTCCAGCTGAAAATTGTGGAACTGACAAAATAATAAGATAAAAATATTGGCACGAATACCCTAAATGAATCGTCTTGCAACTCATGGCCTGTGACAGTCAACTTTACACATCATTTCTAAGACTGCACTGAGCAAAGAAAAGTAGTGAGTTGATAACACCATATGATAACATGAACATTTTAGACAATGAGGAACGGTGGGACAATAATGTGTGCCCAGACCTCAGAGGTGGGCTGGGCCATGCCGTACACGGACATCTTGGGAACCCTTCGGAAGTTGGCCACCTTCATCTCCTTCACCGTGCTGAGGACGTCCGGAGCCAGGAACTCGTTGGCCACCTTGAGGACAGAGCGCAGTTCTGACATGTATGTCCCACACACGTTGCAATACACAGTTAGCAGGAGATACAACAGAGAAGCCCATTGAGACTTAGATCAGATCAGTGGGAAGTAGAAGCCTCACCAGCACACGCACTCCCTTGGTGACCATATCAGCAGGGGTGGAGAGCTCAGAGAGGTTCATGGAGGCCAGGAGTCTGTACATCCAGGGGTTAGCACACATCCACTGGCTGAAGCTGGATGCAAAGGCCAGGTGATACTGCAACACACAGACACACATATATACACAACACGCACGCATACACACCCACAAATGGCAAAGTATAAAGAGTAAATAAAACAGGTTTGGGCGTGCAATACTGCAACTGGGAACACAACTATTATGCTTTGATGTTAAAACCTCAGTAGAAGTAAACATATAAAGGTAGAGCATAACTTTAATTTGCATTAATTTGCAATTCCAAAAGGTCTTCTCTTTAAGTACATTCACCATGTGTTTTGCAGCTCATTCATTTCTCAAAAAAATCAACTCAATGCCAAAAGATACCTGATCATGAAGATAAGAGTTGAAGGCTATCAGGTAGAAGTAACGCTCCAGACTCAGCAATGTCCTTTGAAGAAAATACTGTTTGGTACTGCTACCCTGAAGGAAAAGGAGAAGAACCAATTACAGACACTAGAAACAGAGTCAACAATACAGAGCAACAACACAGAGCAGCTCTCATATCTCTGATTGATTTAGTGCACTTCTCCTTCGCCTTGTTCAGTAGCTGGGCTAGAAATCAGAAAGCCAGTTCACAGGAGGAAATGAGGCGCTGCTGTTCTGCAGATAATGGTGAAGTATGCAGGAGTGTGCTACAGCTGGGAGCTGCTTTATCAGTGTGCGTCAGATACACAGCACAGCTCTCCCGTGCTGCGTCTCTAAAGCCTCCACAGCAAAGCCGGCTAATTTCAGGCTCCGAGTGGTGAATCATTCATGTCGCTCCCCCAGGAAAGTGGCTGAAGGAGCCCCTTTTTCCCCTCCTGCCATCAGCAGTTTCATTACCAGCTGCAGCTCTCTACTCCAATCACAGGGCCTGAAGAGGGACAGGGGCACTCCACAGCTCGGTTCTCAAGCCCGGCCGGCTTAATGCACCCACTCAGTCTAAACCGGGGGCTGAAACCACGCTTTCTGTCACAATTGGGATGTGTCACAATGTACACTCAGTGACCACTTTATCATGTAGACCTGCACACCAGCTTGTTCATGCAAATACTGAATCAGCCAATCATGTGGCAGCAACTAAATGCATAAAAGCATGACAGGAACAAAAATAACACACACAAGAGTGGCATGCAGAAGAGCATCTCTGAACACACAATGCATCAAACTTGTTAAGAAAATAAGTATGATAAATACCCACTAAAGTGCTCACTGAGTGTATATGCTCGCTCACGCATGTACGCACGCACGCACGCACGCACGCACCATCTTACCTGTATCTGATAATCCTCTCCAATTCCTTCTAGCTTTTTCTTGTTTTCATAGATGGCCTCTTTGATGTCGTGCATCTCTGAACACAGGTCAATGGCACTGTTGACCTGTAGTGAGACAAAAGCCCATACTTCTGAGTCAGACCAGGAGCGTAGGAGGCTGGATGTAAGCCTCACTGCCCACTCATCACAGTCTGGGGTGGGGCTGGGTGCCAGTGGGGGGGGGGGGGGGGGTGTTACAAATGATTCATTCAATTCATTCTGTTATTCAGTTCATTGAATGTTGCTTACAAATATAATAGTGCTTAAAAGGTAGTACTATGCAGGATTTTTACCTTGAAAATATTATAAAATAACCGTGCTAAGGGACATCTATGATGCACTCGCAATCTCTGGCATTCTGCTCCTTTGACAAATTCATGATCCTTCACCTGTATTTGATATTCTAAAATGTGTTTGGAGCGGTTCTGGGCGTGGTACACTTTTCTGTGTGCGGAGGGCGGGGAGTGCCTACAGACCCAGTGGGGCGGGAGCAGGTTTTAGCAGAGCACATATAGGCAACTAGCAACTGTAACGGCAGAGGTGAAGAAGCAAAAGTATCCTACAGTGAAGCGAAACCGCAAGCTGGCGGGGCTTGTTTGACGAGTGTCAAATTGCTTTTCTGTGTTGGCAACAGCAATAAAAACCACAGATATAAAGATAAAACACTAAAACAGATTTGAAATATAAAAACCGAGGTAAGCGGGCGGGGTTGAGGACATGGGAGGACACTTCTTTGATTATAAATAGAGGACTAAAAAATACTGCACCATATGCCTTCAAGGGTTCATCAGTAGGGTGGTTTAGAAAGCCTCTTAGTAGTGTGGGGGTTTTGGCAAAAAGGTATCAAGGTATCAAGCAATTCATATCAACTACATCAGCTGCCTAAACACAAAATCCATAATATTCAAAAACAGTAAGCAACAGAAAGTTAGTGTCCTCTTACCTCCTCCAGGACCTGCTGTCCTATGGGAAGCTTGCTGATTAAGGCCTGGATTACCCGAAAAAGTGGTTTTGGCGTAGAACCACCTGCATCATCCGCTCTGTCAATGAGACAGGTGCAATTTGGGCTTTTGAAAACATCTTTGTGGGCTCACTTTCTACATTCTTTAAAGGGCGTTTTAATGTAGGAAAATGTTCAAGTCATTTCACAATCCTGACCTTCACTGTCAACCAGCTATTTTATTACAGCAAAATATAGCACTCGTACTTTCACAAACTTCCTCAAGGATTTAGTTGATTATTTCATTACATTATTGGAATTTGGCAGACGCTCTTATCCAGAGCGACGAACAGTTGATTAGACTACGCAGGAGACAATCCTCCCCTGGGGCAATGCAGGGTTAACCTTGCATGTCCCAGTCATTTACCTTAACCACTACGCTACAGGCCGCCCTATTATGCCATAGGACAGCTGGTTGCAGCTTACACGGACTCTCTAACTGATAGTTTGCGCCACTGGAAAATGGATGCCACACATACATACATTACCACCCTCATAAAAATGTCATACTGAAAATACTAGTTTAGTCAAGTTTTCCAATTCATTTTGTGGGTACCTGCAGATGCCGAAGGGCATTTATATAGGTGAGCGCTTACTTGGCTTTCTCAGGTGTGCCTCTGAGCTGGTACATAACCAGAGTGCCCAAGATCATGGCCAGGTTGGTGCGACCCACTCCAACCTGACAGCTGAAGACCAAGGCAGGCAGAGGCCTGGACTTGTCCCGGGTGAGCAACAAGTTTGGGTTCTCCTGCAAGGGACAGTGAGACGTTGGATAACAGGTCAAGACTCAACTTTAGGACCACTGGGGGGATATGCCATTAGTCTCCATTCGCATATGATTCCAGAAATATACTGTTATGGTGACACAAGGTGTGCAGTTCAATGTTTTACACATATACAGTGCATACATTGCATGTAAAACGAGTGAAAGAATAAGAAAACGTCAATCCATAACTCAGTGGACTAAGCGATGGTATTATGCACGTACAACAGAACATGAAGAGATTTGAGGGAAATGTGTTGCTAGTTGCACGCTCAATATAACCAGCACATCAGTCTGAGAATTAAATAATGCTTATGGTCAAATCAAAAGTTATAAGGAATGAAGTTAAAAAAGGGAAAAGAACATTCTGAGACCAATCTCAGACCATATAAGTAGACGCCAGGGAATGCTGGGAGGCTTCTGGAATGTTGAAAAATGAAATTCTGCATATTTTACACACATCGTCATGTTACTCGTGGGGTTTAGTTTTCACAATTCACAGCATGGTATATAGTTACCAACTGTATAAAAGTCTGATTTATTCATAGCATAATACAAAAATGTGACATGTCAGCATATTCATTATATGCACAGCCACGCAGTCCTTACGCATCTACCTAAAAACTGGTTTGAGGGTATTAAAAAGTCTCAGTTGAGGAATTAACAGCCAAATTCTGGAAAATGTGAAATACCGTAATTTATGCCACATCAACAGGGCTGTGCTCTGCTAGCATAAACATTTCAAGGAGATGGATATGACAAGATTTGGAGGATCACTTGTGTACACTTTTCAAAAAAATGATTCCACTTCCCCCAGTGACAAAGAGCTCGACTGTCACCTGGATACCATCACTCCATAAAAGGAATAATCACAAGAATGGTTTGAGGGCCGGGAGGAAAACCAGACGTTTGGGAAGAGCCATTCCTGGTCATCAGGTGCCAAGAGACTCATTCCAACCTGCTTGTCCCGATTTTATGTTTTATTTCACTTTCATAACTATTCTAACCGTTGGTGATTAATAGCAGAAAAATAACATTTTAAGTAGAATCTATTGAAAGAGTGAAGCCAATCTGGCCTTCCAACTAACACACTGGGTGACAACGCGCAGATGTTCCGGAAGATTCTGTCAGTTCATCTTCTCATTCACCAAGTATTAAAAATGGCTGAGGACTCAGGAGCCACCAACACAGTGCAGACGAAATTCACTCTGATGCAGTGCTGTGGGAATATATTTTGCAGTCCATCTATAAATAGAGACAAGGCATTTTATTCCTTGTTTAGTCCCATTCTACACAGGGCTTTTCTCTGTGGATTTAGCATTCTACCCAATTGCGTAGCCCAAAATCTTACCCTGAGTATGTCTACAAAGGCATCAAACTCCTCTTCAAGGGGAGCTCCTTCCACTGGCAGGGGTAACCGGTAATACCTTCAAAGGAAAAAGATTTCAGACATCAGGAACTATGTATACAGGCAAGAAACTAGAAAAAAACATAACATTGCACATTTACTGAGTACTGGTAATAAACATTGTGCTATGCTTCAATTGCTTTTTAATTTGAAAAAGGCTTATACTTCAAAGAGCCCAGTGATTACTAGTTTACTGTACTTTAACATCAGGAAATAACAACCAAAGCCAGGCAATACTTTGCACAACACTATCAAATCAAAGATATTTCTAGAACAATCTGAGCCACCATGCTATGCAGCTTCTTATGCTCCACTCTAAATCTAAAAAATATTGCTTCCGACTATGTAATCAAAGTAATACACGGGTAAAGCAGGGCTCCAAACACACACTTTGAAAAGCCTCATATAAAAAAAGCAATCTCTTTCAATTGTACCAGCTATGTGCTTTAATACCAAATACATAACACAGAGCAATGATTGCTTCTAGCTAAAGCAGACCTCAGTCATCTGATTACAAACTGGAGGCCACAGGCATACTCTCCCTCCAAACACACTTCCCCCAAAAGCACTTGACCTTTATACAAATGCATGGCAGTACTCAGGGGGAAATCCAGTGAGCTCCAGCGTGAAATTGCATGACAGGATTTTCAAAGCGGGGAGACCTGTATGAAGGCATGGTGAAAACGGGTCTCTTGTAAACTTCTTCAGTGACATGGATGTCCTCTTCACAGGCGATGGCGATGTGCTGGGGCTCGTCTTTAAAGTGCTCGATGTCGTTGTAGACATAGTACACGTTCTCATTGAGTTTCGCAAAGTCATGCAGCTGGAGGAGGCGGAAGGGTGGAAATGCACTTAGTATCATTAACAGTTCACAACCACCTGACACCTGAAACACATTTATCAAGACTGTTGAGGCAGCTATGTTTTTTTTCCTCTTATAACAGGAAGGTGGCCATCAGTGGCCGACAAAAAGCACCACTGAAGCCACAGGCTCTCTGCACACAGAACCACAATGCTAGATAAAAGTCGAGTGTGAGTGTATCCGTAAACAAATTCTTAGTAAGTGTCCAGAGCAGGTTTACGTGGAAATGTACAAAACCAACCTCCTTTCTGATAGCTAGCTCGAGGGCTTCGACCGTGAGCCCTTTCTCCAGGCCACTCAAGTTCTCATGTAGATTCTCCTTTCTCCTCGGAGTGTATGGCACAAAGTCGCTCTCCAGGCGAATAAACACAACCGGCTCCTCTCGTACACAGAAGAACATAACCTCCTGAACAAAAATAATCATTGACAATTGAGAATTTGTCCTTGCGTAACCCCTGTGGGATTTATGACCATTATCAGAAGTCTCAGGAAAAAATCATCATAATTATAAAAAATAAAAATAAACAGATTCGTATTGCAATTTCATTTCATGGAGTGATCTGTGGAACTTCTAAACCCTTCTCGATATGTGCTGCGACATGCCGTTGACACAAAGGGGTGATTTTCACTCAGACACATTCCATCATGGTTAATGTTGTCTTTCACACTGCCCACGCTGCTGCCATGAAACATTCTCCCTGCAAATCCATCACTCAGATCAGCCTGATTTATGTTTCCAGTCAAATTCTAGGAATCGTAGGAATCCGTTCAGCACTCGTGGCAGTATTTGTACCTTATCCGACCTGTTTTGTTGTTTGTTCTCATGACCTTGATACGCACTCTTTTATGTAATGCGCTCATCGACTTAACTACTCTTCCTGGTATGGACACAGCTCCTCCAGGCAAACTTTATTTAAAAGGGATGAGACCACTTTAAAGTATGAGTATGTAGAACAGAGGTTTGAGAATTAATAAAATGCAGTTATGTACCTTAATCCCATTCACTATGCCTTTTCAAACACAGTGCAAGTGTGTCCCGGCAGGCCAAATTATATGCTTCTTCAAGCTCATTTCTTGGAATGTATGACCGACTTATACATTTAAAGCACAGATGAACTGATAACAGGGGTAGTAAAAAGCATATGGATAAAGACACTGAATGTACTATAGATGTAAGTGTAATGGCTGGTTTATACTCCATCGCTGGTCACAGTAACAGTTTATACATAAAATAAATTATACTTAATAAATTAAATATATTTTTTAGTTTATTTATAGGTATTAAGTAGTTATTGGCCATAGTCAATGTCGGGTGACCTTCTGCAATTTTGGGATTGAGGGACAGGGCATAAACCAGAGCCTTAAAATAATAGTAATAAAGTGGAACTGGGAATTAACTTTAATAAAGTAAGCTGGCGACTAAAATTTACTGACCTCATGACCTTGACTCTGCAGTCTCTGGAGGACCTGCTTAAAGCCACTGACGCTGGGCTGGCCCATTCCGAACAAGGGGTAGTTTCCCTTGGCCTGCCGAAAATTTGGGGCTCCATAGCTGCCTGTAGTGTTTAGCACGTCTGCCTTGCTGTACACATCCTGAACCATGAAGTACGTCCCCTGGGGAAAAGGACTGGTTTTAGCAGTGGCTCCACACTGCGGTCTCAGCAAGCACCCGCCACCAGTTGATCATTTGAGGCGAAACCGATGCAGTGAATAGGCAAACAAAGCTCCAAGCTCACAAAACAAAAGGATTATAGACCTTAACTGCTGTGTGGGAGAAGGTGATAACAGTTGAGAGAGGTAATTAATGGTAAACCATTAATCCATTAGGGACTCTGAGTAAACTTAAATGATTTGCTGAATGCTGTTTTTATATTTTAAACAGGAGTAATTTTAGAGTGCCGACAAATTTGGCAAAAGCAAAAGGAATATTTGGTTTCTTACCTGGACAAGGTAGTGTTCAGGCATTGTGTCTGAAATTCGCCCGACTTTGTAATGCGTTCTGAGGAGCTCATCATGAATTTGAAATTCTTGCCTGCAATTATATCTGCAGAAAAAAAAAAAGATTTGGATTAGATACCATCACAAACATTTTAAAGGACAGAATATAAAACAGCCAGTGACATAACAATGTAGAATTTATCTCAAAGTGACTTTTCAAAAACTCATTAAAAGTTTGTTACCCTGTCTGCCAAAATATCCCTCATGAATTCAACAAAAAAAAGAGACCGTCTTAAAAGTTAAGATGTCTCCAGCTCCCCAGTGCGCTGTGGCGAAAGAGGATTAGCGGGCGGCCGCTCTTCCGCGACTCGAGTTGTACTTACGTGATGACAACGGGGGCCACTTTATTGGTGATGATGGACTTGGCCTTGTTGTTGTGAATGCTGACGTTCTGAAAGGAGTTCATGCTCACTGATCGCCTGTTGTCCGCCATCCCGTTGCCATGGACACTTTGGTGTGGAGGGGCTAGAGAAGCTGGCTGCGGCGCTGCACTAGCAGTCGTACCCATAATCCACAAGCAGCTGCGAGAGACAGTGCCGCGCATCAGATGAAGACATAACCGCCAACGCAACACAGGATTTACAACACCATGGATTTCTAAACTCCCCGCTTGTTACTTTGGGGCAAGTAGAGAACATACTGACAACAAGTACGACAGCCCCTTAAAAGACCCGTGTGGCAAATTGTACAGAGTGATGTCAGTGCGCTACACATATACATCTGCACTGCTTACTACAGATAACGCAGAAAGCGCTCATTAATGTAGGCTAAGGCTACACAAATACTGTGAAACTACCAGAGGCTAATCTAAAAGCGTGCCCTCTCGGGTGGCGCGTCTAGAGCACTATATTTCAGAAACATCTTGAATTTAGGGAGGCTGGTTATGAGCCATTATTTTCCCTGGTGGTCTTTGAACTCCACATAAACAATCCATTACCCCGTCATAGTAAACCACCAGTCTGCTGCCCCACACTGATGGTCTGAGGCTGGCTCAAAAGCATGTGTTTACACATTAATTACATGGCGCTTAATGTGGACCACTACGTACTCTCAACCGTCAAAACAATCCCACTGTTTCGGCAGGCTATTCAGGCCCCCAGAGTAAACAGGGCTTCACTGTGATTTGGGTAGATAAACAAATTCATCTCCTCAAATCATGCAGTCCCTAGCAGTCCCACCCAGCACTTCTGCAAATGTTCCGAGGGGGTTTTTTGACAACGAGCTAACATGCAAGCCTTGAAGCTTCAGTTCTAGCTTTGTGAAGCAGGGCAAAGAGAAGTTTGCCATAAAAGGGGAGATGAAATTTCCATATCTGTCACCAAGCACCCCTTTGCAATGTCAGACTTTAATCAAACCTTTCACATTACATGACATTACCCAAGTACTTTGGTAAAATAGTGGTTTTAATGACTGTAGAATGTCTAAAACATTCAGCTGTGTGTCACTCCTGTGGACAACATGCCTTATAATGAAAGCACTGATTAGATACCCCCATAAGAACCTTGCTTTGACAAAATGGCTTGTTGCCACACAACCAAAAACACACATCAACAAAAACAGCAATGACAAAGACAGCTTTTCAAGGCTGCATGTGTATGTTCTTTTTGAATGGCTACATTCAATAAGAACACACACACACACACACACACACACACACACACAAGCACAAACATACAAATGCACACAAGCATTCTTGGCAGCGGGTAAGTTGTACAAATTGTTTTAACGTGACATTCTTCAAATGCTTGATCCAAAAGATTCCCCGGAGAGAAAACATGTATTTCTCCCTCAGAACTTTCCAGGGAATAAATACAAAGTTGCATATTTTCTATAATTAAGGAAACTAAAATGCATACCTTAGCTATATATGGGAAACTTCAATAACATCATAACTCAGAAAGGCAAGCACTTTCATCTCAACAACCGCACTTTAGCTGACAGAACCCAACATATGTATGCGATTCCCTACGAGAACAGAGTCATACAGATGCACTGTAAAAAACAAGTATTTGAAGAAACACTACCACAAAAAAACAGTAGGACTAATAAAACTGAGCTACATACTCCCAATTCATTTAACAGGGCCAGGGGAAAAAAAGAACAAGAATGTTCTGTTCAGTTTTGCAACAGACCTGCAGCACTGTAGCAGAAAGCTCAAGGTTGTTCTAACAATCACCCAGGTGAATCAGGGTGTCAGCGGGACTCAGTCTGTCTTCCACAATGACAGTTTCAATAAGCACCGGACACAGAGCAAATCAATACATTCTGCAAGGGTGTTTTTCTTATTAAATGTAAAAAGGATAACGGGTGAGCCTACATTAAATTGTGTGCACATTGTTGGAGAACATCAAAAGAGGTTTACAGGACATGCATACTTGCCCACCCGCTGACACAGGTGCAGGTATATTCTATATGGACCAAAAATGAAGAAAGATGGAAGCTATAATTTTCTCTTCCTCCACCTTAGTGCTGGGCAAATACACTCCTAAATTGCAAAGGCTTCAAATGTATTCCCCAGTACTACTTAAAGCCAGCAGCATTACAATGCATACTTTGGCCAAAAGGACAATGAATGCCTGTTCATAAACAACGCTGTGGCTAATATATATTCTTTAAAAAAATGAAGAGGAAGGTGTGTCTATTTTCGGACAACTGGTGACCTTAGAGGCTTTTTGGCAGTGTTCATTTTCTGTGGCTAAGTAAGCCATCTGTCGTTTGCAGAGAGACAATGCCACTGATTATTAACACACTGTTCTATGGGAATAACAGCTGCACAGGTGGCGAAGTAGCCACTTACTCACAACCTATTTTTGTCCTCTGTGCTCATCAGCAAACACATGCCATGTTGTCTAGTTCCCTTCATTAGGTTCCCATAAAACCCCATTCCTGGACGAGTCCCATGCATGCCAGATACACACAAGCTGAAAAGTGTATTCAGGGTAGAGGACTCATCTTACCGCTTTTAGAACAAGATGAAAGTAAAAAGTCCTGAACCTGTGTGACAACATAAAGCTTCCACACAATAAATATACAGTGATCACAGACGCAAGAGTGCCTGTGCGAAGCATATGTCTGCTTCAATGCTAACTTCAGCATTAAAAACATCTGGCCCTGACGACATCATGGGTTTAACTGAAGCCATTGCAGTTGGTTAAAATATACAGAGAACATAGCCTACACATTCCTTCAGACCAAATGTCTTCGGCATTAACACTGTAAAGAATCTGAGAGCCTTTGCACAATGCACCTCGTCTGGACACAGATAAGCTAAATTAACAGAAAAATAATTGAGACGTTAAATAAATTGCTTTAATAGTTCACGTACAGCATGAGTGAGAGATTCCTCTGACGATACGGTTGCATCCTGGATTGAAATAAATTAAAACAAGATCTGGAAATTCTGTAACCATCAGATTCTGCCTGTAATAATGCGTGTAGTCTCACAAGTGTGGCATCTTACAAGAATTTTGACATTATGTCATACTGGTCTTGCTCCCAGCGTGCTGCCCTGGTCCCCGGCACAGTTTGTGGGGATGGTCGGGTTTGGGACTGGTCCCCACAGTCTGTGAGAGGAGCCTTTGGCTCTATCACTGCCCTGCTGAGAAAGCGAGGGCTCCCTCTTTCTTAAAAGCCTTCACATTAACACTATGGCCAGGCTTTCTGAAGTTTTGCTTCCCTTTCCTTCCCTCTCCGTCTCATGATACTGTTTATTACAAGCCAGCCTGTGCCGAGGAGGCAAAGAGAAACAGAGTACATCTGGCAGCCAGAAGGCTAGGAGGCTGCTTCACATGGATACTGGATAAGGACAACACGTCGGACTCGTATTCCTATGGAACAGACTAAGACCCGGTCCAGCCACTTGTCTACCTAGTGGGTGATAAGCCACTTAATACCTCTGAGTCTGACAATTAGGGGAAAACTGTACAGCACCGTACTGTATTTTATGCAGATAACTACATACACAATTCCATTAAAATTGAGAAATCAATCAATCAGTATGGGTGAAAATATTCAGAGCTCAGTCACCCACCATTTAATGTTGAGAATCACACCTCAAAACCCACCAGTCAAATTTTTAAATAAACTGCTCTTGCAATGGACTGTGTGGTAATATGATGCAGACCAGGTTCCCCATAGAAACAACTAAAAATACCAAAGACTCTCACTGCATTTTCCACCCACTGACCCACCCAGGTAAGACACAGAATTCAGACACAGCTTCACAGGGCCAAACTACTTGGATGAAATTATGAGTAGCATGGCTTGGAAATATGGATTTGCAGTTGTTTCTTTCAGACACACTGGTGAAAGTTTAGTTGTAACTTGCATCATTCCATCATTCCGATGTCAATAATTTCGTCAATGTTTTTAGGAACTGATTTCCCCCCCTTTTTTAATCTTTTCAGATGCGTCAAGTGTTTGCATGTGTAAGGGAGCAACGTGGTTCTTCATTTCATTTTCACTTCTTTTTTTTTTTTTTCTTGGTGGTAAAAAGTACATCTAAATAAATGCTAATTTGCTGTGGTCTCAAGCTGCAAATTGAAACAGAACATTTCAACAATGCTGACTTCCTATGAACCAGGAATCCCAAATGAAGCTCCACTAACATTTCCCACTGAGTAAGTGGGCCCCCTCTCCTCTTCTCTTTAAGGATTTGCCAGAATAGTTAAGATCCAATCAACCACAAATCTGCAGAGCTTTTGTGTTTCTTTATTTGAGAGAACATAAGCAGAACAAAGGTAGCATTCTCCTTCACTTCATTTGGCTGCACATCAGATATGTGATATATTCTCCGGTTTCCCCCCTGTATTGGGGGGGGGGAGTTTACGTTTAAGAATTTAGGAAAATAAATATTACTCTTCAGGGCCGTGTGCAAAATAGCTCTACACGGTCCACATCACATGTATACAATAGGCAGCAAGAGATAGATTTCATTTCCATATTAGAAGCAGGAACAATAAGTATCTGTTCAGTTTCCCAGTTCATTTTCAGATAATAATGGCCACAGACTTATGAATGGGACGCGTGTTCGGAAGCCTAGATTCTAAGGATAATAATAAATCATGGAATTCAAATTAGCCAGTAAGTCATGTTGTCAGAGTGAAATGTGATCTGCAGGTATTCTGGGTCCACAACAGGCCTGCTATTGTTCTCAATAGTGTAGCGAGTCTCGCTGTAAGGCTTACCCACTGGCTAGGAATACAGAAAAACAGTCGTGAATACCAAGTAAAGGTTCCAGCATAACTCATACTGTAATTACACTGTAATTATGACGGACCGTAAACAGAGTTTAAAATTAAGGAACTTAAATACAACACTGAGACGTGGTTTAACGAGATTAATTAAACTGGCTCACGTCCTTTGAAAGATTTGTATTCATTTCCTGGCCGCAGCGCTCCAGACGGAGAAGAAAAGGGTTGAGGTTTTTGCAGCAGACCCCCGCTGTTTGAGATTTTCATCTAAACAGAGGAAACTGCAGAGAGCTTCTCTGTGTTGGGCAGCAGCACTCCAGGGGCTCCTCGTGACCCAAGCATGCCAGTGTCTGCAGTGTGGCAGGGCGTTCTGAGAGCGTCACGTGACTGGACCCAGCCTCATTCCGGGTCCAGCTGACAGCCCACCCGATCATCCCCCGCACTCAGCATCCTCCCTTACAATTACATTAGTCATTCAGCTGATGCTTTTATCCAAAGCGACTTTCAGTTGATTAAACTAAGCAGGGGACAATCCCCCCAGGAGCAATGTGGGGTTAAGGGACTTGGCCAAGGGCCCAACAGCTGCACGGAATTATTGTGGCTAGACACGGCTTGAACCACTAACCTTCCGGGCCCCAATTATGTACATTAGCCACTAGGCTATAGACTGCCCAGCGAGCCATATTATTGCCATCACAGTGGCCATTTTGATCCCTATCAGAAAAGCCAATTGAACCAGACCTTCTGGCTCACATAATAAATGGTCAAAACAGGCTTGCAGCCATGAAAAACTAAACTCACTATTTTTATTCCACAGCACCTCAAACACGGAGTGTTCCTGAGTATACTTTATGGACTAGCTTGACATACTGTTTTCACTTGTGGAACAGTTACTGGTTTACGGTGTTGATATGATTGCAAAGCAGTGCTCGTTCGTTTCAGAGAGTCTTTAAAACCTGTGAATGAATGATACTTAAGTTGGAAGTCACAAAGGACCACAGATAATGACATCACCAAAAACAGTTGATACAACTGGATGAAACGATGGCAACAATGACTGGCGAAACTGACCTTGAGGATGGAGCCGAGCCAAAGGATCAACAAAGCAGTCCCAACTTGAGAGATGAGCGTGTTGTTCCAGCCCACACACTGATTCCCCATTTAAACCTGTCCGTCTGATCTACAGCTCATTCACAGAACCGCTCGCTGTGCCCTCATTCACCAGGAAGACCCAGGCCCTGCCCCAATGCATTCCCAGAGGAATTCCCTGAGGTATCCAGGCAAGGCCACCAAAAGCACAATGATGGATAAGAAAAGAACTGCACTCCTAGATGAAGAGCTTCTGGCCTTCACGCAATTTGCTAAAAATGCCACTGGCGTGTCGTCATCGTTGCATAGTTCCAATCAAACGTGAGAAGACGGTTTTAATTGTTTCTTTGGGGAAGAGCTGCATAAATATTGTCACTTGAGCTACAGGTTTTAGTCTTTTGTTCTTTCCTGGAGGTGAAGGAAGTTGAAACCAGATTTATCTTTCACGGTTATGTAAACAAATCATAAAAATAAACTAACACGTCAGGAAATGTACAGCACAGTAAGTGCACTGTTCGAAGTTAATCCCTATTCGCGCGGGACTAGTTTTACTCCTGGACGTCCTTTAACTGCAATAACTACCTATTACTCCTACCAATCCCGTGAGAATCATCCAGATCAGGTAAAAATTACCAGCCCGAATTACCTACTGTTTTTCAGTCAAACTCAGAGATCCTTAGATGACTCTAATCCTGTATGAACAGAAATAAATCTCCCTAAATGCATACCACTTGTCCATGTAAATTCTGGAGCTAATTTCTCCTTGCTGGGAACTTGGAGGCTGTTGTTGAGGCTCTGCCCAAGAGATTTGGATGTTTTTTTAAATTCTGTACACTGAACCACCCCAGCATGGAGACCAATGTACAGAAGGAAAAAAGCTGAAAACAAAATGCTTAGAAGAGGAAATGATCACAAATGCATGAGATAGCTTGCATGTGTAACCATACATCTACTCGCCATATATGCTAGCCTACTGTGCAATGATTTCAATAAGAAATGAATGGTAATCCTGTGTCCATAAGAATGAATTCCCGATAAAGCATAAAATCATATCCCTCCTGTTCATATTTAAGCCTCGGTTAACTGTCGCTCAATCATCTGCCTCCTGGTTTAACCAACCAGGACAGGGTGTGTTCCAGCCGGGTATCCAATCAGTGAGTGGCTGCACCCAATACAAAGCATAGGAACAAATGGCAGTTCATGACAGAAGGTGGCTCAATTTGAAGCTTCTGAACAAGTAGAAGACGCTGTGCACGTTGGTATACGCAGGTGCATTTGACTGGGGGCCCCGTTCAGGGTATGGAGATACAGGGTGCTGCGAAACGTTTGGTGAAACATCTCCCTCTGACTGGGGGAAAAGCAGGGATTCTTTTATTGCATATGAATGCTCTGCTGCAGTTACCCACAAACTATATTACAGGACATTCTGCTGTAAAACTAGTCTAATATGAATAGTGTTGTGGTGTGTATGGGGGAAAGAACACCAAGGTCACCTTATACTGCAATGTGCATCTTGTTGACTTCCAATACTAGTTTTCGTGAAGGCAAAACAAATGTATCATTGACAACAAAATGATTCTACCTTGACTAAGATTTGACAAATACCTGTAGAGTTTCTTCAATGGCAATCATCAAGCCGTGAATGCTGAACTACTCTATAGAGATACACAAGTCGCAAGGCGAGACGGGCCTTCTCCGTGAACTGGAGCCGGCGCAGTGTAATTACAGTGGCTGAAACATTATTGCTGCCGGAGCGCGCCACGAGCGTCTGTTTGCACAGCTTTTCCATGACTGGGTTCATGAAAGAGCCGTGGAAACCCCTCCCCACCCCGCCATCCCCGCCCGCCTCAGCGCCCGCACATTTAGATTCCAGCAGTGTCCCCGCTTCGCTGTAGAAACCCTCACACAAAGGGCCCTAAATACAGGCAGGAAGGAGCCTGCAGCTGGCGGATGCATCTGTCCCTCTCCGCACTAATAAGAGGAAGGATGAAAACGCTCCTCATTCTTACGAGTGGCGGGGGGTTTGGAGAGACGGCGGTCGGCTCATTGGCTCCCAAGGAATTCCAAAAGATGGCACAGACTGGATTTTAGCTTGTAGCTAATCGTCTAGGGGATTTCCCAATTAGATACTGTATTCTGCTTGTTAAAGCACAAACACGCATTACCAACAAGACACTGGGCTCTTTCGAATCACTTATCTCCTCGGAAATCGATCAAGGTCCGCCATCCTTAAGGAAATTCCAGCCCGATAAAGGTTCCTTCAAAGAGCTTGAAGCTAGGAGTTTGGAGGCTCAAACTTGAGCAAGGAAACATGAGCACATCCTTTGCGGGAGTATTTTTTCATCATGCATGATGTATAAATGACCAACCTGTGGATTCACTACTCCCCATCTGCCACGCATATGCCACGTCTGCAGTTAACATGGTTCAAAATAAGACGTTTTAATAAGCCATTTGCCTAATTCACGTTCTCGATTTCCCCATTTTCACTTCCTTTTATGGCCTCTTTTTCTTGCCTCTCCCGATGGGTAGAGCTCGGAGCACGAACAGGAGCAAGGAGGTGAAAAATAAGTGATTGGAAAAATCCTTAAAGTTAAAAAAAAATTGATTGCTTCTAGCAAAACAATAATGCCACAATGTACAATAATAATAACACAGCTAATGAGAATTTCAAAAAACACCAAGAAAACTTAGTGGCTCTCACTCGCACCATGTAATACACCAACCATAGAAGCAGCAAACAATGCGCTAAATTAATGATACGCTCCAGTGACCATACTTAACATTGGTATTTCAAAAGCAGGACTCAGATATGAGCCCCACAAAATCAAACATCATATGTGATGTGATAATGACCTGAGTTGCATGAACGTAGTGTGCTTTAAGAGATTTTGACTGAACTGACTGCTGCACTGGTACACATCTAGGAAACGCATCTGATCTGAATTCCGCAGCAGATATCACAGCTACAACAGACTATAACTGGTGTCGATGCAAATTGATGGCCCTCAAACTCCTCTGTATCCCATCGTGCATTGCCAAGGATCAAGCACAGACAGTGGGGAATTACAAATTGGCTCATTAAAACAAAATGAGCTACCATATATTCCTGGAGACATTAATTAAACCAAACATCGTGTCGTTCTGTGTTGGAACTTTTTGCTTGGTTAAAGTCAACAAGGATACCAATTTGCTTCACTACTGCACAGTAACCTATAGGCAGGTATCGCCAACATACAGTTTAAACAATAAGACATACGCCTCAAAGAGGAAATTCTATAATGTTGTGAGCATTCTTCATCGCGATCCGTTATCACAGGATGTAGTCGATTCATGCTGTTGAGAAACTTGTCACGCACCACCAGCAAAGGAAGTGCTTTTGCACCTTGACAGGAAGTGGGTTATTAAAGGCACATCTGATTTCTGTGCGATTTTGTCGGCACCTCTCCTGAAACCGGTCAGGGGTCACAGTAATGTGGGACAACAGGACGTTGCTAAAGCCCAGGGCCTTATGTAGGCCTTGCACTGAAATTACCTCATCGCCACGGTAGGAGAGAACTTCCTCCTCCATTTCATTTGCCTTTTGTTTCCTTTCATCTCGGCCCATGAACCAACTGAATCACAATAGCGCAATCAGGAAAATTCTACCATCAGGAAATTCAGCAGCTATTCTTAAAGTAATTTACAGACACGATGGGCCAGTTTCACAGACACAGATTAAGCCTAGTCCTATACTAAATTAAATCTTGAATGGAGATTCTCCATACAAAACTTTAGTCTGGGACTAAACTTAATCTGCGTCAGTGAAACTGGCCCAAAATGTTACAATTAAACATAATTCTGACCAAAAAAATTGTTAAGAATGCCTTTCAAAAACCCATTTATTAATAAAACTACAGTCATAAAAGTGACTACTTCCATATAGTTGTAAGATCTTACACAAATCAGTTTACTCACATTTCATGGAGACTTTTTGACTATCCATTGTCATCCAGCTGAAAATATGCTAAAGATTTGTACTGTTTAAAGTCTAAATTAGATTTTATCAGTCATGTCCCATTTGGAATGATGCTTTATGTGACGCTTGTTATTTACAAAGCTCACAATCTCCAACAAATGATCTGCAACAAGTCATTATCCACCATTAAATCAGAGCACAAAGATAGCCTGTATGAGAATACCATATATAAACAGCCAAATGAAGTAGTATTTTTCCATGAACTCATAAAACAATCCAATGAATCTTACTGTATTAAAGGGGGCAAGAATATGGTATTTAATATATTTGAGCTTCACCAGCGACAAAATGTGCAAAACTAGCGATATGTTGAGCAGAAAATGTGCTTACTCCACTGAGCCAACACTGAGTCCTCCTTCTCAGTGCTGAGCAAGGACAGATGGCAGTTCTGTTAGGCAAAGCCCAGGAAATCCACCGTTACTTCCTCTTTAGTGTTCCTGTGTGTCATCAACCGTAGGGCAGGGCAACATACTCAACTCAAAACCTGGGTGGGACTCGCAGCCTTTGAGGAATACGTTTTCACTACCTGCATGAGGCATGCAATCAGAATACAATCATATAGTAAAATCAGGAGTAAAATACCAAATTCACAACCCAGTAAAATTTGGTGCAAGAACAATACCATCAAAAATGCTATTCGCACCCTGTTAATATTTCAATTAAAATAAAAAAGAAATATTTAGAAGCCAAATTGTGTGGCCCATGGATGGTTGAAGCTCTCAACGACCACATACAAAGGTTTTACCAGCAGTTTAGGAACTTTCCAAAATTCAAATGGTGCACATAGAAGAATATCTGAAGCAGGTCACAATATGAAAGACTGTCAACCGTGTCAACCGTGACTGTCAACCGTGTTTCTGAAAACAGAAACAAGGGCATGTGCACACATCCCTCTTCCTGCACAAACTCCTTTCATGCCCAGAATGGTGCTCTGCAGTTCTGCGGTCAAGCATGTCCCAAAACAAACTCTGCTGTCAACCAGAAAAATATAAATTACATAAGAAGAGTTCTGCTTTACTCTCCATCTGTTCATATCAAATACAATGTTGTCAAGCTAAACGGTCAAGTAATGAGCAAAAGTTATGTTTCACACTTCCAAAATGACTACCCCTTCTTAACAAATGGATCAATAATAATGATAATGATTATTTGTATTAAACCTGTATTATACAAAAACCATATAAGCATGATATAGAATGAGTTTGACTGCAAAATTACATTGCTTCTGTACAATATGCCCAATATATCAGTCCTGCTCCACAATTTTGTTTATAACAAAGAAAATAATAAGTTCAGCATTTATAGAAAAAGCAAAAAAACTATTGCCTGGACATAGCATTTGTGCTATGTTGGAGTTATTTCCTAAGCATTCTTTCAGATTCCTAGCTGAAATGTTTCCCAAGAGAGCATATCTTTTTTCAAACAAAAACAACTTTTAGAAGATTAAAAAACACAAGATGCAATGTCCCACATTCTTACTGTTCTTCCCCCAGTCTTTTTAAGCACACTGACCCAACCAAATCACTATTTTTATCTCTTCACCAAAGTCGATGCAACACAAATCATGAAGAAACTGCCTGTTCCCAAGTGTTTGTTAGGAGCCTTTCATCAACAGCTATCCAAAGCACAGCTAAATCTGGACTGCTGTTCTATTTTAAAAACCCTGCCTGTAATTTATTTTTATTTAAACACAGCAATTTTATCCCCTATGATTTGAAGGCTTGGTAATGTGGTTTCCACTTTTTAAAAGCCCGCAGTCTATCCACAGTTTGTTTGTGAAACTGCACCGGTCAGCTCAAAGTGCCCACTGAATAATATTTTATACCATCTCTGGTGAAATCTTCATACAAGACAAGCACAAAAAAAAATGTCTCCTATGAAAGTCACTTGATTTTCAATACTGCAACAGTCATTTAATTTCTCAGTTACTACTCCAAAGAACAGATAGGGAACAGGAAATTGCTCTTCAACATTTTTTTTCAAGAAAAACTTCCTTCACCACTCACGTTTATTAATCTGGCACATGGTAAATAAATGTCTGAATTGTCTGGTCGATTGCCAGTATATGTCAGTATCTAAAATCATCCATCTGGATTGAAAAGTCTTACTCCTCTTTATTTCTTCTTATTACACATCAATCTTCTGTACTCTACTGCTCCTATATATATTTTAGGCCAGACCTACCAAATCTGGCCAGTAGTTTCACCTTGGGAATGCATCACTAGTGTTTTTTGCATCAAATATTTTTTTTATATTTCCCCTATTCTTATTCATTTGGAGATATTTACAACACCGATGGAAAGTTCAGAATCTGAACAATGCTTACTGTCTCTCACACAAAGCGTCTAATGGACAAAATCTCTGGCAAAGTCATTAACGTTAGCAACATCAATTCTAGATCAACCCTTACTACTCTTAGGCCTAGTTTGTCGTTATAATTCTTGTGGGCTAACATGCGCATTTCAACATTCAACATAATCGCAACTATTTACAAGTGTCAGTTATAACTCAGCTAGCTGTATTTCTACAAATTTAACTTAAGCTAATTAGCTAGCAATAGTATTTTTACTCTATTTCGAGAAGTGGTGCAATATTTCACAAACAGAAAACAAGCCTTACTGTATGGTCGTGGAAACTTAGACAGATGCACTTTCAGGTTTTCAATGAGGAACCTTTAATCTTTTATATTTCAAGCTAAACATATTTTCAATAAAGAGAATTATATCAAGTGAAATAACACCAAAATAAATAACACAAGTAGCCATTTTGGCTTTGACACTATTGTCCTTAGACAGGTGTTTATACAAACCTGATAATCGCCAGGTCGTTGAACACTACCACCAGCACTGTTATCATCCGCGATTGAGACACAAGATACCGTGAACAAACTGACAGAAGCTGCCAGTTTGTTATGGCTTTATATATCCTACCATCTGAGTTGCCCGTTCTCTACCACGGAGAATCACAATGTTAAGAGGAACTAATACTTAAAATTTGAATTGTATTGTATTCACAATATCAGGGAAATCATCATGCATGTAAACAGCTTGACAGATGCAAGGCAAAGGACACCCATAAGCAGTACTTTTTCCGGACGTTATCCCTGTCACATTTGAACATGCCACCACTGAAAGGAAGCATATTCAAACACCCTGAGACGTGTAATAATGTAAAACATGTCATGGGCCTGTGGTTACTAGCTCAACAACTGTGATATCCTGTGACACTACAAACAAAATAAAAAGCTCAAATAGTTCTTAAACAATCGACAGAAACATTTCATTTACAAAAATAAACAGGCTTCAATGTCGCCAAAATAGACAAGTCTTGCACAGCCTCCAAGTCCCTAACCTTGGCTTTGAAAGTACAACAGAACACAAGTCAGTTGTTTGGATGCAGAAAAGCTCAGAGCAGTTCCGGTGCGGGCACACACTCTCCAGACACTCGCAACGCATTTGAGAGAACGGCAAGTACATACCAGCAGCCCCAGAGAAACTCTAAAACACGAGGTGCACTTCTCTGCCTCGTAGCCAACGGCTCAGACAGCGGAGCGCTTGTAAAGGAAGAGGTCTAAACATAATTTGTAGACATGAGCTGTACCTGGGTTTGTTTTCCTGTATACCATCCAGTTGCTTTCTCAAGTGTTTGAGAGAAGAGAGCTGAGGGGTGTCGGGTGGGGAGGGGAGGAGAGGTGCAGGAGGGGTGCGGGCGGTGGTGGTGGTGGGGGGGGGGGGGCTGGGGGGGGTTGGGGGAGCAGAAATCGAACCGGCAGTTGTCCTGGCGCAAGCCTCAGTCAGACATCCTTCCTCCCTCTAGCGACTGTGAGTCCGGTGAGCGCAGCGGAGGCTGTGTAGCATTAGCGCTTCCTCATAGAGACGGGTGAGTCAGTGACAGTGCCCTTCACTGGAGCGCTGCGCGGGGAGCAGTGGCCAGCCAAGCGCAGCTCCACATTTCAGCGCCGGATCAGCGCCTGCAGGAGGATGTGGGGGCGGGCCCTGAGAGCCTTACTCATCAGCCGGCAGGACGACCAATCGGAGGCCAGGCTCGCTGGCAGCAGCACACCTCCCACACACCGGAGTTCAGACAGAACCTGATGCTCCCCGCTCACTGTACACCAGGAGAGTGGCATGGTTGTCACATGCACACACACGCACACACTCCATACACAAACCGCGCACCACCCAAACACACACACACACATCTCCCACGTGTCATTGTTATCAGTCACACAAGCCTTGGAACTAAATTACCAACAGTAGTATATAAAATAGGCCCCCCAACACGGAAGTGACAGTGGCCGGCTGCATGTCACTCGGTGTGTCCGTCTAATCACTTAATTCATCAGCAATCAACCCACAAGGTTTCACAAGACAAACAGGCTGCAAATACCACAAAGGCTGACATGTTGGCTCTGGCTTCAGAAAACATGCAGGGCTTATTAACCACTACCTTCAGGGTGCTTACCCTGTGCAGCTCAGCAAAACATTAGGGGCAGCATCCCTTCATAGCAGAGCACCCGTAGCCAATACACAACTTTTGGCTAGGTTCTGCGAGCAAGGTTTACTTTTATTTCATTTACTTCACATTTAAGATCTCTTTACATTTCAGGACTCTATACCAGTGATCTTCATTCCTGGTTTGGAGATACATGGATATCAGCACACACAGTGATGATATCCAAAGCACTAAACAAGTGTTTTAACTGCGCTGTTTACAATCTATCTCTTTCGAAAAATGTGGTTCGTAGGCAGACCCGTTCGATGATTGTGTAATGAGCTGTAGCCTTCTTAAATAACGTTAATTTCAGGCAGCCTGCGACCGTACCAACATATCCTTGTCAAGCTGCATTTTGCACCGCAAGCTTCAAGTACGTAAATCTGGGCCTGTGTGTTTACAGGCTGGAGGAGGCCTCTGTAACAGACAGCTGGCACTCCCTCTTCACACGGTGGCAACAAGTGATTTCACACTCCCATGTTTCCACACGCCACTGCTTTACACACCAGGAAATGAACACATGAACACAACGTCAATCTTGGGGAACACAATTCCCAAGAGCATGTACCCCACAATATTTTTACATTACATTTTATTTAGCAGATGCTTTTATCCAAAGCAACGCATAAAAAAGTGCATATGATGGTCACATAACAAACAACCAAACATGCTAGATAAGATACAATTAATATATGATTGGTTGTAAGGCCAATAACATACGTCCACTATGCAAGATAGATAGGCCAAGTCTGTAACTACCATACCAACTACAACTTCAAAGGAACTACAGTGACGAGACAAATACAAATTCAGTCCAAGATTAAGGTATGAAATACAAGGGGGTAAAGACAGACAGGTGAAAAACAAGTGACAATAGATCAGGGGACTCCTGCAGTTCAGGAGTTCAGGTACAGGGTGAAGAGATGAGTCTTCAGACTGCAGTGGAAAATGGGAAGCGAGTGAGCAGTTCTTATGTGTAGGGAGGTCATTCCACCACTGGGGAGCTAAGGAGGAGACACTCTGCAGCAGGGACAAGCGAGAGCCATATTTGTTCAGGTTTAAACATCAGCAGGCAGCAATAACTACTGAAATTCCAGATTGACTCATATTGTACTACTTAATCCAACGGAAATTAAAAATGAAAACTTCAAATCTATGGTTGTATTCTGGTTAGAACTATTTTAGCACAAGATGATCACCAAATATGAGCAAAATACCAAGAAACAAACTTTTTTCAGCCTACATTACAAAACTACTTCATCTAGTTTAGCATATACTCAGTGACCACTTTATTAGGTTGACCTGTACACCAGCTTGCTAATGCAAATATTGAATCAGCTAATCATGTGGCAGCAACTAAATGCATACAAGCATGCAGACATGGTCAAGAGGTTCAGCTGTTTTTCGGACCAAATATCTGAATCGGGAAGAAATGTGATCTATGTGACTTTGACCGTGGAACGATTGTTGGTGCCAGACAGGGTGGTTTGAGTATCTCAGAAACTGCTGATCTCCTGGGACAGTCACAAACAGCAGCCTCTAGAGTTTGCAGAGAATGTTCCAAAAAACATTTTGAAATTAACCACAGTGCTGTAAACAATTCAAATTCTAAACAAAGGCACAATAAGGGGCTCTTCAACTACATCCAGTGTTCATTCTCAGCAACCAAATCCTGACCATACCATCTGGGAGTGACACATAACTGGTCACAGCATAACTCAGGAGGAGGAATGCTTTCAGCTGACAGTACTTCACATCCTCTCCGCACAACAGCGACCCCTCTGGCCAACCAGGCTACTGCAGCATTAAGTGCAGCCCCACCCAGAGGACTGCAGAAGCAGCCACTAGCCGTGTGCACTGTGGATAATGCCTGGTTGTTAGGCCATGAACGTATGAGCCTGACCCTGTTCTAACTAATGGGGCATGGCTTGTGAATAAAAACTTGGGAATAAAAACTAAACAGGCCATAAAAAAAACAATGTTTCTGAAACGGTTTTAAATATTATGAATATTTTGAAACCAAGAAAGAGAAACCAGAAGAGTCACAAGAGACTGTTAAACATTAAAAAGGTTATAAAACTGCCGAATAACATCAATAAATAGAACTTTGGAAATAAACCATTTTATTTTAACAAGCAAATTAACCAACTGAAATGCAGAGTAAGCATGTTACTTCCTTTCTGAAGCAACATTTGTGAAATATGTTCATTTGTCTCTGTACAGTCTTCCCATGCAAGTAGGTTTGGCCTGGGCTGAATGGTGTTTACATGAGATTTCACAGGGCCACACCTGTTCCTTCCTTCCTGCAATAGTGGAGTGCAAGTCTTTGATGAAGTCCTAGCAGAAATCTGAAACTGCCTCAGACCGGCGTACGCAAATCTTTGCCAAAGGCAAACCTTGATGCAAAATGACTTTGCCAAGGCAAAAGCAGCAGCTCTATAAAGTGCATGAATAACTTTTTTCAAAGATGTCTGTTGATATGATGGGTTAAGTCGGGCAGGCAGGCAGGCAGGCAGTGATCTAGAAAAGGCAGCCATTTTGTTTCAGACTGAAATAAGAGGGTGAGAATCTCAATCCTGTGGTAGACATTTGAATTGAGATTTCCTGACCGGAGAACAGCTTGGCCGGAACCGTTACATGTAATAAGGAGTCCTTCCGCAGCCCTTCTATTCTTAAAACAGAGTTGCGGCTGCCAATTGCTTCCACGGACTGTAATACTTTCCTGGAAAGGAAGGCCTAACCAAAGTGTCCCGAATCCGAGATGCAAAAATTGTACTGTGCACGAGCAGGGCGCATCCAGCCCCTCCCCTCGCCTCGGCCTGCCTCCAGCTTCACATCCACTTATAACTCATCCTGCTTTTATCACCCACTTCCTGGGCAGGCTGCTCTCCCCTCTCCCTCTCATTGGACTGACACCTGTGTTTACAGTGCTGTCTGCAGCCCAGACACCTCGCAGAGGAAACCTCTGGGCCTGCCCTGGAAGGCACGCGCAGGGCACAAACCGTTGGCGGACGATGCATCCTCAAAAAAGGAGAGAGGCTGTGCTTAAGTAGCAGGCTCACAGCGTCCTGGCAGACCCAGCTGGAAAAAGAAACAAGGTCGCTACCGAATGACTGTTCATCCCTGTCTTTGCCATTTGCAAATATAAACCTGGAGCCTACTGAGTACTTCTAAACAATTCCCACAGTGCTTCCCAGCCCTGAAATTTAAGGATCACAACTACCACCACCACAAAACAATGTATATCTGAGCAGTGCCCACATCCCTATGCACCAATAGACTTGATTGGCATTATAATGGAACGTTACTGAAATGTAGAAGATGATGGCTAGTTTTTTTTAATGTTTTCCCCTTCCTGCTTAGTTTGAAATGGCCTTTCCTATATGTCAGCATTCATTTCTACATGCTCTGCTATTTGCTCAGGAGAGTGCAGTCAAGATTACGTGCCCTCCTATAAAGCATGCAATGGCAGCTGCCATTTCTTACATCCGACTCACACAGACACAAGTTCGAGGAAGACACCTCAACAGACAGTGAGGGTCAGTGGTGTACAATAAAACATCACAATCCCGCCTAACGGTTATCCTCCAACTTGCTTTGTCCAGAATGCTCACCGCTGAAAACCAAATAAGGGAAAGGAAATGGAAGGAACACTAAATCAGAAAGCTAAAAACTACAGGTAGTTTTATTATTTTTTTAATACCACTGGTACTTCCATTGAGATTAAAAATCTATTTCCAGGCAAAAATAGCCGCATATAAAAGTTTCACATATATCAACATTAAAAACAGATCACAATACAATGAACATTAAAAACAGACCACAATACAAAATAAGAGACATACTAAAAATCAAATCTTTAGGTTCCAAACCATAAATGTAATCACATTTTTGAAAGAGTCTAGTTTGAGATGGCACATCATTCCATGACCAAGGTGCAGAGACATTAAAAGCATTTTTACGAAACACCGTATGGGTAGGATACTGTACGAAATCTGACCCTGTGACAAAAAGTTGTGGTTACTGACGGCTTGAGGAGTCAGTAGTGAGCACAAATAAGGAGGTTGTATTTATAAGATGGCCTTACACAGAGAACTGTACCAGCAGTTCAGTCTTTGTCTGTGCAATGAAGACAGCTCAACTCTCTTTCACAGATTACAGTGATGGGTGTGAAAACTTGAATCAGAAATAAATCTCAAAGCTGCGTGGAAAACAGAATCTAACATTTTTAGTGGCAATGTATTAGCAAGATGCATCGTGTCACCATGAGCAATAACTGAAAGAAATGTAGCTTGCATTATTTTCTTTTCTTGAACTAAAAGAAAAACAAGATTTGTTTCTAAAATAGAAACCCAGTTTCAACCCGAGTAGACACTATGTGATCTATAAAAAACAGGAACCATTTTTCATCTGTAGAATATGGCAACCATTTCCTAGTTAGCGCAGGATGAAAGAATATCACTATTCTTATCTGAAATGACAGTTGAATGCTGCTCTGTTTCAATGTTGCACAACAGCACAGTGTCTGTATTTGACAATTGTAAATGAGCATGAATTTGTGAATACTGTACAACATCACAAAATTAAAGATTAATCACGGTCCATAAATTCACAGGCTAGAGTTATCGGCCCTCTGGAGCCTGTTGAGTGTGAAGGGCAATGTGGGTAATTTGACAATAAATGGCAAAATACAAAACAGACTGGTTGAAATATGCAGTGATAAATTATTTTTCCACTGAGATAATTTTGATTAAATTGTTGCACTAAAAAATATACCGTAGACTAATATCAGTTGATTGTGACATTACGAGTCACCTACCCTCCGAATGCAAAGGTTGCTGCTACAGAGAGCGGACAGTTGCTTGCACTAAAACAAAAGAGCAGGCAGTCAAGAACTGCACCTCTCCCATTCTGCAAATAGAATCATTGTATGCAAAGTGAAGCATGTTTTTCCCAACAACAAAAAAATATATTGAGGTGCCTGCCTGTTTTCAAGTCAAATTATCCCCATAGAAAACATTGTATGGTAAAGTAATTTCTGAATGCAGCCTAAATCTTTTGTGTCGGGGTTTTCTCAATCACCTCATTTAGATTAAGGATTACAGATTAGTTGAAGTCTTTAAATCTGTTAATCCGGAGGGGGGTAGTTTTTAAATCAATCACTGACTGAAATAAGAGGTGTGCCACCTAGAGGCAAAGGTGAAAATGGCACATTTCTAACCAGAAAAATAGATGCCTATCTAGGCCACACAATCTGTAAGTGTACTTGTGAAAACACTTGCTCATATCAAGGTTAACAACTGGCTAAGTGGAATGGATCACTCTTTTACTTCAGGGGGAAAATCTTCATGTAAGGCAACACAACATTTGTTTTTAGAAAGCTTGCACTGTGTGTCCCTTTCCTTAGCATTTGATAATGTGGCGTGCACACAGGGTGCTAAAACTATCCATATCAAAGAAGCTCTCTTTAAAATGCAAGTGCAGAAATACAGGGCTATTTGTGCTGACATGTTTTTCAACTGAGAAAACAAATCAGTCCCTTCTTGTTTCAAGCCAGGGCTATTATTATGTTTGGTTGAAATACACACCATGAATAAATGTTTCATTCCAAAGAGGTAGGTACTTGTCACAGAGGACCATTTGAGGGAGAGGACTAGGATAGCTAATGCCTTGCATTAATGCCAATGTTAATACAAAGGAGAAGGGAAATTAGAAATCCTGTACGCTGACTACCCATGTACACCCAATGACATCCATTCTTCCCTTTTCCACCTTATACAGAACATAAGCATAAAGATGTTGTTCTTTATTTTAAACAAAGATGGTTATAATAAGGGGGGTGTTGTGAGTTTAAGAATATGTATTAATTCTCATACAAACAGAAAGACATTCACTCTCATGTTTAAACGAATTTTTAAAAAACTCCAACTTAAAGCATGATTCTATCAGTCTTACTCCTACTGGGGCGCAGGAAGTCTCTGGATTCAAGTACCAAAACATCTTGGGAATACTATTTAAAGCAGCGCCACACTGTTCATACCTTCCATCTGTGTCTTATTTTCAGAAAATAGAGAAGTAAATTGCTTTTCCTATTTAGCAAACAGGTTTTTGCAGATACTATGTGGGTATTCTAGATGTCAATTCAATGTCCAAATAAAAGGCCGTATTGGAGGACGTAAAGAGTGATGCATATCGTGTATTTTAGTTCAAGTGACAAAGTACAAATTCAGCGTTCATTGACCAATTCTGTCCTGTTCTTTTATTCTTTGTTACTTTGACATGCAAAGGCCACGTGCGGTAGGCTACTTTGGGAGTGGCGCATTAGCCTAAATGGTATCGATATTCAGGTTTGATTAATCTTGATACATCTCATCATCACTTTTGTTTACTAAAATAAGTAGGCTATTTAATCTCCACTAATGGATCAAGGTGAGTATCTGTCAGAGGATTTATAAAGATTTTTTAAATCGTCAGATCGAGCCAGGTTGAGTAGTCGCGGAAAACAAACGTAACACGAATGCAAATTAATACAACTTTTTTGAGTTGCCTAAAGGCCACAATTGACAATTTTATAATTCCCGGTTGAACAGAAATACAGAAGCTGAGATTTGCTCTCTTTTAACTGGCGAAGTTTCTTTTTTTAAATATAAATGAAGAGGTTCAAAATCCCTGCATCAGGCTGAAAAGGCTACAATTGTCACCTGTTAATCAAAGGGATGTTCAATGACTCCTTATTTGCATAAATGTACTATACTAATGGAGGGTCAATTCCAATGACTAATACAAAGCTTTTGTTCGCACTGAATATACAGTGAAGTGTCATGTAAAATAAAGATTGTGTATATTTCACATTCTCAACAACAAGCAACTAAATCTGATAACTGTATGCAAATAAAAATATACCGGGGGGACTGAAGAAGTGGTAGCCTACCTACATGCCTAGGTAGCTATGGAAAGATCTTACCGCTATGCACAAAAGACATTTGGTGACTGTTGGTAGTATAGGCTACACCGTGTTAGGTGCCAATCCAAATCCAAACGTTACCGGTATCGGTGAAATTCCACCTCACTAGCTATATGATTATAAGACCGGTCTGATAAATCGTCGCCAAGTTTATTTTTGATAGTTGTGCAGCCATTGTAATGCCCGCTTACGTGGATAATGGTAGACTATCTGGTGAACAGCAATATGTCGATTTTGTTTGACTATGTCTAATTACAACTAAAATTTCATAAATTGAATTAAGCAATAACGGTTGGCCGTCGGCATGAGAATAAAGCTAGACAGATGCCCCAAATGTATGATTTGCCTCAAGTCTTGTATGATGCTATTCTCATGACCACCGTTTTTAATACACGTATAACACGATAGCTGTATTAGTTATAACCCATTATTTGTAGTAGGCTAAGTAGCCTAACACAGTGCACTAATTTCATTCTCGTTTGAAAGATGTGTGCAGGCAGACGGAGTGGCTATAACTTTACTCACCATTTCTCTGCCGTGAAGACAAATCTATTATCCTAACTGAATACCCTCGCTACTTTTCTCTGTCCTAAAAGAATACCTAATTTCGTCACATTCATTAAGTTATTTTAGCGCCGAGGTTCGCCCAATTCTTTCTCTCCAGACGAATTTCTTCCCCGTTAGCTTGCGTCCTTCCAGAATCTTTTGTGGTAAATAGCTACACCACTTCACGAGAAAAAAAAAAAAAAGACTCGCACATGAGCATGCGCACATTGAAGTTTTCCCCCCTAGTTGGTCAATGCTTTTTGAAGTTGATAAAGTTGCATAGTTTTTGTGTAATTTGTTCACTTATATTTTCAGTGCTCTCGAATGATATCATATCCAGAACATGTATTTTATTTATTGTAATTCAGCTACCACAATAAGCCTGCATTTTGACAAGGAGGTGACCTGCTCGGTATTGTGGTTGTGTTGTGGTTGTGGTGGGGGGCTCATGGATTGACAAGCAACATGCAAAGTAGAAATATATGTAATAGCTTGAAATGGTGATGCTATACTAGAATTCTAATGCAATGTTGAGTCTTTCGATGTGAATATTTACACTATTTCCTTTAAAATGGCACCACCTCAAAAACGTAAGCTAAAAACCACATATCCTATGTCTTGCGCTATTCACTTTGTTAATACGATTGTTCATATTATCATGCCTAGTGAAGTGTCCTTTGATCTTTTTCTAACACAACATAAACAGACGTTAAAGTACTGTTTTATTTACTTATTTATAATATTTATTTATAATAAAATATTTATTTATAATATAATATTTATTTATATATATATATATATATATATACCATGAACTGTGCGGGAAAAAATGGAGTTATAGTATCAATTAGAACAATCATATTGTAACAGAATATTAGTAGTATCATATTTAGAAGAAGAAGAAGAACAACAACAAGAAGAAGAAGAAGAAGAAAATTACAATCCCTAAAATATTTAACAAATAAACTGAATGTACGGTCAACTTTAATTGGATGAATGCATTGGCAAGGACATCTAATAATAATGCTCATTTTAAAGTGCGTGTCTCGACCACTCATTTGCAATACAATTGACATGTCGTGTCACAAGCCTTGAGGAGGCATGTCAATTTCCTTTAATGTCCCCAGCTACTTGTTAAATATGCATCATGGGAAATGCAGAGCGTATAAAAGACAACCTGCCCTGCCCGACTGGAGAACTGTCATCCCACGTTGGTACAACATGCACTCACACGGAGCACTAAGTGCACTGATGTGCTTCTCTTTGTTAGCGATAGTAGCTCCGACATTAAAAAGGACCGGCGATTTTAAGATTGCACCCAGGTCAGCATCTATCCGTTCACCTGGATACCACTTGCCAGCGTACATGATGCATCTGTACCGGAATTCCAAGACGAATCAGTCTCCATCCATGGATTTCCTGGAGCCGAGAACGGTGAGCGACACAGTCCGGAGTGTAGTTGCCAAAAGTAAGGATTCATTTATTTATTTACTTATTTATTAGATTTTTTGTATAGTTCACTATACACTATGTCTTTAATATTTAAACTTGTGTTCATTTTGGAACGAATTGGATGCCTTTGAAAGTAAGTGTCATGCAACGTTAACAACAAATAACTTTGTTTCGTTGTATGTCACTTTAATTTATTTTAATGTCAAGTTATAACAAGATGTAGCGTAGCTACTGTGCATCCTGGCTGATGCTGTGGAGCGCTGCGGTTAGCTGTCAAATGACTGAGCCAGACAACCTCTGAGGTTGCAATCCACATTCATTTCACTGGGTGAATACCCATTGCAAGGGATCAGTGTGTGAAAAGGCTGGTTTTCAGTCAATGCTCAAAGAAGGCCTCTTCTTACTTAACTAGGTGATGTTGATTGGACATGTTCCCAGACGGCCCTATACAAATCAGTTGTTCGCTCAAATCAACATCACTCTTCAGTTCTTTTCACACTTCCCTTGATTAGATTAGCTGTCTATATTTCTGCTAGGCGGGGTTTAACAAGTTGTAACTAAGGTACTTCCAGTGCCCCCTTGGCCTAAAGCTAATTTAACATCACTGCGAAGTGGGCGAGTAGTATTTGTTCAGATGATGATATGCGGAAGCAACGCAAAAGATGTGTGAAACGCTTGGTTTCGATCCGGTGTTTATTTTGAGTAGATTAACCAGAATGTTCTGTCACATATAAAACCCGGAACAACTAAATGGTTGTAACCTATTTTATAGAACACATTTATAAAATAGCCTATTTATCAAATACATTCCATGTGTTTCGCTATTCTGGTCATTTTTCTTACGTTTTCTTCTATGCGATGGAGTCAAATGCAAATGAACCCCCAATTCACACCTGTAAGCTAGTGCTTCTGTATTGTTTTTAACCTACAACAAAGTGGATTGGTGTGTAGGCCATCAGGCAATCCACAAAGCAATTCAACAAAGATCTCAATGCACAGCTTTAATCAGGACTTTTAAAATGTAAAAGGGAAAATAGTCTCTTCTAATGTAGGAATTGCTGAAACCTACAATAATGAGGGCTATTTAGTCAACCAGAAGACAATGTCAAAATGGCTCTGTAGTAATTAAGCTAGCTAATTAACGAATGGGAATTACCAAATGACACCAACATTTTAATTTCAAGAAGCCTCTAGAGATTAATAGTGACAATAATTATGCATATAGTTTGGAGATTAATAATGATAATAATTACATTTTTTATAATTAATTCAAGTTAATTGTATTCCCTCTGTGCACAAGCCTGCTGCATATAATGCAAACACTATGCTATCATTACTTGATATTCTGAGTAAAGTAAACTTTGTGATGCGTAAAATAAAACAAGAATTTATTTTCTTTTTTTTTCTGTAAAGGTTTGGTTCAAAGAGGCCGCCGCTGGATTGCCACCTTTGATTTCTCATCCCTGCTAGCTGAGGAGCGGCTTCAGATGGCTGAGCTGAGGATCAGGTTGCCCAGGGTCACGCACATTACAGATTCTACCGTGGAAATCTATCATCAGCATGAGTACCCCTGCCAGAGGCAAGGGGTGTGCCTGGAACATGTCCCCATGGGCTCGGTGTCCGGGTCTTCCCTGATAAATTCGTCTTACAACTGGAAGGTTTACAATGTCACAAGCCTGCTGTTTGATTGGCTCAAACTTGGCCTTAAGAAGAAGAAGAAGCCAGTGGCTACAAAGAGAGGCCCATCCTTCACCGACCCAGCTCAATTTTCCAGCCTTAAAGGTGACCAGAGTGTCAATGAGAGAGCCTTGCTGGTTGTCTTCACCCATCTGGGATCTGAGGAGGGCTCTCAAGCCAAAGCCAGTCTGCTGCACACAGCTGAGAAATCCAAGTTTTTGCTCAGCACAGAAAACAAGAAGAGGCGCCAAAAGAGGCATAAACGCAACAGGAAACGGAGAGCTCAGCCTATCAGAAATATTGAAGTGCCCAGGAGAGGTACCGTGAAGTCCCTGTGTCGGAAAGTGGACTTGCATATAGACTTCAATCAAATTGGTTGGGGCTCCTGGATTGTCTTCCCTAAGAGGTACAATGCATTCCGCTGCGAGGGAACCTGTCCTAACCCAGTTGGGGAGGATTTAAAACCAACTAACCACGCCTACATGCAGGTGAGTAAAGCACTGTAATTTGGGACTTAGCTGGAAGGGAGTAACATGCAGAGCTATTACTTGTACATTTTAATATGATAAAAAGTGGGATCGATTCCTGACATTTTGCAAACGTTTCATAGACACCCCTTGGATTGACGTGTAATATTGAAAACGGATGCTTACACTTAATTAACTAGATGCTGTATACAAATAATCTAATCTAATGATCAATGCTCTCTCTGTATCTTCCCAGAGTCTACTGAAGTACTACCACCCTGAGCGAGTCCCTTCAGCCTGCTGTGCACCCACTAAGATGAGTCCGTTGAGCATGCTGTATTACGAAAACGGCGAGGTGCTCCTGCGGCACCATGAAGACATGATTGTGGATGAATGCGGCTGCCACTGACAATGCCTGACCGTTCCCTTGGAAACTGCTTGGAGGACACTGTTCAGTGAAAAAAGAGAAAACTTTGGGTTTAAATGAAGGCACAGTTGGGGTATGTGTCTTTCATGGGAAAACTGAACCGACTAATAATAACCTCAATGAAAATCCTCTTGAACAAACGAAAACATTCTGCTGCCAGGAAAAGTGCCAGAGCTCTTCAATTCGTACAGCTCTGAGCCCTTTATGAGAGCAAAACATATCTGATTCTTCTCATGCATAATGAGAAGTTATTAAACTTCATAAGCTAACACTGACGGCAGAGGACCTTGAGAACCAAGTCTGCCAACTAATGACAAAAATGAATATGAATATCATACATAAACATTTATATAGTGTTTCATAAACCGTATAAAAATGGAGATCATATCATTACGTATCTGATTTCCAAAGACTTAAAAGTATGTTATTTCAGCTACAGATAAAAACAGGTAAAAACTGAATTTAAGTTGTGTTGGGATCAAGTGGCTAATTTTCATGAATCAAGCACTCAGATATCATAAGACACGGTTACACCAATGGTGTAAACTATATTTATTGTAAATAATACTGTATTTATATGAATGTAATTTATTTTTCCCTGTGTTAAGTGAGAATTCCCTCACAGGAGATGATCTACTGCAGATTTCTATTTTTGCTGATTAAAGTTACATTTTTATGAAATTTGTATTTTATTAAACTGTTTGCGCACTTTTACATGGAAACATTTAAATAACAATTCATATTATCACTCAATCTCTATATCAGTTACTCTAATCAGTTACTATATTTGCTTGTTGGAGTGAAACACAGAACAGACTGTTCACTTTGTTATTTCACACTTTAAATGCATTTCATGCAAATACATTTATAATACAGACAAAATTGTACATGCATTGGCAGAGGGACATAGAAACATAAAGGGTCAACAGTGGGCTACACTTCAACACAAAAACACTCCTGCTATATGACATTGTATTGACTCAAGCAGATCATTTGATGATAACTAAATAGCCATAACTAATATTAATTTCAAGCAAGAGTTTTTGATCCTCCAATACCAGTGTACACAGTCCCTGGCATTCTCATACACACCCACTCCTTAATTATTGTACATTTGCTAGGAAGCAGAAACACGTGGAGTTTTCTTTGTCAAATCTCAGTCATTCCAAGGCTTATAGAGTGGGAAGCCAGGCAACCCCCCACAGGTTTCCATTTTAACATGAGAAATATGCTCTGGAAAAATGAAATATATATTGTATTTTATGAAATAATTGAATGTATTTTATGTTGGAACGGCTGCCTGTTTGGAAAAAAAAACCTCAAAATAAGAATTTGTTATTTAGCTGACTCTTATTGACTTACTGTCTACTAGGCTAAGCATGGGACAATCCTCCCTGGAGAAATGAGGCTTGCTCAATTCCTCATCATTAAAAAGAACAAGAGCAGTGGTGAGAGTAATTTTAAAGGGGCTGATAGGCCAAGGAAGACCTCTAAATGAACAAATAATTCTCCACAAAATGAAGAAACACCTGTTTGACAGATCAGGAATACTTTTCAGGAGGCAGGTGTGGATGTGTCAATTACAACTCTCTTAACAAGATTACACAAACAGACCTACAGATGTGAACCATGTTAAAGCTGACAGCTTGTACTCCAACCTCATTTTCCTTGTTTTATTTCAAATCCTCAATGTGCTGGAGTACAGAGTTAAAAGAACAGAAATTGCATCACTGTCCAAATACTTATGTACTGCACTACATACAGTGGGCTCCAGAATTATTGGCACCCTTAATACAAATGGATATTAATAAACATCATGGATAATCATCTACGGTATATGTTATGTTCAAACATATGGGAAAACAATATACTTCTATTTCAACACATTTACTTAAATACAATTTTTGTTTTCTAATCTATTCCTGTGATACACATAATACACAGTGAAAGAGCAAAACACTTTGGGCAGAACTGAGATTAGGGGGTGAAATTAATCGAAAAAGGATTGGAAATTCTGCGTGGAGAGCTATTCAAAAGATTATGACATGTTTTTAGTGTGAGGGAGAAAAAAGAAAAAAAATGCAATGGACATACAAGTTCCCATATTTGCATAGTCACCCATATACATTATAGTATATAGTATATAGTATATTTTACTTGATTTGGTCTGTACTCCACAATTTTAGATTTTATACAAATAGCCTCCCCATTTCAGTGCACCATTTTATTTGGGACAATTGGCTTGACGTGTGCTTCTGATTGGTCTGGTGTATCCTCAGTCGCTTCTATAGCACAGGTAAAGGAGAACTTTCAGTATCTTGGCTTTTGATTGCCTTTGCCGTACCAGAGATGTGTGTTTGTTGTAGGAGTAGTGTGATCTGTTTCAAAGATGCCTATCTGATAATTAATGTGACATTTTAAAATACATGTATTCACATGGATTCGGGACTGTTTGATCAATGGATCATAGTTTCATTAACAAAACAGCACAATCAATAAATCCAATGACTGCATTAAAAATCCAATTGAAAAAGTATAAATAAAAACTCGGGAGTGTTAAAACTACAATACATATTCAAACATGCTTCTTAAAAAAACTGGTTCATCACTCAAAATAATTGTTTTAAAATAGTTGACTGTGCTGTTCAAGATATATTTTAAAGCCACACTGCAAGCAGAGATGGGAAAGTACTTGAATTAGTTTCTAGCACATTCTGTGCTGAACTGTTAACTGTGCAGTATTGGCTGCATATTTTGAAACAAGCTGCCACCAGTATTATCGCCTAGACAACAGAATCACAGGGGGAGGGGGGGGGGGACTTTTTCCATTTCAAAAGCAAAACAACACAACATCTAGATTGTATGAGTGAATGACAGAAATTCTAGGCTTGGAATGCTCTGCACTCTCTTTTTTTTTTTTTCAAAATAAAAGCCAGGACACAAAGTTTTCCCTCTGTTTGTTGTGTTTGGAAGCTTTAGCATAAGTCTCAGGTAAGAACTTTTTTCTCGGACTGCCATTAAATATTTTTGCACTCCATACATCCATAAACGATACAAGGTTTGTTTAGTTTATTTGTACCCTCCAAAAAATGTGAGGAAATGCCAAAATATAGATTGACAGTAGGTTTCAACCAGTAACCAGAGCAAGTTTGTGAGAACTCTGATTACTGCTTGATTGATGTCTACATTTTGGTTCAATTTAGCTTTACTTTCTGAGAAATCTAATGAGTACAATTAGGAAAAAGAAATTAACTACTCAGATGGACTAACAAATGTCCTAGATGACATGCCATGTTTTCTGATTTGTGGTGAATCCAACTGCTGTTAGATTTGTGAGTTTGAAATCCAACATTTTAAAAATTGGGAATGTCAGGAGAAAATCATCTGGACTCCCTCAATTATATTGCATCTCTGGTTCATGTCTGGGGTGAAAGTAGATTTATCCGAGCCTGCGCTGCTGGGTCTGCTCGGAAACATTCAAAGGGCCTCTTATAGTTGGGAAGTTAGGCAGCCTTTGAAAGCGCTCAGCATGGTGTTTATACAACATCGTATAGAAACAAAGAAAACATACTCATATTTCCTGAACATAATATAGTTGTGTTAAAAACAGTATTTACACAGTATGGCATAGGCTAATATTAACTTCGCATGTTTGATTTAGGGTAAATAATCTGGGTATAGAAGTCCATGGACAGTACCGTTTCTAGTGGTAATTCAACTCTGACAAGTGAAATACGGAGCACATGTGGACTGTAAGAGTTAATACAGGACGGATAATTTTACTGTTTTGCAATAGGCTAGTCCATAACCAATCCCAAAGGCCCCTGTTATGCGAATTGGCTACTTGTCGCAACCTCGCTAGGGTTAACGTTTTATTACTGATTCGCAGAAATCATTGCATCGCTTACAGACAATGCGGCTACAGCACAGGGTGTTGTGATTGTTTGATTAGCTAATTTGTTACATTTATGCTTTGGGCAAAGTAGCCTATCGCGAAGTAATCGCAATGACAGTGTGTACGACAGACGTATCACCTATTTGCTATTTTCATATAGGCTATATATTGGGCTTCCACTTCTGCTAAGTTAGCTAACTACAGTAAAACAACGTTACTTTACATAGACAGCATACTATAGAGCAGCCGACAGTTGGCCAATATTGGTAAAAGGATCTGATCTTCACATGTAGGCTAAACGTTTTATTTTAACCTAGCTAGCTCACGTTAGCTCTCAAACTGCATTTCCCAGTGAACACTGTACGCAAGATTGCAAACCATACAGCTGTTCGTGCTAAAAATAATTCACGTAGCAAGCCTAAGTAGCCTAATTTGCCATCTTTGTAGTGCCCAGCTTGGTTGGGGCCATAGCATATCGAACCAATGAGCTAACAGCAGTAATAAAGCTAGCGAGTGATAGGACAAGGGGGAGGAATCGTCGTCGCACTACAGTAGCCTGGCTCGTCCTCCTACTGTAGAACTCGAGTGCAGTGTGCCGTGGGTAAGCTGGCTAGCTGAGTTAGCGCATGTTTTAAATAATGAAAAATAATACGGAGGTAGGTGTGTGCTTACTGGCTGTATTGCTTAGAATGGTTAACTCCACGATTCTGCCTTATGACAGTGCTTAAGACCAGTCTAAAATAGGTAGTTAACTTTTTGCAAGTCTAAGTTGGCTAGTGCTATAGGCATGGCAATGTTACTTCCTTTTATTGCAGACGGGCAACCAACCTTTACTATTATGAACGTTGCTAGATTATCATTTATAATTATTTTCCTAATTAGCTCTAACGAATGTTAGCCTGCTGATGTTGGCTAATATTACCTGACCAGAGCTTCTCTAAGCTGTGATAATTGTTATGGTCTCGCACACGCCAGTATCATTTTTTGCCCATTCATTTTAGTAGCCTCAGCTACAATGCGTTACAATGCGTTTTCCAAACATGGCAACAGTAACCTAACAATGAGATACAATACTACGCAGTTTTTAGGCAACTTTTAAGCTGTGTCCCATCTCACCCAAAAATCAAATAAATTGTCTCTGCTTGGTTGGTTGTGTTCTGCTTCATATACAATCTTGCAATAAAAGCATTATTCCTCAGGGTTGACAATATCTGGCAAGATGGGAGAAGCTGTAGCTAATGTTGCCAGGAGGATTAATGCGACTGTGGAGGAAGGAAAAGACACACTGGGTAAGCAATAAAAAAGGATTTGCTATCGCTTTTAATGGACAGCAGTGTCATGTCAACAATTGCTTTTATTGTGATTTTTGATGTGATATCAGCCTGTCTGGAAAGCAAAGCGATTGACATTCCTACCCATGGGATCAGACTTTTTCAGACATCATTAGTCTACTGCATGTTTCCCAAGATTTGGGTATTCGTGATCAGAGGCATGTTAACATGTCTGGATATTTACATATGGCATGTTATAAATAGAGAAGTTACTGATGTGTTAAACGTGCAGATTTAGATGGGTATGGTTTGCTCCAAAATGTTCTCTTCCCTTTCTTTCCATAAACAAATGATTTCTTGCCATGGACCGTTTTTTTATATTTTGATATAATTAAAATATAAAAGGAAAAATATATAAGGAAAAAGTCACCCAAGGCACCCTCTCACACCAATACACACCCATAGACAAAGCACGAGTCATATATTTTAGAATTGCCAGCCATCTTTGATAGTACCTTCTGATTAGCAGCTCATGGGGACAATTCTGCAGTAGAACAGCAGATGTCATTATTGTCTCAGCAAAGCCATGTAAATTGATCGCAATGTATAGACAGTTTAAGAGCTAATGATAGTTACTGTTCAACTTGAACTTCTGAGTCATCAAAAAATGACAGTGAACAGTGCAGTAAGTTATTAATAATGCTAATGTTATAAATCATTTTAATGAACTGGGCTGGAAGTGGAACTATTGTACAATACATTGCACTTTGAGAGTTACTATATGATATATGATGAACATATACTGTACATAAAGCACATATATAAAGATTTTTATTAAGTAACCAGGTTATCAAACAGGGTGATTTCAACCTGCATTCATTAGAAGTTGTGGCAAAATCTGTGTATATTGTCTTATGTTGCAACATTGTGCTCACAGATGTACTATTTTTTCTATGCTGCAGATCTTTCTAGCTGCAAACTAATTAGTTTCCCAGAAGGAGTCTTCAAAGTCCTAAGGAGTGTGACAGAGAATATTCATGTAATCTCACTGGCAGACAATGAAATGAAAGCAATATCTAACAAATTTTTTACTACCTTCACACAATTAAGAGGTGAGTGTTTGTGCATTGTGAAAGTTAATACGATACCATTTTCACTACCAATGCTTATCACTCTGACCTGAACTTAAAAAAACAAAAGTTTTTTTTTAAGAAATTCTGTTGTTGGACCATATACATAAATTGGTGTGTGTATAACTATTATAATGAGTAGTTGTACTACCACACTGCAATGTTCCAACAAAGTTCCTGTCGAATCTTCAGTCATAAAACTTCTGTTGTGCTGTATGTTAAGAGTATTAGAAAAAAAAACCTTTTACATAAACTCATTTATTTGTTTGTTTACAGAAAATGTCATTATTCCAACATTCTTGACCGTGTCCTTGCACTGTTGGAATACTGCTACATTTGATATACACTTGTAATGATGCATACTTTTCAGTCCATGAAGCTATGACTGCAGAATGATGGCTTGCTTTTATTCAAGGCATTATGCAATGTCAAAAGAATGTATAGTGAAGTGAGGAGTAACCTCAACAGCCAGCAGTGTGAGGCAAGGTAGCCATTTTGGGCCATTATGCCCGCCACTCAGATCTGAGGAGTTGATGGTCAGATAGACACTTGGGAACCCATACTTTTTGTAGTAATTGCCATTGGCTTTTTCATGGCCTAGCCAGTTTTTAAATGTCTTGATCTGCAATTGTCTTTCAGAATTAAACTTGGAAGGAAATGCCATCAGCAAGATACCAGATGCAGCAGGAGAACTGCAACATTTGAAAAGTATCAATTTGGCCAGAAACAAATTTTCCACTTTTCCAGAGAGACTTGCTGATATACACACTCTTGAAAATATCAATTTGGAAGCAAATGAGATCACTGGTAAGTATGGATGAAATCCCGTTAGGAAATCTTAATGAGGTGCCATCCTATCTAATATGACCTATGATGCAAATTAAAACTGTAAAACAACATATGAGGCATTATGTTACATGACACTACACCATATACATTTACAATGCATGCAGATAACAGATTTTATAGATTGCCTAGACGTTCATGTTCTCTTTTTACACATGGTTTCATGGTTTTTTATACAAGTTTCAGCTAAGTTTGAATGAGATTCTCATTTTCATTAGATTGGACAACATAGCAAGCACTTTATTTATCATCGTGTTTGATAGCTTATCATTCAGACTGCTTGTTTAGACGATGTTGCAATTGAGCCTAAATTTATACTCTCTGTTGCTGCCATAGCAACCCCACTTGTGGCCACTGCTCAATCACAACAGCGGCACTTCCACAGGCAAGCCAGCCAGGTTGAACCAAAAGCTTAAATGAGGACACAATTTATCATCAGACCTCAGTGAGGCTAACGTCACCCTAAATTCCACCCACACAAAGCCTCCGTGGTGTAAATGGCATAATTCTGTTGGCTGCTGAAGTCATTAATTTTGTAGCAAGCTGGCTATGATAACCAGCCTTTACTTTAACCACCCTTTACCCAGAGGGGCCCAATAAGAATCAAGGTTATTCAAAGGGCCAAATACAGGGGTTTGAGACATAAATGTGTGATCAAAATGCTGCCAAATGCCAAAAGCAGTTGTGAAAAAAACAAGAAGGAATTAGCATGGCTAAATTAGTATGGAAGTGTGATTAAATCCATCACAGGACCAGAACATAGACATTTTGGTCATTAAGTGATGATATAAACTGATTACTTGCCAAAATTGATGGTAAACCTTCATTATAGACAATGACGTTGATTAGCTGATTTCAAGTTGAATGCATTTTCATTGTAAACATGGAGACAAGCACACAGGTTGGCTTAACGGAGCTGCTGTACAGAAACCTGAAAGGTGAACATGAATTTGTGGAGGAACATAGGTAGCGGAGGGCCCATGCACTTTTATACTGCAAATACTTTGTGGGTCAGATTTGGGTTTCTTTCCTTCCAAGTCTCTGACACACCTTAAACCGTTAGCAGCAACAATATACCTTCAGTCCACAGTATCAATATACCTTCAGACTTAATATGAGTTCTGCTTCAACAAAAACACTTTTCAACACAATTTATATCACCCCTTAGAAGTTCACACACACACTTAGTTCATTCATTCACCCCGTGTGTTTCCTGAAGACTTTGCTGCGTTTTTCCCCTCAATTTAGTTGCTGGGTTAGTTATACTAGAGGATGTTGCCTCCGGCGTCCGGGAGAGGAGATCAGAGTTGTTAAATACTTTCACTCCCTGATAAGCTGCAGCTTATCAAAAAGTATTCTCCGCCCTGGTCTCCAGTCGCCGGGAGCTTCTCTTTCTCTTTTCGTATCCCGGACGAGCCCCCAAATGTCGCATCTAGGCAACGACAGTCCAAATCTTCAATTTGTCGAAAAACATCTTCACGAGGGAAAAGACGACACCACGGCAGCAAGTTCTTCAGGAAAATCAGACTTTATTAGCACACATGCATAAAGCCGGATCAGTTCTCCAGAACTGAACCCAGACTGTCATTTGTACACCCATTTTATACAGTTACTTCACCTACAACTCCTCCTCAAATGTCATTCTGCCAAATCACCCACACTGTTCTTATTGTAACTCCTCCCAAAGCTCCTCCCACAACGTAATTGTGGCAAATCGCCAACGGTCCTTATGCTCTGCCAACTCTGTACAAAGTTCAGGGCGTTCTGCCAACTACAAACAAAGTTCAGGACTCCTGTCCTCACTTCACCCCGCACCTGCTCTTGGCAGAGTGGAAAACTACCAGACCTCATAAAGTTCTGGATGCCCCCCCTTTAACACATACGTCATCCATATACGTCACTCTGTATCTGTATATAAGACAAACTAAGCAGCAGTAATCTTTGAAAATATACAGACATACTAAACATTTGATTTAATATTATCTTCTAATATTCTTTTCTAATATACAGACATACTAAACATTTGATTAATTATTCTCTTCTAAGTGAGTAAATGTACGTTGCATTCTTTGCATTCTTTGCTCTCATTTCAACAGTTTTCATAAGCTCAGCTATAATTAATGTTCTAGGTTCATTTGATTTGATAACAAGCAGCGTACATGTGATATATTGATTACAAGTCACTTGCATATAGATACACCTCTGGCATAAAACATCGAGAGTCCCGGAGAAATCAGCTGTAAAGGCATATCTCGCTTTGCCCGTGTCCTTGACAGTTCGAGACGCCTTCCTCCCCAGCTGGCTGCGGTGTAATTCTAGCACAATTTAGCAGTTAATCAGTTTGAAACTATACAGGGTACATATCATACTTTAATACGGATATATTGATATACTTTTAGCATACATCATTTTGGAGGAACCAGCCTGCTCACTAAGGTGGAGTCTGATTTTGACTTGTGATTGTTTATCATGCTTTTAGGAGGGAGATCTTTTGTTCTGTGAATTTTCCCCTTCAGTATGTGATGTATGTGACTATTAGGTTCAGCTACAGATGGCTTTGATGAGCTAGATGTTTTAAATTTTTCGAGTTTTGTAAAAGATTTTTGGCAGTGACTAGGGTGGTGCTAAGTATAGGCTGGGCAGGAATATGTTCTGAGGTTAACCAAGTCCATCAGTTTCAGGCAAGAGTGGGATTGTATTGGAAGTTGCTTGGTAAGAGTAATGCTTGCAGTGTGGATTTGTGTTGCAGTTTGGAGAAATAATAGTAATTGCTTTTTACATCAAAGTAATGGAATGTTGGTCTTCCTAAACTGATTATAGTCTGGGAAACATGAATTGGCATATACACTCAGTGAGTATTAGGTAGGCCTTACACCAGCCTGTTCATGCAAATATTTAATCAGCCAATCATTTGACAGCAACTAAATGCATACAAGCATGCAGGTTAAGAGGATCAGCTGGTTTTCAGACCAAGACTTTGTCAGAAGAGGGAGGAAATGTGATCTTAATGGCTTTGACCGTGGAATGATTGTTGGTTCCAGACAGGGTGGTTTGAACATCTCAGAAACACCCAGTGAGCAGCAGTTTGGGCAAAAAAAGGCATGTTAATGAGAGAGGTCTGAGGAGAAGGGCCAGACTGGTCAAAGCTGACAGGAAGGTGACAATAACGCAAATAACCACGCATTACAACAGTTGTTTGCAGAAGAGATCTCTGAACACACAATGTGTCAAACCTCCAAGTGGATAAGCTACAGCAGCAGAAGACCAATAAGTAAAAAAAATGAGTAGAATAAATACCCAATAAAGTGCTCAGTGAGTGTGTGTATATATATTTGTATTTTATTAAATAAAAAATAATATGGGGTCAAGCCCTTCTGAAATGCAATCGTGCCCTTTATATTACTACACATTAAAAGGATTCAAAGACAAGTGTTCCCTGAAAATGGACATAATATGAATTATTTGTGTGATTTGGATTCTCTCCAGCTAAGTTGTACTGACGTAGTCAATCACACATGAAGTGGAAGTGTCGACTGGTGTAATTATAAATTGATGGATTGCTTAGTGATGTGAAAGTGAAAATCATTTTGACTGGGACACTAATATCCTGGAAATGTGTAGCTCGTGGACTGATGGTATTGAATGCTTTCCAATGCATACCCCCTTGCACCCTCATTCATACCTTTTCCGCTATGTGGAAAATTGGCTTTTATGTAGTACCTACAACTTCGTTTGGATAAATAATTCCAGGGGGCATGTCAGGGTTGAATTTGAGATGCCATATTTAACTTGGGGTTTCTAAAATTGCTAACAGAGTTCCATAGTTTTACATGTAAATGTCATGTATGATTTGATGGTTTGATGGGATACATTTTGTTTGGCTTTTTGTCATGCTTTTTGTCAGTCCAGTTAAATGACAGGTTCCTTAAATTAGCTGGTGTATATTTGTCAGCCACCGGTATCTTATAAAAGTTTAGAATGCTGTTTCCTGGGGAAGGGAAGACGTTATCTTCAGAAATGTTCAGTTGCTATTATTTTAATAACTGTCAGATAAATTTATATTTTCAGGACTACACCGATGTTACAGTATTTGTAGGTTTATCATTCTATTAAAACCTGGTATTTCAGGATTATACTGGGGCACTTCTTTCCAAATAAGGGCAAATGTTTCTTAATCTTCAATACTGCCAGTACTGACTGCATGTCGAAGGTGGCACTTTGGTTCCCATTCCAATGGTACCTACAGGTGCTTTCTGGATACGTTTCCCTTATTGTACTGATGAACCAGTTGCAAGATGTTAATGGTATCCATTTCATTGACTATAAAATGAACAGGAAAGCCCAGTTAGAGCTACTGTAAAATCATGTTATTTCTAGTTACTGCTGTGAATCTGTGAGAGAAAATGGGAAGGTACTATTTATATAGCATTTTTAGTTGGAGCTGTCATTACAATACTTGACAATATTTTGCTTGTTTATTTTACAGAAATACCGGTGGAGAAACTCTCAGCAATGCCAGCTCTAATCTCCATTAATATGAACTCCAATCCTGTGGACAAAGATGTCTTGGCTTCCATTCAGTCCTCTATTAAATTTGAACTTTTAACAACCAAGTAAATCCAAACTTGCCTTCTGGCTCAAATTATGCAAGTTGTGTGTATTGTACAAATTTGAAACTTTATTTTCAGTTTTAATTAAATATTATTTATTTTATTGCGTAGTCTCATGCATTTTTAAAATATTCAATTATTCTCATGCAGCTCTTTGCAGCAGTAGTAAGAGACCGGTGGATGCATGTGATCTATTTTGAAAATGGTATGAAATAAAATTTGAGAACATATTGCAAATACGGCATTAAGTATTGTTTCCATGGGTGTCTATATGCTGTACATATAGGCTACTTGTAGGATGAACCTCCATATCTTCACCATTTCTAAACAAATCTCAGTGCCATGCCATTTCACTGGTGGATTACAAAAACTAAGTGTTCGCTAAATGCCAGTCTTGGTATGTCACAGCATTACTATGTTGTAGATACCCCCCCAAAAGCTCAATTTAAATCCAACAGATCCCAACACAAGACCCCTCATTCTATCTCATTTTGAGACTGCCAACTTTTTGTACTTTCATGCTCATAGACTTTAATATTTATTGAATGAGATTCAACATTTTGTGGATGAATTTCCCATAGACTAAACATGGGCACAGCTCCGGTCCTCGAGGGCAGTCTGCGTACTGGTTTTTGCTCCAACCAGTTGCCTTGTTTTTAATTTGTTGACAGCTCTATAAATTACCCTGGTTCAAGCCTGTACTTGAGCACAGTAAAACCATTTGAACACACTTGCAGTCTGCAGCTGTAGCCGGTACTCATACACACCTCAGATAAGATATGATTGACTCAATTAAATAATTAAGACCAGAGGATCGGCCCTTGTCGTGCACCCCTGGCTTAGATGCTTGCTGTAAGTGCAGGTTAGTTTAGCTTGAGCCGGAATGAGTGACGCGCATAACAAGATTGTTGTATGGTTGTCGTAAGTTTCATTGTAAAAAAATTAACAATTTATTTATCACACATCTTCAGAAGTAGGTTACACACTGTCACACGTTTCCTAAAATTACTACTTTCTATGTTAATTTACATGTTCAATTCCCTATCATAAATAAGTGGACAGTCTACAGCAGTAGAAGTCTAAAAAATAAGTATAATAAATACCTAATAAAGTGCTCACTGAGTATATAGAAATATGTATGACTGAGATATATTGTAATACTTCACTAATAAAGGTTATTAAGTTAAATGCAATTTTATTATGCACTTTTTTGACAGAAATGTGCTACCTCTAAATCTCACATTATTTACTGTGCTCGGTGGCAGAAGTAATTGAAAGAGGTACTGTGAAAGTTGAGGTACATTCAGTTTTTGCACCCAACCCCCCAAATTGCAATTTGCCAAATGGCCTCTACCTTTCTGCATAATAAAACTGTTTTTATTTTTATTTTTGAGCAATGCAGCCCTGACATCATCCTAACCGCTTCATTTGTGCCAATTACTGCATTGTCAATTCTTTAGCATTTACTTATTCAAAGTTCATTACATGACATTACTATCTATATTATATTGTATTTCAAGTGCCACACAGCCTATGATGTCCCCCAAGGTTTGGTGCTTGTCAACCCCTCTAAATCCTCTACATGTTTACCTTAGGTCAAATTATCCATTCCCATGGCCTCCAGTTCTACTGCTATGCTGATGACACTCAGCTCCATATTTCCACCAAAACACACACTCCGCCTGAACCACCTATCTCATGGAAATCAAATCTTAGATGCAAACAAACTTTCTCAAACTCAAGTGCAATAAATTAGAAATAATTGACCCAATCCACTCCAATGATGGCTCCACTGTCTGCACATCCCCTGCAGATGACTTTCTGTCCTATCATCTGATAATCTGATAATCATGTAAATCTCATGATAGTCAAAACAGCCTTTTTAAATTTATAATAATAATAATAATAATAATAATAATAATAATAATAATAATAATAATCATTATAATAATTAGTTATTTAGCTGATTATTTTTTTATTATTATTTTTTACTTATAGTTGATGAGACTAAGCACAGGACAATCCCCCCTGGAGTAATGTGGGTTTAAGAGCCTTGCTCAAGTGCCCAACAGCTGTGCAGATCTCATCATGGCTATACTGGGGCTTGAACCACCATCCTTCTGGGTCCCAGTCATGAACCTTAACCACTACATTACATTAGATTACATTAAAGGCCTTCAGTAGACGCTCTTATCCAGAGCGATGTACAATGATGTGCAAATCAAACCCAGGGACAATTACTTTCAGGACACTAGGCAACAGGCTGCCCCATTTAAAGGCAAAAAGCATGCTTTTTCTGCGATGGACAAAAGGGATTAAAAGCAGCAGCATTTTTTACTAGTGGCAACACTGATTTTTTTTATCTTCAAACTATTGTTATTGTCATTAGGGAGCATGTTATTTCAGTTATTCCCCACTGCTTTGCATTAGATATTGTTTAATAAAGCAATAATACATTCTTTTGTACATATTTTCTGTAACACCGTGACCCAGCATTAATTATTGCTTGGCTGCTGTAAATAATTAATATTTAATATTCATAATCTGTTTGATCTGTTGCAAAGATTATTTCAGTGCATCTTTGAAGCTTATACTATCTCTGTCTGTCTTGATTTACGCGCCTTGATTTACGCCTGTGCTTTGAGGCGGAGAAAGGTCGCGCGCAAATCGAGCATCCTTAATTGCGTGAACTTTAGTAAATTCAAGGAATTATATAAAATACCTTTATTTACGCAATGCACGCTTAAATGCATATGCATAAGGATAGGAGCGCACCTTGCGATGACCTGCGTAGATGACAGGTATATGGCGATTCCAGGCCCGTGCGCCAGTTTGATCCAGAAAACACGTTTCCTGGGCAGTGTGCGTCGCAAAAGTTATTTATACATCTGGCCCTTGGTTTTAATGGTTCGTTAAAATATTGGAAAAGATTTTCAATATGCCCAGTGACATGTTCCTTACACACCTTTATTATATTATGTATTCGATCCCAGTGGACTCAGGTCTTTTTTCCTTCTTTTCATTTATGCGCTTACTAAACTCGATGTGCGTATGCTGGCGATCTTTATTGTCGTTAAAATATTGGCCCACAACTCTTCCACTTGGGACAGCATAAAATGCCACATCTCATGACATTTACAGTTTTGGTTCCATTCCGTGACCCATCTGCTAGTGTGAAGGTTTTGGCTTTTTGTATGATGAGATGAATTGGTGGAATTATTCTTATTATTCTTCTTATTATTTAATATACCAAAGGGTCAAAAACGTGGGAAGGAAATGCAGCAACTAATATGATGTTAATCATAAACAATGAATCCCCCCCACACACACAGAAATTAAACCTCCAAATTCAGCACTTCGTGGTGTCGTGGTATTGTTTTTAGTACTACCTGTAAATCTACTTTGAATTAAAAACTGCTTGTGTTGTTCAGTATCCGAGCTGACATAATTCGTTTTCTGCCATATGCTACACTAAAGAACAACGGCGGCGCTTTGAGGCTACCTACATCCCCCAGTCTGATTTGCAACTGAAGCAGCCGAGGGGAGGGGCTCTGCTCCGTAGCCTTTTAAAAAGCTGTTGCCAAACTCGGGCTACATGTGATCGGGAGAGAAGGGAAAAAGTAGTCTGTTCATATTTTCGTTTAATATTTTTGCACAAGCACATCCTTAAAGTGCAAGATTTTGTTCTAACCTGGTCACATTAACCTGTTGCAGTGGCATAACAATGAGAAATGGACTGGTACTGAAAATCTTTCCAGTATTACTATATCAAGGTTTTAATTGGCATTATCCAACGTTTTCAGCATTTTAGGATAGCTGCTTGGAACTCTTGAATGTAATTTTAAAGAAAAATATGATTTAAAAAAAATAGTTGTGTCGTCTGACCAGCTCATCTGAAAAATAATCATGCAAGGTAAGAATGGACTTGACCGACCACACGCTCTATTAATTTTGCATCTCTAAAATAATTCAACATGTTAGAACCATATTGTAGCATGTTACCATTAACGCACCAAAATGAGATACATAATTGTTTCTTTTTTGGTAGTTTAGTTGGTCACTGGTTGAGTTAATAATACAACAATTAAATTGTTCAAATTAGTTTCCACAACATAGATGTGCAAATATACATATGACAGTCCACATGTGACAAGTAAAAATATTGTCTTATTATTGTGTCTTATTATTGTGTCTTATTTGGCTAATTGTATTTTTTTTGCGACGTGATGCAGGTTTTCATAAACCTGCAGTTTTTGCATTGGGTTTTGCATTGACCTTTCCACCACATCAGATGCTCTTTCTATATGCAACATCGGGGGGAAATAAGAGATCTAGAAAAATAAGCTTCTCTGTCTAATTACAGATCTTGCAGTTGCAATGTGTCATTCTTAATATAATTTCCTGTATCTATCTAATTTGACATTTTATGATTGGATTATTGACTCTAAAGGCTGTAAACACGCTCGTTAGTTTCATTTGAAGGGAAAGATAATTGTCTCAAAGAAAAATAGTTGAAAGCCGTGAAACTGGAAATAACGAAGCAGGTTCGTGTTTTTTTCTCTCTCTCTTTCGTTGTGTAGGGTCAACTGTTTCCCCATCTCCAAATATGAGCTCACTGGATTGGAAAATGTGGCACTACGGTTCAGTCTCCCAGAACATGAACAATTACACTTTCTCCACATACTACCAACACTCTCTTCCTGTTGCAGTTATATTCGTCTTTGCCTATATCTTGATTTTCTTTGTATGCATTATTGGTAACATAGTCATTTGCTTTATTTTATTAAAGAACAAACAGATGAGGACTGTCACTAACATTTTTATTCTCAACTTGGCCATAAGTGATCTCCTTGTAGGCATATTTTGTTTGCCTATTACCCTTATAGACAATTTAATAACAGGTAGGTAAAAAAAACTAATGCATCACACATTGTCAGGAATGAACGGAGCTGCCCTAACTTGGTCTTAGCACGAGTGACACTGCATTAGGTTTGCCCCTGCAATATGGGCCAGAGCTGCTCTAACCAGCACTAAATGTGTAATGTAATGAAGTGGCCGCAACATTAGCAATAGCCTCTTACAGAGATAGAGGGTTCAGTTTGCAGGATAACCTGTTCCTCATTACAAAATAGCAGTCCCTCTGGTAATTTGGATGCCTCTGATCTTGCCGGCATCATCTTTGTCAATTCTATAGTGGTACAGTAGATGTCTAGTTGTGAAATACACTATGACCTTACCACAGATCTCTGCAATATCATTCCAATATAATCACAATAAATTACTCTTCAGATTTAAAGCACCTTAGAAATGTATGAGTAATGTGATTTACCTTGTATTAATTAGTGCAGTCACTTTGGAAACTGTCTGAAGTACAGTGTGTTAAATGTGTGATGACAATATTGTGAATTATATTTTTCTTCTGGATTTGCAGGATGGCCGTTTGATGTACTTATTTGCAAGATGTGTGGCCTGATACAAGGAGCAACAGTGTCAGCGTCTGTGTTCACACTTGTGGCCATCGCAGTGGAAAGGTTCTTTGCTCTCCCTGTTTATATTAAATCAAGTCAAATATATTTGTATAGCACCTTGTCACAAGAGGCTTTACAATAGAACATAGGGTGGCCTGTAGCGTAGTGGTTAAGGTACATGACTGGGACATGCAAGGTTGGTGGTTCAAATCCCAGTGTAGCCACAATAAGATCTGCACAGCCGTTGGGCCCTTGAGCAAGGCCCTTAACCCTGCATTGCTCCAGGGGAGGATTGTCTCCTGCTTAGTCTAATCAACTGTATGTCGCTCTGGATAAGTGCGTCGGCCAAATGCCATTAATGCCATGTAACTAATGGAGAACCTGCCCTAAACCCCCACAAGACATAGCCCAGAGCTGTGGTGGCAAGTAAAAACACCTTGATGTTGGGATCACTGCTCCGCTGGCAGTATGGAGAGATAAAATTGAGAGCAGGCGGTCAGGGAAGTGAAATATATAGCAACAGTGCAATATATAGCTATAATCCATAGCTGCAAAATGACTTGGACAGAGATCGAGAACCTGTGCAGTCATGCGGGAGAAACTGCCCAGCCAAATTATGAAGACCCAGTCCAGGAAAAGTGGGGTCACATCTGTTGACAGTGACAGTGATGAACGGAATGTTACCCCACAATACGCTAGTTACAGGTTTATCCTGCCCTGTATCTAGACTATAAATGATCATAAGCCTGATCATAAAGGTGCATATTCAATCTAGATTTAAATATTGAGACTGTGTCCATCTCCCTTATACATTTTACTTTTAATCATTAGCCATGGAGTGCTGAGGTAATATGATTATATTTCTTAGTTCGAGTCAAGATGTGACATGTTGCATTCTGAACAAGTTGTTGATGCTTCAGTGGGGTGTTAGGGCTGCCAGATAGTATGGGGGTATATCACAAAGCAGGATTACCAAGTTAGCTGGACAAGTTTCACCAAGCAAAACCCAGAGCAGCTGTTTTTATTTCAGCCTCTGTTCCAGTTTTGGGTACTGTTAATTTATCCAGCTAACTCTTGCTTCATGATATACACCCCAGGGCATTCCAGTAAACTATCCTAGATGTTGACTAAAGCATGGATCCATTTCTCTGCATCCCTTAATGATAGGAACTGCCTAATTTTAGCAAAGTTTTAGTAAGAAACTTACAATTATTAACCTAAAATGTCCTCTTATGTCAACCCGATTTTGGATAATTTTCTTCAAGATGGCATCTAGTGGTACATGTAGTGCTACATTTTGAGGAAGCTGATGCTAAATTAAAATGAATTGTTATGACCCACAATTAGGTGAAAATTCTAAAGTGAAGAATGATGCCTAGCACTAATAAAACCAGAGTTGCCATGTCTAAGGCAAATCCAGAACAGAGAAAAAACATATTTTCTTTCCTTTTCGTATTCTAGGTGTCGATGTATTGTCTACCCATTTAAACAGAAGCCTACCCAAAAACAAGCCTCCGTCACCATTGCGTTCATCTGGGCCCTGGCTTTCATCATCATGTGTCCGTCTGCAGTGACACTGACTGTCTCCAGGGATGAGTCCCATTTCATGGTGGACAGTCACAATGATACCTATCCACTTTACGTCTGCTGGGAGGCCTGGCCTGAGAAGGGGATGAGAAAGATCTACACCACGGTACTGTTCTCCCATATCTACCTTGCGCCAGTCATCCTCATCATCATCACTTACGCCTGCATTGCCCTCAAGCTCTTCAGGTCTGTCGCCTCCGTCAGGGATATCCATGACGACAGACACAGAGTCTCCAGGAGGAAGATCAGGGTCATCCACATGCTGATATTTTTGGCGCTGCTCTTCACCGTCACCTGGCTGCCCCTGTGGACCCTCATGTTGCTGACAGACTACAGCAACCTTACCGTGAGCCAGCTGAACCTGGTGACAGTCTACATCTTCCCTTTTGCACACTGGCTGGCCTTCTGCAATAGCAGTGTCAATCCCTTCATCTATGGCTACTTCAACGAGAACTTCAAGCGTGGGTTCCAGGCAGTCTTCAAGCTCCAGCTCTGTTGGTTTAAGAAGCGGAAGCATTGCAAAGCATCGAAGAGAAGGATTGGCACCTTGATACATAACCATGTTTTTGTAGAGGTCGAGCCTCACAAGTGTGCCAGTCATGAAAACAGGAAGAGGACTGGTGTAGGTGGAAAAAAACTGAATGAGCTTGTGCTGGAGGACCTTGATTAGAAAATTAATGAATGAATGAGTTCATAAGAATAGTTTATTTCCATGTATTGTCATAAATACCCCAGCCCTTACAAAGGGGGGGGGGTTAGGGTTATTAGGGGGGGGGGGGGGGGCTCATTGGCTCATAAGTAAGAGCAGTCGTCTGGCAGTCGGAGGAATATCCTTAATGGGCAAAACTAAATAAACTGAACATCAATTGTAGGTTGCCCTTTTATGTCTGTCCCAAGGCTTATACATAGAATTTCAACAACCAGTTCAGTTTTTCTCCATCACTGAGCCAAAGCAGTTCAATATGCACTTAACATGAAAATCATAGTAAAATGCATTTATTTATCCAACCTCTGGCAAGGTTTTAATGAAGAGAAGATGTGCACTGTAATTCTGAATGAAACATATTTTACAAAGCAAAAACAACAGAAAATGTGTCACCGTCCAAATACTTATGGACTGCCCCAAATATGATGTATATATACAGTATCTGGACAGTAGTACAATTTATGTATTTTTGGCTTTATACCCCAGCATTGAATTTCAAATAAAATTCTGAATAAATTATTTTATTTTGCTGGATTAACAAGTAAATGTGCCGAATAATCAATGTAGCCTATTGTAATTGAGAAATGATCATGACAAAGAGATACTAGATTGTTTAACGAAGATGCCAGTAATCAGAATAATTAGAATACTAAGCCTGTAGCAAAAAATCCTAAAGCTTTCTGAATTCTACCTCACTTACTCACTCACTTCTATAAAACGGGTAGGACAAATCTCGCAATCTGATTGGTTCATAGCGGTGATACATTGTCTGTACAACGGAGAGGTCCGGTCCATTGTCTCGATTGGTCAGTTTGCGTTCCAGCCGTGACAATATCCACGATATACGCACGACTAAATGGAATATTCACATCTTCTAATGTTTGTAGATCACCGTTATCTACTTTGTAAACGAAATTAACGTAATTTAACATCATCTCGCCGTAGTCAATCACCTTGCAACAATGTTTGCCCAGAATTTGCACGCAAGAAACAAAATAGTTAATGGAAACTAGCTATCCGATGCGGGTCTTCATATGCAAGAGGTACTTGTATCAGAAAGCAGGCATAAGTGCGAGAGGTTTAGTGTGGCCGAAACATGGAAACATTGTGGACCGGAGAAAGCAAAGCAGCCCTTCGCCAAATTGTACACATAAACATTAAAAAGGAATACTCTTGTTTGCTCACTCGCGGTAGCTTCCAGGCTAACTAGCTAGCGAATTTGGGAGAACAACATTAGAGTTTGCATAGCACCCAACGTTGCATAACACCCACCTGGCACTATTTACAACCATACGGGAACTACTTCATTGTAAATTATTCTTGTAATGAAACTGTTTATGAAACAAAATGTTTATAATATCTATATTATGTTTGCCTAACCGTTTTGTAAAAGCAATAACTCACTCCAGGACGTTACGGAATGTAGGCCCATTAACGAGGACGGTAATCAGGACGATTACGAGCGGCGAGGGAGGAGCATATCTATAAAAGGGGGGGGGGGGACATTTGCCTGCTACATAAACAAAAACACGGCCGATCTGTCAGGGCACAGAAAAGACGTCATTGTATCTTTATTAATTGACAGTGACTCAAGCGATACCAGCAATCACCTGCTGGTTGCTCTTCTGTATATGAAGTATATTTCGTTATTTTCGCTCATTCACTTATTGTGGCATAGCCTATGTATTGCACTCTGCTATTTAGTGCTAAAACTTTATCGGCTGTCATTGTATACCTGCTCACTCATTTTATTGTAATTTCAATTCAAATTGCTATGAGAAAAAAAAAGCATGGGTAGATATGACTGACGTATTTTGCATAAACCACAAACATCTGGAAACCATGGAAAATGGAAAATAATTAGGTTTTTCAGTCTAGAGTTATGTATGATGGAAGGAATTGTATATTTTCCCATCTCATAATGTCCTGCTGCTTTGACAATATAGTTATTGCGAATGTAATGGCAATAAAGCATCTTGAATTGAATATAACCTTCTAAAAATGTTTTTGTACAATGCACATATTGAATTGTAGTTATTCGAATGGCCTACCTCCTAATAAACCCATTGCACATTTATTCTGCAGAGTATGTGAGGGTCACAAGAGTCCGCAATTACTGGGATCATATTGGAGACTCATTTCAGCACACATTCAGACTTTGTATCTTTTATCATGTGTTGCAGCATATTAATAATAACATGAATTATGGCCAAGCTGAATGGAAAGCAATCACAGCAGATAAAATGTTTGCAATTTTATGCAGGTAGCTGGACTCCAGAGACACAATCCTACACCTCAGCCACCTCTTTGACACGTCTTTGATTATACCTCATTCATCAATAGTCAGTCTGCTGTGCTCTTTTAGATTGCCTCTGTACAATTACATTACATTACATTAATGGCATTTGGCAGACGCTCTTATCCAGAGCGATGTACAACAAAGTGCATACCCATAACCAGGGATAAGTGCGCTGAAAGACCCTAGAGGGAAGTACAATTTCAACTGCTACCTGTACAACAAAGTTAAGGACCAGGGCCTATTTGAATTTTTTTTTTTTTGTTAAACAAATAAACAAACAAACAACAAAGCAAAAGTGACCAAACTTAACTAGCCAAACACTGCTTGCCTAGCCAACTAAAAATACTGATACACAAAAAAGTAAATCACAGAAAGACAACAATTAAGGTTCACAGGGAGGTAGGGAGGGACGGGGAGAGGTGCTGCTTGAAGAGGTGCGTCTTCAGTTTGCGTTTGAAGGTGGGGAGAGATTCTACAGTTCTGACCTCAACGGGGAGTTCATTCCACCACCGTGGAGCCAGAACAGACAGTAGTCGTGAGCGTGAGGTGGAAGTTCGGAGAGGGGGAGGTGCCAAGCGGCCTGTGGAGGCAGAACGAAGAGGTCTGGCAGGAATGTAGGGTCTGATGATTTTTTGTAGGTAAGCTGGGGAAGACCCCTTAACTGCTTGGAAGGCTAGCACCAATGTTTTGAATTTGATGCGAGCCATGACAGGCAGCCAGTGGAGGGAAGTAAGCAGGGGGGTGACATGTGAATATTTGGGAAGGTTGAAGACCAGATGAGCTGCTGCATTCTGGATAAGTTGGAGGGGTCTGATGGCGGATGCTGGGAGGCCAGCCAAGAGGGAATTGCAGTAGTTCAGGTGGGACAGAACCATTGCTTGGACCAGGAGCTGGGTCGAGTAGGGGGTGAGAAAGGGGCGGATTCTCCGTATGTTGTATAGGAAGAACTTGCATGACCGGGTCACCGCCGCAATGTTCTCGGAGAGGGACAGTCTGCTGTCCATCACCACGCCGAGGTTCCTTGCACTGGGTGATGGCGTAAGTAAGTTTCCCCAAGGGAAATGGAGAGATCCAGATGGGGAGAGGTATTAGCAGGGATGAATATCATTTCAGTCTTACCTGGGTTGAGCTTTAGATGGTGGTTGTCCATCCAGCTCTGGATGTCACTCAGGCAAGCAGAGATACAGGCTGAAACCTGTGTATCAGATGGTGGGAACGAGATGAAGAGTTGGGTATCGTCCACATAGCAGCGGTAGGATAGCCCATTTGCAGTGATCACAGGGCCAAGGGAACGAGTGTAAATCAATCAAATGGCCAGAGCCTCTGCAATTACGACATCATGGGTGAGCGCAGATTTCCAGGAATTGTAGGACGCATCGACTGACATCATGCCAAACTGCTGCTAATGAAATAAAATATTTAAACAGAAAGCAGTTCCACAGTGTAATCATGCAGGGAACGTGCAGAGAAAACGATTAATGTCAGTGTCGATTGCCCTGGACCCATGCATGACACCAATGCCTTCCAGAAGTCCAGTCTGTACCACAGAGACTTGGTTCAGACATGGAATGGTCAGTTTCACATCCTAGGAGAAACCCAGAAACCCTGGGTCCATACCAGGATCATGGAAATCCGACCCCAACACAAGTCTGGTACAATATTGCCCTTGCCTCAAAGCGACAGGTCCAACTTTGGAGATCAGGATACTCTGCATGAAGAGGAGGAACCATGTCCTGGATCCTGAAACCAATGAAATTATTGGAGTACAGGGCCAAGATGCATATCCACAGTAGTGGAGCAGGAGCATTTTAGTTTGCCTTTAGTCTTATTTGGAAAAATGTTTCGGCCCCCCTTGAAATGTTTACCCCTTGCTCTGCTAAGCATTTCAATTAATCAACTGATATGCATCATCTACATTAAACTTTAATTTGAACAGATTATATTAATTTAATTCACCAAAAAATAGATAATTTTCTTAATGTGTCAAGAAGAGACTGAAGAACAGAAAGCCTTTCCTTGTGTTTCCTCTCCTCTACTCTGCTTTTCTTTTCTGTTCTCATGTGGTCCAGAACCTCATGCACAGCTGGTTGCCGCGATTCTGAAAAGACAGTGAAGCAGTCAAGGTCACTTGTGCTCAGATTTAGAGTACACTCACTTGGGATAACATGAAGTTGTCTTATTGTTTTATTTGATATGTGTAGACCCCAGATGTGAAAGGACATCATCCACAATTTCATTTCAAGGTGTCAGTGGGGTAGGTCGGTAGCTTGGCAATGGATTCCACGCTGGTTGAATTTTGTTTCATTAGTCTGATGCATTTTTCATGCTCACTTTTAAGCAGCATTTTCCAACAGAAATTGCAGCACAGAATGATGCCATCTGCTTGCCGATTTTCTCCCAAGAGATTTTTTATTTTTATTTTTTTACATTGAGGAGACATTTTTCATAATGAGACATAAGAAAGAAAGGTAGAGACATAGGTCAAATTGAAAATAACAGCTTACCAAAGCAAACCGTTTGGCACATCATTAAGAAGAAAGAGAGCACTGGTGTATATTGGGATCATTGCAAATGAAAGAAGCCATTATGAGGCTGAGTAATCAACAACATGAGATCAAAAACAGTCAGAGACTGGCGTGGATGTGTCAGTGACTACTAATATTTCAAAAACAGATTTACAGAGGTTACACTGCCGAGGCTACACAGCAAAAACAGCATGGCCAGGTCACACTTCTGGTAGCCGCAACAGAATTCATTCTTAAGTGTGCAGAAGTTCAAGCAAATGCCTCCAAACTCATTGGACGGTGCTCCGTCCTACTGCAAGGCAATGATCCAAACATGCACCAGTACTCTCTTTCCTTCTCAATGATGATTCCTTCTCAGCAACTGTTTTGGTAAGCCTATAGTTTGGCCTATGTCTCTGACTATTTTGTTTTATTCATCAGCCTCATAATGGCTTCACTGGCTTTCATTTACACAACACTTGTCCTTATATTGACAAATGCCAATCCAAAGCAATCAAAATCCCATAATCAAGACAGATTTCTTATACTTGCACTAAGGAAGCGATTGAATACACCTGACTAATCAGAATCAGCTGACCCAACTGTCCAATTACATTTGGTACCCAAAAATGAAGGGACTATGCATAAAAAGTGATGTAATTCCAACATAGATTGTCCCAATCCAGGAACACCTGTCTCCCTCCCCCCTCCATGTCCAACATTACTGTTTCTTGTCATTACTGGGTGTACTTAATGTCCTGCTAAATGCGTCAAGTAACAAAAAAGAAATAACAATTCAAAAGTGATAAAAGAGTACAATCAGACAAGAGATTAATCGCAGCATCCTCAAGGAATATATTACTAACTTTAATAATGGTGTACACAGTGAGAGCAGAGTTCACTTTTCAAGGATCACTGCAGAGAATGACAGCAACTCTATTGTACTGTTCAACTATCGATTGATTATTAAATCCCAGGCCAGTCTCTGCATTCTTAACCAAGCTTCTCCCTGAAAGTGTGAGGAATTTGCTATTTAAAAAAAATTATAAAGTAACAACGATTAGAGCTGGTATTGTTAGAAACATTGGTAACCTAGAAGTTTACAAGTATTTCTGAGGCAGAGCTCTGCTCATCTTGACCCTGTTCCTACCACATTTTGAAAATAATATTTTTAAGGGTATCTCCACAACTGCTCTTAAGATAGTGAACACATCTCTGGAGACTGGAATCTTTCCCAAGGCTTTTAAAACTGCAGTTGTGAAACCTCTTTTGAAGAAATCAATCATTTAGATTCTAGTGTCCTAAGCAACTACAGGCCTATATCCAATTTACCGTTCATGGGCAAGATACTTCAAAAGGTAATTTTTTACTTTAGAGAAGTTCCAATCAGGTTTTAGATCTAATCACAGTACAGAGACCGCTCTAAGATAGTTAATTATCTTAGACTCAATGCTGATGCTAACGTTGTTTCAGTTCTAATTATTTTAAGATTATTTTACTTGTCTACAAAGCTCTGAATGATTTAGCTCTTCCTTACATTTCAGACTCTTTGTTGTTTTATGTCCCTTCACGAGCCCTCAGGTCATCTGCAGCTCATTTATTAATTGTTCCCCATGGTTCACAAAAGAAAATTGGGCATGCGGCTTTTAATCATTACGCCCCTAAATTATGAAACACCCTGCCAATTAATGCATTTTTTATTTTATTTGATATCACTTTTAGCTATATCTAGCAGCTGATTTTTTCTTCTTGCTTTTAACTTTGTGCTACGTCTAGCAGCACTGTTTTTAGCACTGTTTTTATTCCTTTCTCCCTGTTTTTATTTTGTATACAGTTTTTAAAGTCAAATAAATGTATTTTTTGGTTGGCTGTTGTGTGGAATGACAGTATATATTCCCACAATCAGTGTTATCTCAGTTCAGGGAGGCACATGACAAAGTGTTTGTCTTGTTTGTTTGTTATGTGTTTCCACAGTGTTTTATTTGTGTTGTCTCTGTAATTCTTTGTAATTGGCTTAATGTAAAGCACTTTGAGCTACATTTTATGTATGAGGTGTTATAGGTGCTATATAAATAAAGTTTATAAAACTATTATTATTATTATTATTATTATGAAACATAAACCTACATATTCACAAATGCATTAATTCATTGTCACTTTTATTTTTTCTCAAGTCTTCTGAAAGTCCAGGAGTCTTTTGGAATTAGGCATGATCTCTCTGCCCGGGAGAGGTAATATAAATATATATATAATATAATCAGTAACCTTAGGATAGTGCAGTGGGACCCATGTATTATGGCCATGTATCATGGCCAAACTAGTTAGCTAGTTAGTTAGCTACCTAATAATGCTAATGTTACTGTCACGTTTCATGCTTGTCATGTCATGTTTTATGTTTAGTTATTGTCTTGGTTATGTTATTGTCATGTCACGTACTATGTCAGTCTTGTCATGTCACATTATGTAGTTTATTCATGTCACAGTTGCGAACTGATTTATGTTTGTTTCATGTTATGTGGTTCTGTTCATTGTTTAGCATATACTTTTTCATGTCTTTCTGCAAACCTTGCCTTCATGCTTTTTCTCTCTCTCCCTTTCTGTCACTCATGCTTCCCTAATTGTTTCAATTTCCCTTGTCTTCTTACTAATGTACTAACTTTAGATCAGGATTGGGTAATACTAACATTCTAACCATGTGTTCATGTTTATCTTACGTTTCTTGTGCATGTCATTTACTAATTTACTAACGCTAGGGCAGGATAGGTTTATTACTAATGATTACTAATAATCTTGTTAACTTGTCAATCCTCCACACCTGATTTCCATTCTCATGATGCTCTCAAGCTAATTGTCTACACCTGTCTACACCTGCATATAAAGCTCAGTTTCATGTCATGTCTTTGCAAAATTGTTGCCCCCTGCTTGTCAGTGCACTGCTTTAGCGGGTTTGGCCATTGTCTTCCCGTTACGATCCAAGCCTGTTTATTGACCAAAGATTATTGACTTCTGTTTTGTTGACCATTGCCTGCCTGTACCATGACTTTGCCTGCTGCCCCGTAGAGCAGACTTCGGTCATCGACACCTGAGCCTGCCTACCGTCCGCCTGTACTTCTGCCCCGCTAACAGCTTTCCTGGCAACTGGACTTTTTGCATGGTGTACCGATTACGAGACTGCCTTCTCCCTGTTTTGGCTGGATTTTATGTGTACGAACATTAGTTGTTTTTTGACTACTCTCTCTGGATATTCCCCGAATAAAGCCCTGACGGGACTTTATTACACCCCTGTTTCTGAGTCGTGCATTTTAGGTCCAACCTCCCACGCACCTGTCTGTTACCATTCATTCGCAGGGGGGCTGGAGCCTATCCCAGCATACATTGGGCGAAAGGCAGGAATACACCCTGGACAGGTCGCCAGTCCATCTCAGGGCACATACACCATTCACTCACACTCTCATACCTATGGGCAATTTAGACTCTCCAATCAGCCTAACCTGCATGTCTTAGGACTGTGAGAGGAAACTGGAGTACCCAGAGGAAACCCACACAAACATGGGGAGAACATGCAAACTCCACACAGAGAGGCCCCGGCCGACCGGGATTCAAACCCAGGACCGCTGTGAGGCGGCAGTGCTACCCACTGCACCATCCGTGCAAATTATTCCAGGCACTGGACACAAAAATAGCCTACGACTGTCAGTGTATGATTTCATTTTATAAAAGAGGAAGGACAAATCTCACAATCTTATTAGTTCATAGTAGTGATATAACTTCAATATACCACTGCTGTGCGCTCTAATGCTTGTTTATAGTTCTATTTTATCACTCCGCAGCGCTTCTCCTAATAATAAAATGAGTGTACCTACGCAACATGATCCCACTAATGTTGGACAGATTATAAATGCTTGCACAATGGTACAAATACACATCAAAAAGGCATAAACTCTTGTTTACTCACTCACAGTAGCTTGCATGTGAACGAGGTAACGGGCAAATAATGTGGCAAAACAACGTTAGAGTTTTTGCATAGCAACCATGATAACTGTTTTAATTGGATTGTGTCTGTCGCATCTATATTATTATGTTTGGTACCATATAGAAATTTTATCACAGCTAAGGGGCGTTGTTCGCCCTGAAGCGCTGCTAGCTATGTACTATGCCCTGGAGTGAGTTGTTGCCTAGATAATTAAGAACAGAAAGATGGCAAGCAGTGGCGAGTAGCCTGTAAAGCTAGAAAGAACTGGTCAGTCACTACGTTACCCTCATTTTACAGGGCTGATGCCAGCTACACTTGTGTTAAAAAAAATAGCAGTACAACATCAGTAACCTGATGAACCACTGATATTAGTAGTAGTGATATTTCTGCATGGCATACTTGTAGATGTAGTAGTATAATAGAAAAACAACAGACCCAACTGTCATGACATGCACACTGCTTGTTCTGAGTAATTGACTCATTCATTGAAAGGGGCCTGTTCAAAATAATAGCAGCGTGGAGTTTAATTAGATATTTCATTAATTCTGTGAAAAAACTGGTGTCATTAATTGTCCTTTATTAAGGATGAAGGGAAGCAAATGTTTCACACATTGTTATAAAATATATTTCCTTCTGAATTGCTAAGTAAAATGGGCCATTCCAAACATTGTTCGGAGGAACAATGTCATTTCATTAAAAAGTTGGAAAACGTATAAAGAAGTTGTAATGCTTCTTCTGTCTGGTACCGTAATGGCGGAGCTCAAGCAGAGTGGGGGAGCAAATACTGGGTATTCACAATGCCTTTATTTACTATATCCCCACATCGACCATACGAGCCAGGTCTCACGGCTTCTATTCTACATTTACATATATGAATAGTGTCCACACGTCAAAACATCACCGTTAGAAATCATAACAATAAAAGAGAAATGTGTAATAGCTATCCTCTTTGTCGGTAGGCGAACTCTCAACTCTCCGACTTTCGCGCCAAGCGCGGGGCAGTGACGTTGCTTACGCACACACGCAACCCAAACATCAACTCTTAAAGAGACATACCACATTTCTTGACCGTTACAAAGTGCAGCAAATTATAGGATGCTCAGCTAAAATGATCTCAAATGCTTCAAAATGGCAACAAAAACCCGAAACATGCGGAAGAAAATGAGCAACTACTGTTAAAACGGATTGAAATGGCAAAGATTTAGCCATTCATCAGCTCCAGAAAGATCATCAAAATGATCTACAATTACCTGTAAGTGCTGTTACAGTCGGAAGATGTTTGAAGCTAAGCTATCAGCAAGAAGCCCCTGTAAAGCACCATTGTTGAAAAAAGGACATGTGCAAATTTGCCAAGGAACACATTGATTGGCCCAAAGAGAAATGGCGTAACATTCAGTGGACTGATGAGAGTAAAACTGGTCTTTTCGGGTCTAATGATCGTCGACAGTACGTCAGACGACCCCCAGGTACTGAATTCAAGCCACAGTACACTGTAAAGAGAGTGAAGCATGGTGGTGCAAAATCATGGTATGGGGATGTTTTTCATACCATGGTGCTGGGTTTGTATACCAGGGATCATGGATCAGTTTGAATACATCAAAATAGTTGAAGAGATTATTGCCATATGCCGAAGAGGAAACGCCCCTGAAAGGGGTGTTTCAACAAGACAACAACCCCAAACACACGAGTAAGTGAGCAACATCTTGGTTCCAGACAAAAAGGATTGAGGTGGCCAGCTCAATCCCCCGACCTCAACCCCATTGAAAAATTGTGGGGTGAAAAATGCAGTTTCTGAAGCAAAACCCAAAAATTCACAGGAACTGTGGAATGTAGTTCATGAATCCTGGGCTGAAATACTTGTTTCTAGGTGCCAGAAGTTGGTTGACTTGATGCAACACAGACATGCAGCAGTTAACAAAAACAATGGTTATACAACTAAATATTAGTTCAGTAATTGTGAAAGTGAAGTTAAATTTTGAAAGATTTCTTCAGATTATACAGTAAGTGTTTGAGTTTGAAGAGAAAAATGTTGACACTGCCATTTTTTATTTAAAAGAATAACACAGACTTGATAAAATGTTTTAATGCTTTGATTTGGAATTTAATGTGTAATGTTTCCACTACATTTGAAATATGGAACTAAAAGCTATTAAAAAATATTAGCACTTTATTCACTTTTTTGAATGCACTGCTGTATCAAGGGCGTAGTGGTTAAGGTAAATGACTGGGACATGCAAGGTCGGTGGTTCTAATCCCGGTGTAGCCACAATAAGATCCGTACAGCCGTTGGGCGCTTGAGCAAGGCCCGTAACCCTGCATTGCTCCAGGGGAGGATTGTCTCCTGGTTAGTCTAAATAACTGTACGTCGCTCTGGATAAGTGCGTCTGCCAAATGCCAATAATATATATATATATAATATTTATATGAATGCAGCTGTACCTTCCTTGCAGACATAATCACAACCATGACAGTTAGATGAATGCTTTGTGAGCCATTTGATGTGAAGTCTGAGATGTACTTTGTCAGCTGTAGCATGCTAACTGTAGGAAATAATGAAAGTCGCAGAATTTAACACTAAGAACACTAAGATTATCCGTGTTAACATTATTGTAGCGGTGACTATTGTGTGCTGGTCAACCAGCTAAGCCACTGGTACAATAACTTTTTCAGTTAGCATGCTACAGTTAACAAAGTAAATCTGAGATCAAAGATCGTTTTCCAAATACCAAGGAACTTTTTCCATAGATGGAGCGATGCAAAAATTTCTCCCATCTTTTAACCCACAATTTAGATTCAGCCATCACCAGCTTCCGTTTGGATATACTTGGAAAATATTTTCCCTGAGATGTTTCCACATTGCCTACATTGCCTCTTCACTAAGGTAGCTCATCAACTACAGCAGAGACAGAGCAGAGTGACCGCTATTTATACCGCTATGTTTTTGTTCCAATCCCAGAATATTAACAATCTGTTAATTTTTCGTAATTAAATTAAATATAGCAAATTTGTAATATTGACAAATGATCGACTGGTTTAAGGTCACAATCTGATTTGAAAAATATGTGTTTATGGAAAACTTTCACATTAATCTTAGATATGAAGCAGACAGCTGGGTGATATTATCCTTCACTGTGCGGCACACTTCAAAGGTAACCAAGCAATAACTGACCCAATTAAGTGATTACATTTGGTTATTTTAGTGTAGTTTTTGTAAATATAAGATAATGCAGAAATGTGCCTCTCTATATACTGAAAGCACACCCAGGCTGTATGGCTTGTTAGTTCTGATGAAATTCCCTATTGTGGGGAATTCCAGGGAATAGTTGGACAACAACAGCCAAAGGCAATAATCATGCTAATAATCAATACTCTCACAGGGAACAGGCATTCAGAGGTTCCTCCAAGGGTCCACGGTCCCAGGACCTCCATATATATACACCACAAATGTCCTTGGGGTATGTTACAGCCAATTCCACACTGTAGCTCCTGACATCATATATCATTCCAAGTGAAGTGGAGCTGGAGTTGGTCGTTTTTCAGTCTTGGATATCCAGCTCTTGCGAGGCCAATTGAGGAATTATATTTTTAGTCTGTTTTGCCGTTGCATACTTGTACAAAAATCATTGTACATAGGAACACTATTATATATGTTTTGCTCTCTGGAACACAATAAGCCCAGCTATGAGATTCTCTGCATGGCATAGACTATTCCCTTCTTCATGCAAGTACAGTATATATTCTGCTTTATTACAATAACAACTGAGTAGCATTTTAGCAAATTAAATTATATTTACAATGGTTTATAGTTTGTTAAGCTTGCTAGTGCGTGCTCCATCTCAAGATATTTAATCAGCCAATTACGTGGCAGCAACTTAATGTATAAAGCATGCAGACGTGATCAAGATGTTCAGCTGTTCCTCAGAACAAATGTCAGAATGGGGAAGAAATGTGATCTAAGTGACTTTGACCCTGGAATGATTGTTGGTGCCAGACAGAGTTGATTGAGTATCTCAGAAAATGTTGATCTCCTGGGATTTTCACAAACAACAGTCTCTAGAGTTTGCAGAGAATGGTACGAAAAACAAAAAACATCCAGTGAGCTGCATTACTACAGGCAGAAATGCGTTATTAATGAGAGAGGACAGAGGAGAAGGGTCAGACTGATCAAAGCTCACAGGAAGATGACAGTAATGCAAATAACCACACATTAGTAGTAGGCAGAAGAGCATCTCTGAACACACAATGGATCAAACCTCTAAGTGGATAGGCTACAGCCTATATGTCATTTATTAAGCCATGTCTAATAAATTCCTAATATAGTGCTCACTGAGTGTATATTACTTCTTTCTGAGGGTGAGAAGAAAAAGAAGGCAATATTCCAAATAATTCTCTGAAAAATCTATGAGCTCTGGCTTTCTGCAGCAGTACGAGTAGTGGAGGATGTAGGGGTACGTTGAACCACAGAAAAACTGAGGAAGGGTAAGAAAGCTTACTTTTTTTCCTCAATAATGAATAAAAAAGTCTATGAGCTCTCACTTTCTGCAGGAGTAGGAATAGTGGAGGACATTACATTACATTACATTATTGGCATTAGGCAGACGCTCTTACCCAGAGCGACGTATAGTTGATTAGACTAAGCAGGAGACAATCCTCCCCTGGAGCAATGCAGGGTTAGGGGGCCTTGCTCAAGGGCCCAACGGCTATGCGGATCTTATTGTATACCGGGATTAGAACCACCAACCTTGCGTGTCCCAGTCATTTACCTTAACCACTACGCTACAGGCATCCCCCTGTTAGATCACCTGGAATTCTCAATTGTTCATTTCTCCATGTGGTATACATTGCTCTGACCAATACATGCTCAATGGCAAACTGATAATCGTCATTGCAACATGTAAATAATTTGAATCAATATTGTCCTGATGTGCATGTCGATAGTGCTGGAGGTTCTTCATGAGTTTTTACTTTGTAGCAGAACCTGGTGTGTTGAGTTTCATTGCTAAATGATGAATAAGAAAATCCACATGTACAAGCAAGCAATCAGGGGTGCGTTTCCCGAAGCCTTCGTAACGCTACGTCGTTCGTGAGCTCTACCTTAACGTTTCAGCGTGTTTCACGAAACGTTCTTAGCTAAGTATACATTCTGTACGTCTTACTTTCGTAAGGTTGGTCTGGACCACTCTTAGCTTTACCTTAGCGATGTTGTCAGTGGCCACCACTGTTACGACCGCAAGCCTGTGAAATCAGCTGTTGCTCTTAACTACATCTCAATCTGTTAAGCAATATGTACACTAATAATTTTCAGTTGTAGTTGGCTAATAATATTACTAAAATACCACATTAATGACACTGTTTTTTTAAAACCTCATTAGAGAAAATGGTGACTTACACCAGTGATGTGATGGTGCTTCTGCCAAATAAACCCTGATTGTCATTTAAGGCACTACGACAAAGATATTAAAATAATATAAATAAAACATGACATGCCAAAGAATGCATATTGCTAGATGGCGTAGCCACAAACCGTATCTCTAACCGTATATATAATTTGTCGAAAATTATATATACGGTTGGATAATTTAGTTTGTAGATTTTTAATTCTATTAATACGTTCCCATCAGTCGTGATGGATGCAATATTTGTAAGTATTCCTGTAGTGTTTTATTCATGAATAACACTACTTTCTCTCATAACGCATTCAAACAGTCGCTGCACGCAGAAGGTTGTTTATTGGGGGAAATGTTCACAGGGTCGAGGGGAAAAGGAAATGGGAAAAGGGTATCCTTCTTGTGTCTGTAATCCATTCTCAGTGTCCTAGTCCATAATCCAAGTTCCAAGGCCAAGCTAGTTTCACATTAGAATCTAGGATCAAGCACAAAACAGTCGTGATCCAAATTCCAAAAACAATTGGAACTTTACTTAGGTATTAGACAATGAAGGTAGTGGGTAATGAAGCATTGAAATGGATTCTTTTAAATATGTAGTACTTCATCATGTATTACAGAAATGATAAAAAAAATCTCTATGCTCTATAGAGATTCCGATCTTATACAGAGCAACTACACAGATTACATTTAGCCTAAAATGGAGTTGGGAATTAAACCAAAACCTCGGGGTTTACAACAATCCCAGTTCCCTAACCATTATGCTACAATGCCATCCATACAGGTGGAACTGAGCTCAATACAGTTGTGAAAACAAACACAAAGGTTAAACTGGATTGCACCTATACCTTGGCAAAATGTGACATAGTCCCAGAGATCTTTGGCTATCACTGACGATTGTTTTGACATTTTAACAATAGTTGACTGGTTTATCCAACAGATCCAACTGCCAGTAACCAAATTAGCGTGGGTGTTATTGATTCTCAAAACTCCAAGTTTATGAATGATTCAATGTCTGTACCAAGATTATTCATGACATAATAGGTAAAACTATCTCGTTTGACAATTGCATGCCTTAATGCAAAAAACATGTGAAATGTCACATTATTGTTTCAGTGGATTAACCCAATATAAAATTAATTCATCCTCTTGCTTCAATGGCTAGATCTTGACTGTGCATATTGCTTGAAAATAAATCAAGGAAATTTTAAATCTTAAAGCTCATTACCTGAAGTTATAGCCACAGGGCTACAATAACTGGAAATAATAACAGAAAAGTGTCTGATTTAATTAATAACAAGCTGCAGGCTACAGGCACATCTGTAGAGTCATGCCGGAAAACAAACACACTTTATAATCCCATGTGAGATTAGAACTATCTACAGTTAATTTGTAGAATTTTAGATCACCTCTTTATACAAAATGACTTTTCTCCCATTCAGAATGTATTCCATGCTGTTATTGAAGTTCCCAGATGGACAAATGCAAAGATGGAGGTGAGACCATTGAAATATTAGCAGTGCAATTGATATTTATTCCTGTACATATGCATACACAAAAAGTGCTAAAAGTCTCCCGCAGGGGGATTATACCAGTTGTTGGGTTTCTTTCTACATTGATTTCCCACAGGAATTATATGGGTGATTATTTCTTAACTGTTCCAAACCAGCTGAGAAAATGTAAAAAAATAATAATAATTGAGATTTGTCTGAAAAAGTCTTCTTAAAACAAGTCCGCTTTTTAAAACACATTAAAAATCATTAATGTCTGGTCTTCACTTTACAATCTCTATTGTGAAGAAAACTAAAAGAAATGCATATAGTGATCGGATGTTCAATGTCATTTATTTCCGGTGTGTGGTAACACCATGGACAACACATCATTCATGTTAAAAAGCAGTTTGAGAAGTAACACCACAGATAATTTCTTCAAAGCTAACATACAATTTTAGCTAACTAGCAAAAAGACGTGGAAAAACAAAGTATCCACCATTCATTATTATTTGACATCCAAAAACTATACTCCATGTTATTTACAAGTAACATCATAGAAAAAAGTTTGGGACATAAGAGTTTTTGTTAAATTTCACATATAAACATTTAACAATTTCAAAAAAAAAATTCTATTCCCTAATCATAAAAGAGGTTAATCCATCAATTTTCTGACATTAAGTATGTTTTTCATTTTTGTATTGCTCGGACATGGTTTGCAACACAAATCAAAGAATGACCCATATATGTCATCTCCACCCACTCTCAAATGTTTTTTTTTTCTAGACGGTTAATTATGTGGTGGTGGAATCTCAGAAGCTGCAAGGCCCTGGAACTAGTCCTTGTACATCAACAATGTATGTCTACTTAAGTTGTGCACCATCCCTTTGTTTTGTGACATTAACCTACTTTTTCAAGATAACTCGAGAACTATATATCGGAACAAATTATCCACTTGAAGCTTGAATCACATAACATTTTCTTTCATTCAAGGTGCATCTCAAAAAAGTAGAATATCATGGAAAAGTTCTTTTTTTTCTGTAATTTAATTCAAAAAGTGAACTTTTTATATATTCTAGATTCATTACATATAAAGTGAAATATTTCAAGCCTTTTTTTGTTTTAATATTGATGATTATCATGAAAAATACAAAAATACAGTATCTCAAAATATTATAATATTAAATAAGGCCAATCAAAATAATACAGATATGTCGACCTTCTGAAAAGTATATTAATTTATGCACGCAATACTTGGTCGGGGCTCCTTTTGCATGAATTACTGCATCAATGCGGCATGGCATGGAGGCAATCAGCCTGTGGCACTGCTGAGGTGTTATGGAAGCCAAGTTGCTTTGATAGTGGCCTTCAGCTCATCTGTATTGTTGGGTCTGATGTCTCTCATCTTCCTCTTGAGATTCTCTATGGGGTTCAGGTTAGGTGAGTCGGCTGGCCAATCAAGCACAGTAATACCATGGTCAGCAAACTAGTAGTTTTGGCACTGTGGGCAGGTGCCAAGTCCTGCTGGAAAAGGAAATCAGCATCTCCATAAAGCTTGTCTGCAGACGGAAGCATGAAGTGCACTACAATCTCCTGGTTGATGGCTGCATTGACTCTGGACTTGATAAAACCCAGAAGCTCCCACAAGTTCTTGAATCGGCATTGCTTGACAATCCTCTCAAGGCTGTGGTCATCCCTGTTGCTTGTGCACCTTTTCCTACCACACTTTTCCCTTCCAGTGAACTTTCCATGAATATGCTTTGATACTTTGATACAGCACCCTGCAAACAGCCAGCCCTTTCAGCAATTACCTTCTGTGGCTTACACCCCTTGTGGAGTGTGTTAATGACAACTTCTGGACAACTGTCAAGTCAGCATGATTGCCTGACCAAGTATTGAGTGCATAAATGAACATATTTTTCAGAAGGTCGACATTTCTGTATTATAAATCCTTTTTTTGATTGGTCTTATGTAATATTCTAATATTTTGAGATACTGGATACTGACCATAATCATCAAGATTAAAACAAAAAAAGGCTTGAAATATTTCACTTTATGTGTAATGAATAATAGAATATATGAACGTTTCACTTTTTGAATTAAATAAAATTTAATTCAATATTATAATATATTTAATTCAATATTATAATATATATTATAATAATTCTAAACTATAGAAATGAAAGTAATCATTGCTAGAGAAATGCCAGTGGGAAATATTTTAGTATTTGTTCATATGAAAAAATCATATATTGTATATATTTATACTATATTTATACTATATTTATATATGCAGTTCTTGGGTGGCATGGATGGTGCAGTGGGTAGCACTGCCGCCACGCAGCAAGGAGGTCCTGGGTTTGAATCCCCGTTGGCCAATACATAATTCAATTTGATTCAGAGAGTGTATTGACCTTCATTTGTTGATTCCACAAGGATACTCCGCCAGTTAGTAAATCATTTGTGGTTCAAATATTTTACATAGTGGCAGCATGGATGGTGCAGTGGGTAGCACTGCCGCCTCACAGCAAGGAGGTCCTGGGTTCGAATCCCTGTCGGCTGGGGCCTCTCTGTGTGGAGTGTGCATGTTCTCCCCGTGTTTCCTCCGGGTACTCTGGTTTCCTCCCACGGTCCAAAGACATGCAGGATAGGCTGATTGGAGAGTCTGAATTGCCCATATGAGTGTGTGAGTGAATGGTGTGTGTGCCCTGTGATGGACTGGTGACCTGTCCAGGGTGTATTCCTGCCTTTTTCAATGTATGCTGGGATAGCCTCCAGCCCCCCTACGACCCTGTACAGGATAAGTGGGTTAGGATAATGAATGAATGTACAGTACTGTGCGGAAGTCTTAGGCACCCTAGACTTTATTATATATATGTTCATTTTTTTGTGTGTGTTAGTATAAAAGAATACATTTGAGATTTCCAAATATTCATTTTCCAAAATATTTAATTTTACAAATATATATATTTTTATATCAATTTATTTAGGATTTTTCCCTTTTTCTCCCAATTTAGTAGCCAATCGTACCCTCCTCTAATTCAATTTGAGTTAGTGTTAGATACACCGCCCACACCCCGCCCCCTGGTGGGCCGAGGAAGAGCGACACGCCTTCTTCAAGACGTCTCGTCTCTCTAACCGTGTCCGTGGTTCCAAGGCGTCCGAGGCGCTTATAGTATACCTAGAAGAATTGATGCTGTTTTGAAAGCAAAGGGTGGTCACACCAAATATTGATTTGATTTAGATTTTTCTTCTGTTCATTCACTTCATGCATTGATAAAAATGAACTATTAACATTTCTATTTTTGAAAGCATTCTTATTTTACAGCATTTTTTCCCACACCTGCCTAAGATTTTTGCACAGTACTGTATATTAATATATTCTTAGTGTATATTCAAAGATATGACCAGAGCAAGGCAAGTGCAATTCAAATGATTTTTTACTTTTTTTCCGTAAGGGGTGCTCACATGGAGAAGTCATTCAAATGAAAGTTTTGGGTACTTTTGGGCATTGATCGTTGAGGGCGAAACAGATCATAATCAATGTAGAAGACCCTGAAGCCTAGGACTTGAACAGTATGGGGAATTATTTGGTGTTAGTAACTGGCAGAGGTGTTCTGAATTCAAGTTTGAGCCCAAAGTCCAGCAGTGCATGTGTCCTCATGTCCAATTGCCAATTGCAGATATAGATGATGTGCGAAGTCTGAAGCCAGGCTACCTGGAAGCCTCAGTGGACTGGTTTAAAGGGTACAAAGTACCGGATGGGAAACCAGAAAACCAGTTTGCATTCAAAGATAAGGTAATAATCTTATCTGAATAATAACTAAAATAAGCATTTTTTTCCAACAGAACAATGGTACTCTTATTGGGCATACAAGTTTGTTGACATTTAATCTCTGTGTATTGTGATTTACATGACGATGAAAAGTCAAGATATTTGGACAACCCAATTTAGTTTTCTTTCGATACAGGACTTTGCTATTGATGTGATCAAGAGCGCCCATGGCTTTTGGAAAGCAGTTATCACTCAGGAGACTGATGCTGGAGAGCTGAGCTGGTGAGGCATCCATTTTATATGTAATAGTCGTTCACTTAAACACTTCATTATTTTCTGTGCCTTTCATCTGATAATATTTCTTTTTTTTTTTATGCTTTGTTATTGCAGATATATACTTACATGTTCAAGGTATATACTGTAATTTGTGATAATGAGCAGTTTTGTTTTCTATGTGATTTAACAGGGTTGTTCAGACCATTTATATGTCAGGTTTTTACATTTAATTCAGCCATGGAACAAATAAATAGTCTAAGCTTTTGCTGTGATCTATTATAATGTTCATAGACATTGGGGGCATTCCAAATACATGTCAATCTTTAGGCCTGTTAGATATAAAGAAAAAAGAAACAAAAATTGTCCAAAAAAATCAACAGAAATGTACAGTTATTACGAATAAACTTGTTGACTTCCTACATTTCTTCCATGGCTTGTTGAAATAACTGCCTGAGGTTTGCTTCATATGGTAACATTTCATTTCAACGAAGGCTTCAAATTTCCTGAAGCATTCATCATATACAAGGGGGCATAATACATAGGAGGCTTTGTAGAAGCTAACCCTGGTTTGGGTGATGGTTGAAGACTGAAATCATTTTATTTGTTTCATAACATGACATAATTTCATATTCTATAGAATGTTACTTGTAGGTCTGAATTTCGGCAAATAACACACAGTAGAATTATGAAAAGATGAATGATTCACATTTAATTTAGTTTTTGTTAAAAAGGGGCAATGTGTCATGAATGTATATGTGAAGATATTCATACATTTCTCATTTTATTGATGCAGCTTGAGCACCTGTCTCTCTGGTAGTCCATTCTGCTGCTCAGATGATGATGCTAAAGCTGCTGTTGATGCAGTAACTCATTTCTTCTCCACATTCGGTGTCATTATTGACATCATTATTGGTATCTTGATGCGGCACAACAGACATTTGAACCTGGCCCTTTATTATCTGAAAAATGCGTCAAACGCAAGCCTTCGCCTGAATACTGATGACTGAATTTGTGCGGCATACATTTCTAAAGCCTTTGAAATCTTCAGAAATGCTTTTAATATTGTTCTAAACTCAACTCAAAGCTTGTTCTGAATGCAAAAATGTTTTAAAGTGAGCTGTTCATCAATTCAAATCAACCTTGAAATTTTCCTCATATTCTCACCTTGGAAGGTTAAGTGAAAGAAATGGTTGAATTGTATATAACCATTGAATTGTATAATTACCTGTCTTTCAGACCTTTTCAGTGCCTTATTCAGAAAGATGTTCTATGTGGTATTAGCCCGGGCTTTGGCTGGGCCAATCAATAACAGTCAGGAGCTCTCTGTATATGGCTGCATTCATCCTTCCCTCAATTCTGACTCAATTCAGTCTCCCTGTCCCTGCCACTGCAAAGCACTCCCATTCTGCATTATTTTTATAGGCACCCTCTTCTGTTGACAAAGATCCAATTTCATCAACAGGTGTGTATAAACCTAGAAAGCAGAAAGCATTCTCTTGAATGCCAAAATGTCAAAATTAAAGTTACTTTTTGATTAAATGACCTGGAAATTTACTGTTACCAGTGATAATGTTTGAATGGCCCTTTTCAGCAAGAGATGTTCTAAAATATATAAACTTTTCTATTTCTATTTTCAGTTGACAAGTGGTACTACTATGAGCAAAACTAACCATACATGAAGACCTGAAGTGTGGACAGAATCCATCTCTCTTTAGAAAGTATATGTGAAACTGTTATTTGTTGGTATATGGTATATAATCTTGTTTAGTTAGGGTATGGAAGATAAATCATGGACCTCTTAGTTGCAGCTCATGGAATTAGTTTATTTCAGCTTTATTTATACATGTTTTATGCTGTATGCAGTGTTATCTGTGACATTTACCACAAGAAAACAAGAAGCCTTTGTCTCCTGTGATTGATCACTTGTTTTGTCAGAGTGCTCATTGATAGGAATTTTCTAGTATCAGGTTGTTTCAAATTGGTAAATGAAAATCCATCTATTTTAATTTGCATAATAGTTATTTCATTGTATATACAAGCCACTGCAGTGGATATGGATTAGTGGACCATCTCAGTTTGTCAAATAAATCAAGGAGGTCTTTCTTCATTTTTAATTGCGTTTTACTTAATACCCTTGCTTCCATATCACAGCATGGCAATTTCTTGGGATTGTGTGAATGGGAACACTTTTAGATTGCGTGTGACCATGGAATCCGACAGTCTATTAATTATTCGCAACAGGTTATGTCTTTGAATGATAACCCAAGGGAATGAAACAAAACACTCCTAAATGTCATGCATGTATGTTAAATATGTAAAATATCCATCCATTATCCTAACCTGCTTATCCTGAACAGGGTCACAGGGGGGCTGGAGCCTATCCCAGCATGCATTGGGCAAAAGGCAGGAATACACCCTGGACAGGTCACCAGTCCATCGCAGGGCACACAGACCGTTCACTCACACACTCATACCTACGGGCAATTTAGACTCTCCAATCAGCCTAACCTGCATGTCTTTGGACTGTGGGAGGAAGCCAGAGTACTCAGAGGAAACCCACACAAACATGGGGAGTACATGCAAACTCCACACAGAGAGGCCCCAGCCGACGGGGATTTGAACCCAGGACCTCCTTGCTGTGAGGCGGCAGTGCTACCCACTGCACCATCCATGCCGCCACTATGTAAAATATTTGAACCACAAATTATTTACTAACTGGCGGAGTATCCTTGTGGAATCAACAAATGAAGGTCAATACACTCTCTGAATCAAATTTAATTATGTATTTAATTGGAATACAAATAGGTTACAAACAAGGTTGTGGCTGTAATGAATCCTTCTGATGGAATACAAGTACACTATATGCAGTATGTTTAACTGAAAATAAGATATGACAAAGAGAATGAGAGACCAGTAAACCACATCGAGTGAGATATTACCAAACTACCAGCTTTAGCATAACACAAGCAAAGAAATGGAGTACAAAATGATGCTCGCTGGAGTAACACTCAACAAAGGAACAACCATCATTTTCAATGTATAGTCAGCATTTAGTTGAAACAACTTGTGCTACATGTACAAACATGTATATTTAACATGGTTAGACAACCACCATATGTAACTTGTGATGTGCCTTCTTGTGTGCTAAAGGATTCTTTCAGTTTATGATAAGGTCGACATGTTGGTTGTTTAATTGGACCCCTTGAATCCTCTGGATCACAGTTTAATTCTGTTTCTTGTACATCTCCTGTGGAATGCAGAAGATACAGAAAACACTAAAATAAATGTTTTGGATCCAGAAAAAGCCTGCTGGCATGGCTATACAAATTTTCTGAAATTGGAAGCCAATGCTGTTGCGGGACCATTAACTTGTATTTTAAATCTGACCCTTAATTTAGGTGTTATCCCTAAATTATGTAACTCTGGTAGTTATTCCCCTATCAAAGGGGGGAGATCTCATTATTCGTAATAACTACAAGACTTTTTCTAAACTCAGTGGCCAGGTCCAATTTTTGTGTTTGAATACGATTGTATCAATTTATCAATCCGGATTCAGAAAGCAAAATGGCACATTAACAGCAGGCATGAAGGTCAGAAATGGCATCACCGCTGCTTTAGATATGAAAGAATAACTGCACTTGAGGTGGGTAAGGTAGGTGTGTCCATCTCTTTGGCATAAAGTATTATCAAATCAATCAGGTGCCGGTAGTGTTCTGTATCGTGTTGATCCATAACAGCTGGCTTGCCGAGAAAAAAAGCCGTTTAATGAAATGGACAAATTTGTGGGCATCAACAGTTTTCTAACTAGATATCTGATTGACATCTATATGACATCTGCAGCATACCCTTTTTAGGGTACAGAGTTCAGGGCAGGGCTGGAGTGCACTGCAGATTGCATTTTTCAAACATTGTATGCAGCAGAACACACTTTCCAATCAGCTAAAATGATATTTTTCATTTTTCAAATGTTGAAATGGCATGAATTAAAAATGTTCACTTTTAAGGTAGGCATACAAACATGGTTACAGCTAAAGAAAAGTTTTACAGAAAGATGTTCTATGTGGTATAAGTCTGGGCTTTGGCTGGGCCAATCAATAACAGTCAGGACCTCTCTGTATATGGCTGCATTCATCCTTCCCTCAATTCTAACTTAATTCAGTCTCCCTGTCCCTGCCACTGCTAAGCACGCCCATAGCATGATGCTGCAAAGACCATGCTTCACCGTAGGGATGATATTAGCCAGGTGATGAGCAGTGTTTACCAGACATAGTGCTTGGAGTTGTGCCCAAATAGTTACAATCTTTGACCCATCAGACCAGAGAATCGTTTTCCTCATTAGTTCTTTAAATGCTGTTTGGCTGATTCAATTCAATTCAAAATCTCCAAGTAGGCCATCATATGCCTTTTACTGAAGAGTGGCACTCTATGATAAAGGCCTGATTAATGGAGTGCTGCTGAGATGGTCATCCTTCCGGACTTTAGAGTGACCTTGAGCTGACCGTGGGGTTCTTGGACACCTCCCTGACCAAGGCCCTTCTTGCCTGTTTAGTTTGGCCGGACAGCCAACTCCCAGTGGTTCCAAACGTCTTCCATTTCACATGTATTGAGGCTACTATGCTCCTGGGAACACTCAAAGCTTTAGACGTTTTTATACGTGCCTCATCACAATTTTTCAGAGAGTTCCTTGGACTTCATGGTGTAGTTTTTGAATTGTGAATTGTGGGATTTTATATACATAGGCATGTGCCGTTCTAAACTATCAATCAATTAAATTTGCCACAGGTGGACTCCAATCAGGTTCTAGACAGGGTCTGAATACTTATGTAAATAAGAGATTTTTTATTTTTAATGAATTTGCTCACATTTATAAAAACATGTTTTCGCTTTGTCATCAGGGGTTATTGAGTGTAGGTTGATGGCAAGTGACTTGCCTTGGATGCTAGTGATGTCCAGAAGATGGAGAGGCAAAGCAACAGGTGGCTTGACGTGAATTTGGTTGAATCAACCAGTGAGTACCAGCATTCTGGACCAGTTTCTGTGGCTTTATGGCAAAGCTTTGATCATAAGCTGATGGATCCTGTGAGGGATGAAACACTAAAACAGGATATGAAAGTATACCGGAACATCCAAAACAGGACAAGTGGTTTTTATATGTCTGTTCATGCTATTGTATCAAGTCAAGAACAAAAGCTTCCTTCAGTTACATTGAGAAATGTACAACAGTAAAGATTCTGAATGGCAAACAGTTGTGTTGTGCCGTGTTAAACTACCTAGGAGACAATTTAAATTGTCACTTATTTATGTCATTTTAATCTCAGATGTTGTCAGAGTTTTCATCCTGGTGTGTAATGTAGAAAAGCAGAATCCTGAACAGAGCAGGATTTTGAAAGCTGGAGCTGTCATTTGCAGGTGGACGGCTTAGCTTAGCTTCTTTCAGGTGCAAATTACACAATATCAGCACTATGTTATTTACGTTTGATTGAGCTATCAGCAGTTAAAACGATCATAAAGAGGAAATTGAGATCACGCTATACTGTTGCAATGAATAACATTCATTTTATGGGCTGTTCTCATTCATGCTTTGGTCCAGTATCTACCAGAATAGCATATTTTATTACATTTGCTATTTTTTGAAGCACATATATTTTCACTGAATTTACTGTATTACCAACCTCTCTGGCGGAGTAAACCAAGCAATTGAAATCTTAATAATCTGTCATACATGCACAACCTCCATCCCATTGCTGATAAAGCCTACTGCTGTGAACATCACAAAAAGGTTAGCTGCAGTGTGCCAACTTGGATTTATGCATAAAGTAAGTGACACAACATCAGACTCACCAGTTCTAAAAGGAGTCCCCTCTAAAACAAAAGTTCTGTCCCAAATATTTTATGATATGTATGTATAGATGTAATAAAGTAAAAGTGACAATTGTTTCATATGGAAACCAGTACACGATGGGTAACCCCCCGATACCCAGGTCAACACACAGATCTCTGCCTGCTCGGCTGATATCTGGGATGTAGTGGATGACTCCCCACCACCTGAAGCTTAACCTTGCCAAAACTGAGCTTGTCTACATCCCGGCTAAGTCCTCTCACGCTCGTCATTTCCCACCTGGATTACTGCAACTCCCTCTTAGCCGGTCTCCCAGCGTGTGCCATCAAGCCCCTCCAGCTGGTCCAGAATGCTGCAGCCCGCCTGATCACCAGTCAGCCCAGGTCAGCTCAGGTCACCCCGCTTCTCATTGGCCTCCACTGGCTTCCTATTGCACTTATGATGACTATATGTTTAAAACAGCACTTCCTATGTACTTTCCTCGTTATGGATGTGATGCTTTGACTTGTAGAAGAACCTATGCACTTGTAAGCCGCTTTGGATTAAAAGCGTCTGCCAAATGACTAAAATGTAAATGTAAATGTAACCCAGTGAGATGCACACTGGATATACAATGTTATGTTATCTATACCTCGAAGAAACAAATTCATATTTGGTTGACATTTTTTACTACAAGACCACAATCCCCTTGTATGGTAGCAAATTGGCTAAAGGGCTGTCAAATGTAATAATAATTTATTTTCTGTGTGAATTAATTTTTTCTGAAAACAGGAATAGCTTTCATAGGACAATGTTATTTTCTCTTAAAGCACTTTATAACAGTAATTGCCTCTGATTGTCAAGTTTCCGATCTCTTTATAAAAAAACAGCATGACCTAAAGACTCAATTCTTTTCTGTGCCAGGTTCAGCTGTGAACTATTCAAAGGGTCTTTTACTGCTCTCTTGTGGACATATAGTACACATATAAATATTTACTCATTTATTTAGCAGATACTGAAAGAATATGTCAGTAACCTAACCAAGGTACATAAAAGGGAGTCTGCAATCATAGCATCTGTAAAAGCCATAATATAACATTTTTACATTACATTTATATTTTAGTCATTTGGCAGACACATTTGGCAAGCGACTTACAAGTGCATAGGTTCATCCACAGGTTAAAGCATCAAATCCATAACTTAGTAAAATACACATGAAGGGCTCTTCTAAACAAAAGGACAACAGTCAAGTCAAGTGCAATATATACTTTTTTTTTCTTTTTTGGTATAGACAAGAGGGATATTGGAAGTGGGGGGGGGGGGGGGGGATCAGGAGGGAGGACTAAGGTATAGTTTTAAAAGGTGTGTCTGCATCAGAATATGGGGAGGGATTCTGCTGTCCTGACAGTGGTAGGCAAGTCATTCCACCACTGAGGAACCAGAACGGAAAACAGGCGTGAACGTACAGCTCGACTGCCAGGTGCTTGTAGTGAGGGAACCACAAGGCGACCAGAGCTGGCAGACCAGAGTGGTCTTGCTGGGGAGTAGGGAGCGATTAAAGATTGTATGTAAAGTGGGGCAGTCCCCATAGCAGCCTGAAATGCCAACACTAGGGCCTTGAAGTGGATGCGTGCAGCAATAGGAAGCCAGTCCAATGAGGAGTGGGGTGACATGAGCCGACATGGGCTGACTGGTGATCAGGTGGGCTGTAGCATTCTGGACCAGCTGGAGGGGCTTGATGGCACAAGCTGGGAGACCGGCTAGGAGGGATTTGCAGTAATCCAGGCAGGAAATGACGAGCGCCTGGACTAGATACATGAACTTGCTTCACCTGCATCGTATTGCAGTACCAAATGCAATTCTTGTGTGTCACATTTTATATGAATACAATATTGTGATGTTATATAGGACATGTCTTTACATGTTTTTACCATATATACATGTTTAACATATAGGCCATGTTCTTGATATTTACGAATATGTCTACGTTTTGTATTATGTTTTGGGAAACATTAGCCATAAAATTATTGTTTTTTGTGACAAAGGGAACATGACTGCTTAAGATTATTTGCGAGTATTTTATTTAATATTTCATATAATATGAATAATGTATTGCTCATTTTAAGCCTCTGGTCTAAAAAAAGAAAATTTCCACATTAAATTCCATTGAAAACTATGAATTTACCCTTGTTAAATGATATTATTTTGGACAATACGCTGAACTAAATACTCTCCAGGGACTGATTTTTTATTTTGATTCATCACTTGAGGTTTAGGCACCCAGTGTGCATACTATAGTGCCAAAAAAAAACCCATAGTCAAAGATGGGAGCCTCATATTTAACATGTGCCTATGCCTGCATGCATTTGCTATCAGTATGGCAGGTAAAGTTGCAGGCAGACCTCATGCTTGCTATGCTCTGTGGTCTACAGGGGAATGTATGGCAGAAGAAGCTGTAGGGTAGGGCCTCTGACTATGTTCCTGTAGAAACAGGGGGAGGCTTTTACTGACTCTTGCATTTGGCCTACCTCAACTGATAAAAAAAAACAAAAAAACACATCAACTGATCTCTCAGCAGGACAGCATCTCGTCAGGCAAACCCGAGGCAGCTTCTGAAATTGATTTATTTACGTATTTGGGTGTGTATGTGTGTGTGTGTGTGTGTGTGTGTGGGTGAGAGAGAGAGAGAGAGAGAGAGAGAGAGAGAGATAGTGTGAGTGAACTGGAAGAATGATTCTGTGCTGGAGAGTTATCAATGCTCCAGCATGTGAGCCGAATGTCAAGTGTCACAGCATCCCAAATGCGACACATTTCAGGCACCAGTACGGTATTTTAAAGGTGCCAAGCGTTGGTCCAAATAAATGTGTTTATTTAAATAGGAAGAACTGAATTATTTGCTTCACAAAGCTGTGCAATACACGATACATTAAAGCAGTGGGGTATTGCCAACACAACTGAGGACACCACGCTATTAAAAGCTGTTATTTTTTATACAATCCACAGTACATCATCTTATCACTCTAGAACACCATGTTAGCATGCCTGCTACTAGGACCTCATTTATAATGGCAGATCACTCCTGAGGGTGGCAAATGGCTGAAAAGCACATTCATTATTAAAGCTGGATGGTGGCACCATTTTCCTCTTGTCATACAAGAGGGACATGCAGTACAGAGTCAGTCGCCTGCTTTGGAATGTCTAATAGGGTAAATTAAGTATGAATGGTTTCCATTAGGAGTACTCTATCAGGACAATGGCAGAGGCATTAGGTGGATAGTGATGAAAAGATGGAAGCAGAAAATAGAAGCTGTATGTATTCATCCCTGGAACAAGGCAGGTTTGAATTTGGCATTTAGAATTTTCAATTTTTCACATCGTTTTAGAACAAGCAAAAACGGTTTCTCATAACCACTCTTTTTTTTTTTAAATATAGTATTCTAATTTAAACATACTGTAGCTTTGAATAAGCCTTACAGCGCATGTTGTTGTTTTTTAAATATGTAAATGCCAGCTGGTGCACTGATAATATTGACTGAAAATGCTTTCAATTATTTGTGAGAGCAATATCACATCAGGACAGAAGGGGGCAGCTCTGTGCCATGTGAGGAGAAATAAAAATACTTCTCATTTAAGCCCATCATTTAATGGCTTAACTAATATAGCAGTGTAAATGTACGTATCCAGGCTCTTATTTTGGTTATGACCTTGGTTACAGGGTAATGTTTCAGAAGTGTTAAAGTAAGGTGTCTTTGGCAGTAACCTGTGTATTTCAAAATGGCTGCAGAGTACTTGTAGTCCTGCAGGTGGCTGTCTCGACACCTTGGGCCCGGATCACGACACAGGATTACAGTGGGTAAGTCCCAACACACTGAAAAATGCATCACTCCTTTCCTCCACTCGTCTCCTCCCCCCATACGTCCAGATAGGAGATGAGGTGGTAGGGGAGGATACGAGTATTGGGACGCATAGCCCCTCAGACAATAACTGTGATGAACCCTTCCAAATCATGGACTGAAGTAAAAAGAGCTCTTTCCAGGTTTAGTGTGGTTTTGCAGAAACTGAGTAATCCTGCTGCGTTATGCAGGCCCCTGAATTAGTTTGCTGTGTGAGTATTAGATTGAAGTCTACCTTTAGTCTTTGCATTTAGTGCTTCAGTCTCAGACACACTCTCAGACATAAAGTGACAGTGGAGGTAGACTTTTGTTCTTCAAGAATCCAATTTCCCAAATGTACCCTGAAAGTACGGTAATGTTCTCTTACAAATGAGTATGTATTCAATCCAAAAAAACACTTTTCGTACCTTTATTTCTGAGAGTGCAGGGTCAGGTGCTATGGATTTACCACATACACCTCAAATCATTCTGAGCTCTCTCTGCTTTAGAACCCTGTTGCTGTCCATTTTCTGTGTGATTTAAGCATTACTCTGCTTCAGAACCCCCAACTGTGGGTATCTCTGAATCCACAGAGCCAGAGAAGGTCATGATCTATTACTAACCCTAAGTAAATAATGGCAAACAGGAGTTATCCTCTTGGTTTTAAATCGGCCCTGTCATGAGGCTGTTTACTGCTGTTTGGAGCCACTCTTTAGCTTGCTTAGCTGTGGGCTCAGCAGCAGTTTACAATCTGCAAGTTCATTCATTTTCATTCAACGCATCTTTGACTCTGATCGAATGCTATACAGGGTCATCGATTAGACTCCATTTCAGTCGATTTGACACATCCTACAGAAGTTGGCATTGGTGTATTATTTTGTTGCATTGCTGCTGTATTTGCAGTTGCCCTGTTCTGGATTGTTCTGTTCTATATCTACCTCCTGTGAGAGGATTGGGGCAATGGCGGTGTTAGCACTTGAATGCCTAGACATTAATTCCCTAAAAGAGGACGGCAAATCATAATGTGTTGCAAATTGGCTTAATCTTTTCAGAAAATTGGCCTGTCCAAGATAACATTATCATCAGGATTGTGCTGCATAGCCACTGTGATGTTGCGTCTGATTTTGTATTGTTGGTGCAAATGCTCTGCTGCTGTACTGTGGAAGGGAGGTGCATGCCAGGTTTGCTCTCTCGATGCCGCCAGGCCCAGGGCTCTGGGTAGATTTGCCCAACCGTTTTGGAGAATGTCCACATTTTCCCATGTAAATTCCCCGCTTTTGCTTTGGCATAATTCGGTTTAGCCTTGTTTTGTGTGTCACATTGTTTCTTTGTAGATCCTCCTGGGCTACAAGCATGCAATCAGATTACGAGACGCTTGGCTCCACTCACAATCTAAAAGCTGCTTTAGAATTTTCATTATGCTAATACATTATTTATTGTTAGTTTGAATCGCTTGCAGATCCAGGGCAACTTCATAACTTACGCGCAGCGCATTACACAATCATGCCTCTCATGGCTATTTACCGAAGTCACAGTCCTCTGCATCGTGTCCTCATTTTCAATTCCGCTTGTTATTGAGCCCCGTTCGGGAACACATTTCTATACGGCAAACTGGAAAGCGCTGCGAACAGGGAGTAGGGGGGTCATTAAACTACAGCCCCTTCAAAAGGCAGTTTGAAGTCAGAATAAGTGAGCGCCCTGTTTCACCATTAAGCTTGTAATGTGCGTACATAAGAGGGAAAGCTTCAAGGTGATCCATGTTAAGAGCGTTTTCATAATAAGCATGTCTCACGGTCCTAGTAAACACTAGCTGTATGAGCGTCGTCTTTTTTCTGTGAATTCATTGCTCTAGAAGTCAATTAGAAGTAGCTGGGAGCCCTTTGGCAAACAAGTAATGTGTTTTAGTGTCTGCTGGAATCCGCCTACCCTTTGCGGTGCACTCTGGTTTAGGCAATTGCCATCTAGAACAATGGTATAAATACATTGCCATAGCATAGGTCTACAACTTACAGGGCATTAGAGCCAGGCACCTCATCAGGGCTAATTTTAATACTTGATCATTTATTTGTGATGATATGTGGAAACTTTACTGGCCTCTCTGCCTGATTTGTGCAGTTTAATGACCTAAGAGTACCTGGTGGCCCCTCCGTTTCACATGGTGACAGCCCTGTCTCAGTCTCCTGTGCTGTGACTCAAAGCCTGACCCTGTGCTGTCTGAGGCAGAGAACAGGATGAACAGAGGCTCTGTAGGCTGTGTTCAGCTGGCGCCCACGTATCATTTAACATTTGTCAGCACTGGGTCAAAGGCAGGGGCACCACAGCACACCGTTCCCCAGGCAACGGATTAGATATAGTACTCTCTGAAGAGTGCTTTTCTCTTCCACTGCTACATACATACTACTTTCTGCTTAACACTAAATATATATAAATTATGTATTGCAGAAGCTGACCCAAGGGCTTATTTCTGTTTTCTTTGGATGAATTTTGAAAGGGATTAAGTTCAGCCCCTTTGGTAAATGTTAATTGCGCTCAGCTTGACAGCTATAAGAGCTAAAGAGGACTCTTGGGGTACAGAGTTGGCTCAAAACAACTAAGTTCCCGCTTGAAGGAGTCCAGTATACACAACCACTGCAACTCTCGGGCACGACATGCAGATTCCAGGCTAATTTAATAATCAACACTGCCCTCTAGAGTACAGCATCAGGTACAGCGTTCAGGTGCTACAATTCTGTGTGAGCTAACCCTAAAATGGAGCCCGTCCTCTATACCCCAGGGCTAAACTAGCCCACTGGACCAATCCATTTTGAAACATTTAAGACATTGAATTCTTTAGTTCACTCAGCTACAGTAAGAAAGGAAGGCACTTTTTATTATTTTATTTGACAGGGAATGTTCTCTTTGAGAATTTGTGTTGAATAAAAGAAAAACATTTATTTGACAGGGACAGTGAGAATGCACGTGAAGGCAAATGTGCCGTCCCAAGGGTCCATGTTTGGGAGAGGACACCCGTGGGAACTCAGGGGAGAACATTCAAATTCCACACAGAGAGGATGTATATTTAAAAAAGTATGCATCATTTGTGATTTTTCCCACAGGTAAACTGAAAAACTTAACACCATAAAAGATTTTGATTTTCTTCAAACCGACAATAAAAAGTAACTCCTGCTGTCAGATTTAAGACTTGTGATAATATTACATAGTAGACTGAGCACTGTATGCATTCCCACTGTCCCAGCAGGACCAACAGTAAGAATAAAAAAGGAAAAACAGAATTGAACAGAAAAGACATAAAAAGAGGCATGGTTATGGTACTATTTTATTATCAAATACAGTGTATTAAGTGTAATATACGGAATTATGTTTAAGTCACATTAAGTACACAGCATTTCATTTTACATTCTATGCGCACTATTGACTGAAGACGTAGATGTCATTAAGCAGATTGGTACTGTAAAATCCTAAACAGCTTACTAACAATGTCTGTTTCAGGGCTGTGTGTTATGAACTTCTTTACCATCTGTGATGAGCACGAGGCCTGTCTGTTGGGCTGCCCACCAGTCTTATCTGATATCAGTCCATTCTCTTTCATCAAAGTCACTCAAATCCCACTCTGAATCAGTTTCACTAATGGCTACAGCAGAGTATAATGCAATACCTTTCCGTCATTGAAAGGCCAGGTTAATATGTGTATTCTGTTTAGACATTGTGGCCTGTAGGACTACACATCTGAACAGAATCCTGTTTTTGGTTTTACAGTACTTAATGTTCATGTTTTGGTATGCTGGAGGCCAGTGTGTTAAAGACGATCATATCTGTACACAATCACAGAAAGAGCTCTAAACGTATGGTCCCTTATGGAAAATGTTAAAAAATAAAATAAAATAAAAATACAAATGTTAACTTGCCAGATGATAAATAAAAGTGAAATTAAAAAGGTTTGCTCACAGCAACCGATTGCCTGTGTCTTTACCGTCTAAGGGTAAGGGGGTCTGCAAACACTTACACAAATAGAACATATGTAATCAGCAACAAAAAGAAAAAAAATGAAATTATTAGCATTTAGGGTTTTTTGGATGTGAACAGAGAATTACACATTGATGACCATTTCTTTGTGCTGAAATAATTCCTCTTAAGCATTGTCAATGTGAAGTATGTGTTTGCCTCCATCTTTTTAAATGCAAATTGTTTATCTCCATAGTATAAACATGCAAGCTGTTACTGCCAACCTAAAAAAAACTCCAACATTGGCCAACATCGACGTACAGCCAGCGGAGAACAAAACCATTCATTAAATCCCAAAACACTAGTCAAAGAACAATTTGGATTTCTGGAGTAGTTTTACATTAAAGTCATGACAATAGGAAATTATATTATTGTTTCTATTTTCATACGCATTCAAAGGTGAGAAACACCATCTGTGTGTACGTATGTGTATGTGTGCATATATACACACATACACACCCACATAAAATATCATTCTCATGGTGTGTAGCCTTAAAACGAATACACATTCTACTAAATGCATGTTATCAGTAATACATATTTCAAAATGCTAGTCATTTAAAATCAGTTGAACAGAGTATGCATACAAGGAAAATGTGAAAAGTTTACTTTTAAACCACAAGTAACACAAACTTTTTCTTCAGCAAATCCATTTAATTTACAAATATGTACTTTTCAAACTTTAATCACAATTTCAGAAGAGTTTGAAGTTTGGCTGCATGTGTAAAATAATATAGAAATAGGAGAAATCTCAGACCAATTTAATTTAATGGTAAAGTGCTCAGCCAATGAAAAGTACATTCTTGTTCACTAACATGCAATACTAGAAACACTCTAATGTATATACCTTACCAATGGCAGGCAAGAACATGGTTACAATTTACTCACCATTAAAAGAATAGCTAATTGTGAGTATTCAAGTATACACACAAAACTTCAAGTAACATACACATTTTTATAACAAAAAATTCAAGTAGCATGATGAAAATAGAGCATTAAGTGGCACATTCTTAAAAGTGAGATTTAGTAGCAGTTAAAACTGTCTTTTATTTAAAGGGCTGTCATTGGTGTTTTTCTAAGTACTCCAAAGCAAACAGGAGAGAGGATTTTCTGAGGTGACTGTATGCTAAACTGACAGCTGAGGAACCCATACCATCTTCATCAGAAAACTTCAAACACAAGATTGACCCGACATGTTTCAGCCAAAGGTTCTGAGGCAATTTTTGTCCAAGCAACACAAACGAAAAAAGCCTTTTAAGATGACTGTTCAAAGTATACCAAAAAAGCCATAGTAAGAACAATAATCAAAAAACGATTGTGTCATGTTTATTCATACCACATTTTATAGTTATGTACAAGTGAATATGTGTACATTTTTCAGCTTAGCAGTAGCACAAAACCTAACTAAACGACCCTGTTTCTCATAGCCTAGCAGTGTGCCTGCAACACATTGCTGTTCCCCTCCATTACCACGGTAGGTAACAAACACAGCTATTTATTATTCATGTAAAGCACTACAATGGAACAAACTGTGTTCCTTTCACTACTAAGAAAGATATCTCTATGTAACAGGCGTTCATAACTCAGCCGTATGCTTTTGAGAAAAGAGATAAGGAGGTCAAATGGAACCTTAATGTTCAACATTTCTTTGAATATTGTCTCATTTAGCAATATTAAAGATAATAACATAATATCGTTTGTAACAAGCAATCATAACAGCATCATAGTAATTTTGAATTGTCTCTTAGCTGCTTCCCACCCTTCATCAAAAGCCATCACAACAATGTGAAACGCAGCTAATTTGATTGTTTAAATAGATTATATGCGTTTTTGTGCATGTGTGGCTGTGGATGTGTGTGCCCAAATGAAAGTGTAAACAGCAGCATGACACTAGTGCCCAGCTATCAGCTGTTTCAAAACCTAGCTTGAGCTGGTCAAACCATGTTAAGTATGGAGTTGGTCTGAACTGGTCAACCAGCTACCGGCTGTTTCAAAACCTAGCTTGGGCTGTTTTTTTCAGCAGGGAGGACTTTTTCTAGTATCTAAGTCAGCTTCTAACTTCCCCCTAAAAAAAACCCATCACACCTCTAAGATAACACAGTACGACTGATTACCATTGTAATGCCCTTGGATTTGACTCTATTAATGTAGGTATCCTTCCGTTGTCACACAGGATCAGATTGGCTACAGTCCATTTAACAGAAGACTGTACCTCAGAGGGTTGGGAAAGCACAGTGAGGCGTGTTGAATAATGCTCCAATGTGCCCCAATTTCAATGGTTATTGCGACTCAAAAGAAACACTGTAAAGTGCTACTAAGACAGTCCCGGAGGAGGGAAGGTTCTGAGCGATTCATGAATTCGCAACTCTTGCATCATGAAAGCGGAATTCATAAAACATGGGGAACACAAGTCTGCTTCCAGCAGTTCACCCTTACACACCAGCAATTAGAAACAATAGAGCCACCCTGAAGGACCTTGGCAAAATGAGAGACTTGCATGCCGACTGCAGCAGACTGATTTTCACAACACCAGCACTATCACACTGCTAGTTCTCTCCTTTGTCCATCCTCCCCCTCCTCTCCCCCACCAGACCTGCAGAAGGCTCTGGAAGCCCGTGGCCCTGCTGTGACACTTTACGCAGGTTCTGGGCTCGACCGTGCCCTGTTAGAGAGGCACAGCCGCCTGGACTGAGACTGCCCTGGCTGCTTCTAAGCCTGTCAGCCGGTGACAAGCGGGCGAACAAATCCCCTCTCCCGCCCTACGGAGGGCCGCGTCGCCGTGGCGACAGCGCCGGGCCAGGGGTGGGCCGCGGGGACCCGCCCGTCTACACCGACACACGCGCGACGCGAGACGGGATCAATCTGCCCAAGCCCCTCGCCAAAACCTCCCCTCCTCCTCCGGAACCGGGACATAAACGCCAACCTGCGTCTTAAATGAGAAATATCGAGGGATCTGGAAATGTGCTGCTGTTGTGATGCACTGCACGGTGGGAATGAGACAGCTTGCTCACCGCGTCTCAAATTTCATTATAAATCATTTGGGAAACGCTCTCAATTTTTTAGACTAGGCTGTTCTGCTTGCTTGCAGCAAATTGTATTTTTGTTATCTCTCATGTCTGTGATGGTTCAAGCATACGGCACAGGAATATATGCATTGCTAGCCTGAGTACTGTTTACTGTGGCCCATCCCAAGGCCCGGAGAGAGCGACTCCAGGTGCTAAGACTGCTTAATGAAAACCTCTCTTGCACAAGAAACAGAAAAATAATGAAGTGTCACACATATTTAAGACCGGACCTGGTCGAGAACACCCCACCCTCCCGCCCCCTCCCACCCAGAGTCATTCAGCTTGGTTTAAAGATGTCTGCCCCCTTTAGTTCCCACAATCCTTTTACTTCCACAAACGGGAGAGCCGGCCCTGTAGCATCAGCCAACACCTCCTCGTGTCGTATTCTACCAGATGTACCCTCCGTCATCCGCTTCTCCCGCCTCCCCCTCCTCTTCCTCCTCCACCTCCTCTGCGTTCTCCTCTGCCTCCTTCTCCTCTTCATCCTCCCATCCTACCCCACTGCCAAAGTCCCCCGAATACCCCACCAGTTCATCTGGGACAGGGACAGAGAGAGAGAGATAAATGACCTACAACGGCCACCAGTAAGAAAATAAAATGGAGATAAAACTGCACATACCCCCAGTGAGCAATTATTAGGTAGACCTGTACACCAGCTTGTTAATGCAAATATTTAATCAGGCAATCATGTGGCTGCAACTAAATGCATAAAAGCATGCAGCCGTGGTCAAGAGGTTCAGCTGCTGTTCAGACCGAATGTTAGAATGGGGAAGAAATTGTTGGTGCTGATTTGAGTATCACAGAAACGGCAGATCTCCTGGGAGATCACAACAGTCTCTAGAGACAAAAACATCCAGTGAGCAGCAGTTCTACGGGCAAAAACACGCTGTTAATGAGAGAGGTCCAAGGAGAAGGGCCAGACTGGCCAAAGCTGACAAGAAGGTGACAGTAACGCAAATAACCACACATTACAACAGCGGTATGCAGAAGAGCATCTTTGAACACAAACCTCTAAGTGGACAGGCAGCAGCAGAAGACCAATAAGTAAAAAAATAAATACCTAATAAAGTGCTCACTGAGTTTATACAGTATGTGTGTGTATATGCATATGCTGCCAATACTGCAAATACAGTATATTATACGCACTTCATTCATTCGATTATTTTATACTAATTTCGAGTATTAATAAATGTGACATTCTGGAGTAAGGGAATTAATGTGTGCAACCAGAGGCTGTTATCATTACGGTTCATCGGGCAAATGAACAGGCGCAATCACATTAAGTGAAACACTGAACAAAGAATATCTCTCGTAAACAACATGTCTGATGTAGCTAACCTTATCTTTAAAAGCCTCATTTGAAGAGACAACCTGGTCCTTTAGAATGCAAATGAGACAGAGCCACGCGAGGCAGCCTCCCACTCCACTAATGGCCCCAGAGCCGTTGGCTCATAAAGGGGGCCTCGTGTACGTATACGCGGCCGCTCGGTCTTACCGCAGTCGGGGTTGCCATGGATCCGGGAGCCTGTGAGCTCACTGCCGTGCTGATCCACGCACCAACACTCCCCCTTGCCCTGGTCACACTGCAGCTTCCTGTAATATCCGTCCTCATCGCAGCTGGGGATGTACATGCCTGGCAAACGGCACGAAACATCACTTTAAATATCCATCTCTGCCTGTGAACCTTCTGCCATTTCGAGCCAAATGGGAGAAAAAAAGACTTTTGAGAAGTCTTGTCACGTCTCGAGTCCCGGCAGTGGAAAAATCAATTTAGGGGGAAGAGACTAAAGGCTCAAACATATACACAGATGTGGGTTTGAATTGGCCGGATTGAACAATGAACAAGCTAGAGGAGAGGGTTCGTGGGATGTCTGCTGATGGGCTGTCATCACAATGCAGTTCTAGGATTATGGTAGATTTCTACTGTTGTTAGCCCCTCTCTACAGACTCTCCTCAGTGCCTGTCAAACCTGACTCTCAGTTCACAGGGTTTCAAAAAACATATTTCACTTTTTTTTTTAAAGGAGAAAGACAAGGGGAGGTGTGAATTGAAAGCAAATGCCGGAGCGCAGAATATTCTGGAAGCAAGTCTAAGTCTCCTTCACAGAAGGCGCATTTGCCTCCAAGAGAGAATTATGAGGGAGCACAGTGTGGATAAGCGGCAGTGCGGTTTGTTTCCTTGTCTGCAGCACCCACAATGCACCTGTGCTGAGCCTTGGGGAGGCAGGCTGCTAGCACAACTGCCTAATCCCTGGGCTGATTAGGAGGTAATCCCAGCCTCGTGCTTGTGATCTGTCTAATGAACCTCCTCAGCCACTGCCTGCTGCCAGCGGCAGACTAACACATACAGAGCACACAGAGAGATGCACAAACACACACCTAAACAGGCCTACACGCACACACATACACACACTCCTGAATACAAGATATACAATCCTTATACAAGATACACCTGCCCACACACGTGTGCACACACGCACACTGACACACACTCCAGAATACAAGATACACACACACACACACATATATAGATATGTAAAAACACACACATTCATACACATGCACACACTCACACAGAAGCACACTCATAATCACACTCACATTCATACTCATACTCACATATGCACACACACATACACACACACCCACACGCACAGCTGCAGACACGTACCAGGCTTCTTTTTGGCCACTTCCTGCACTTGGATCCTCTCAAGCTCTGCCAGGCAAGGAGGTTCTGAGGGAGAAAGAGGTTATTGTGCTTCAGGAGCAAAATCAAACCACTCTGCTAAAGACTCAGACCTACGATACATCTTTTAATGAGCTTCTGAGTGAAATTTTTTTTTTTTTTAACCATGTTAACAGAAATCATACACTTCAAAGAGAGTGAAATGCATACTTTACGCTTCTTTTAAGAAACAAAAACCGGGTAAGCTTATTCCCCCCTCCCCGATACATTCATCTTATGTCTGATGTAGTTTAGGATAAGCTCTCTGTGGTAAATGAGTGCAGTCTATACTCTGAGGGGAAACAGCCCTTTGTTGAATGAGAAAGAGCACAGGGGCAGTTAGTCCTGTCCTGACAGGCTATTGCCCACACAGTCATGGTCAGTCATACCACCCCTGGCTGCCCAAGCAGAACTACAGGCTGAGGCAACATCCGGGAGTGACCCCCCACCTCCCCATGAGGGAGGCACTGGGGACCTGGCGCAACTGAGCATGCTCCAAAAATGCTTTTCATGTGGCTGTGGGGCGAGGCCACTCTGTGTCAGAGGTCCGCACTGAGAGAAGTGACTCACAAAGGCACTGGGCTGACTTACTCCAATTGAAATTCGCAATCCTATTAATGCGGACTACAAGTCAGAGTGTGTGGGAGAGGGTTTCGCTTACTTTATTTCTGTTGAGCGACACACACAACGCAATCAATTTTCCACACTGAGAACACTCTCTTCCACAGTAACTGTTGGAAAAGGCTCCGTTTCTCCAAGTGCTTGCATCAAATTCATTTAAAAGTCTTAGGAGCCAGTCACTGGAAAGTATCTGTACAGTAGATCCCTGTGCTCGTGGCATACTCGCATACATTGGCTTTTCCCCAGCCAATCGGCTTGGGTTTATATATAACTGACCAATTAAAGACCAGCCCTGCTGTTACTATAGGGAGAAAGGTTTGCCTTGGAGGTGCGCAGTGACACTAATGCATGTTTAACTGGGCCCTGCAGGCCTTGCCCTGTCCGCTCCTCCTGCCCTGCCGCCATTGCAGCGCACTCACTTTCCCTCCAGAAGCAGAGACACCACTCGGCCGTGGACACCTTCCCGTCCTTGTAGCTGTCGCAGGAGTTGAAGAAGGGCCGGATGCAGATCTCATACTTGTCCAGGTTGATGGCAGCCAGCTCCGCCTGGTCCAGGTACAAGTCGCTGTTGGTGTCCAGCTTGGAGAACATCCATCCGATCGAGTCCTTGCAGCTCGCCACCAAACTCTTGTCCAGAACTGCGGACGGGGAAAAAAAGTCACAATGTCAGCTTTCGGCCGTAAATCTCACGTAAACCAATAACGGAAGTGTAAACTGACAGGAACAATACCTGTGCTGTTGATGAATTGAACTAAACTGACCCTTTTCCACAAGCAGGAGCTAATTTATTTCCAGCCAACGGTAAGTTTGATATATGAGCACTTCTTTGTTGCCCAGTGTTCAGAGAGGTCGCCTTTCATATTTTGTGCCAGGAGCAGAAATGTGAATTATGGCAAGAAATTAAGCTTTGAAGCTTTTCACTTTTAAGTTAGGCTACCGAAGCTAATTGATCGCGTGGGTTAACTAATGAATAAACAACGCCATATAAACACTGTGTCAGATTCAGTCAATTGTTTATTGGCTATGTTGCTACCTAACCAGTTAAATGGTAAATGGTTGGCATTTATATAGCACCTTTATCCTAAGCGCTGTAAAATTGATGCTTCTCATTCACCCATTCATACACACACCACACACTCACACACCAACGGCGATTGGCTACCATGCAAGGTGCCAACCAGCTCGTCAGGATCATTTAGGGGTTGGGTGTCTTGCTCAGGGACATTTCGACACAGCCCGGGCGGGGGGATCGAGCCTTTATGCAACCCTCCGACTGCCAGGCGACTGCTCTTACTGCCTGAGCCATGTCGCCCCCTCACACTGCTCACACTGCTCTCAATCAGCCATAGGAGCTGACACACTCAGAACAACCTACAGCTACACCACTATTCACCGGATTTTCAAGGACTGCAGATAATCCTGCAACGCTATGAAAGGTCTACTCATGAGCATAGAAGCATTTTTTTCATATGAAGTCTAACACTAATTCTAAGTTGCTATTTAATGAGTCAAAACGCCACAATTAGTCTAACAATTCAGTGTGGAAACACTCAAAGCTGAATTGAACTTGGGACGCACTGCTTCTGCCTTTTAATTCAACATAAATACGGTCTCTACAAATAATTGGCCTTTCATTTCTACACAGCTAAGTGACAATCAGCTTTAATGTGGAAGCAATTAATTTAAACTTTCTCATGTCCATTGTTTACATTTTATAGTTTATATACTGAGCACACAATTTCCATTACAACTTGACGTCAGCATCCTGAAAAGCTTTGTGGATGATTAAACCTGCTGGCTCCTTGTGGGATAAGCATACTAATTATGCCAGCGGTGAACAAAGCCTTTATGTGAGCCGAGAGCTATCCATGGAAAAAGTAGCATTTTATTTCGACAGGGTTTGCTGCATCTCAATTCACTGCAGCGGAAACCTCCAGCTGAGACGTCAACGGTAGAGAAAAGAGAAGTGCCTTCTATATAATACCATTTATAATGACTATAAATCAGAGTTATTATATATATGAATATTTATAGAGGAACACTGTACATATATCAGAATGTCTGGGTTGGAATTTAGATCATAAATATCAGAAAGTATATCATAAAATATACCAAAGTTGTATCCTTGAACAGTTCCCTTCAAATGAATGCTGTCTGGCTTATCTTTTGAGTTCTGCATTAGGTCTTGGATTATATCACATTTCACAAACACAGTCATCTATCCCACGAGAACAGACAGCTACCCACAGTACCTTACCACATATTGATTTCATTATTAAGTGATGACCAGGGTTCAAAGGTCAATATTGGGTAAGAGTAGCCTGTCCTTACCTGAGGCTGTGCCAGTGCCAGGCTTGCCTGAGTTGTTCTGCTTGGCGTTGCCGTGGAGAAGCTGGAACCAATCGCGGAGGCGGTCGCCCAGGTCTGCAAGGTCCTGCCCAGTGCAGGTCTCTGGAGAGGGGACAGATGCTGGGCTCAGATAACTGCACCAACACTGGCACTGACCTTCCCTAGGGCACACCCTGCAGTCCTGCACACAGCTCGCACTGGGATGCAATGGGACGCAAAACAAGATGGCTGCCCAGCTAACACAAAATGTTCTCACAGTGGTATTGGAATGTTTTGTCAATGCTCCTATAAAATTGCCACTATGTGGCAGCAACATTGTTTTGTGTTAGTGGAGCCCTGTGTCCATCTTCCTATTAGATTTACCATCACATTTTTACTGCTAAATATTGGGACATACCGCATTATTGAACTTGAGAGGCAAAATCGAACTTTTAAGTTCTTCAAAGGCAATGGAATATATTAAATTGTAACGGTATGACATCAAAATATTCAGATAAATAGTGGAAATGTGTTAATGTACTGTGAAAATAAAATATTTTAATCTTGAGAACTATGTATTGCTAAGCCACAGAGCATAATTTGTCCCTGCTAGGTTCACATAAATCAAGAGAGCCCCCGATGGAATCGAGATGCTGAAAATAACCTGCCAGAACCTGCCATTTCCAATTTGGAGGCCACTTCCAGTTTGAAACAAATCCCCACATATCCGGTTATAGATACAATACATAAATCATAATAAAATCCATTCCAAAGTATCGACAGCACCCATCACCCCCTCTGTCAATACGCATAGCCAATGAATTGGGTAGGGTTTAACTCTGATGAATGCTCATGGTAAATAATTAATTATCGGATGAAAGGATCAATATTTCAATCACAAATGGCTTTTCTAATTAAGCCAAAGCTACCTGCAAACAGAAGCGTGGTCTAATCTCTGTAATTGTCCATTACTGACCAAAATGAGCAAAGATTACTGCAGTGTTACTCCAAGGAAGGTAAGCCGTCTAGCTCCCATATTTCATTGTAAAGATGTAAGTGAATCTCCAAAAGCTTTACTTTAGCCTTTTCTGCTAACTTTGGCTTCAAGGAACGGCCTTCCTTCAAATTGGCTTTTGATCCACAGCAAATACAAAGCTTCAATTGGCCTGCGAGGCAGGGGGAAGAGTGGAGAATTTGAAATAAGCTAGATAATGACTCCAAGGTTAAAAGAGTGTGCTGTAGAAAGAAGAGGGAGGCAGAGGTCTGCGGCTGACTGGAGATACTTGCCATGTTTGCCCTGGGAGTCGGAGGTGGGAATCGTTTCAGTGGTGCAGGGGCAAAGGCCAGCGCACTTCACCGTCAGCTCTTTCCCTGTGAGGCATCCCTGCTGCTCCAGCTTACACTGTAACACACACACAGCATTACTCTGAAGTCACTAGCTAGGGCACACTGACGAATACTTGCGGATGGACCCTATCCACATACAAAAACACACAAATTGATCTCAATGCAATCACAGAAGCATAGACAAACACAAATACAAATAAACACACAGACTGGTGGGGGAGCCCAGAGAGATATCAGAGAGATAGGCTATGTGAATACACACATAACCTACACTCACAAACACACTAAAGTACACATTCATAAACACATGCATCCACACTGTCATGTACAAATACACACAAGTGTATACTACCACACACTAACCTATGAACACACACACACATGCAGACACAGAGGCATACAGACACACACACACACACACACACACACACAGAGGCATACAGACACACACACACACACACACACACACCCAGCTCTGACGTGCTGCACCATTTTCAGTTATGCTGCCCGGTACGGAGACACAAAGCCCAGCCGAGATCCAGATAAAATATTTATAGAGGTGACCGCAGCAAAGGGAGCTGCTCATTCAAATGAGACACAAAGCTTTGAAGGAGGCTGACGTGAACAGCCATTTTCCTCTGCCTCTTCAACAAGGTCAAATTAAAAACAATACATAAATCAATAAAGCAGCCGAGCGCTAGTCGCTACGCTCCTCTGCCATTCAAACTCTCTCAGGCGATTAATCATTCGGCGGCATAAATCCGGAGTGCTTGTCCCCTCCGCTTCCGGTGACAAACCGAAAACCTCGGGCGCTAATTCATACATTAATGCAGAGCCACACGCATAATGAAGAAATGAGAGACAGCAAGACAGAAAGTGGGGGGTCATTTTTCATTCCTTCACCGCCGAAGACTGTCGTACGTAATAAGGGCAATCCGATACTTGAAAGGCTGGAGGAAAATTGTGCAGAAAAGTAAATTGTTCCGAGCAATTAGATTTAATGGTTGTACACTGGACCGCTGTCACTCGCAGGGCAGTGATTTACCTGGGAGGCGTAGTTGTGTCCGTCTGAGCCACACACTGGGGAGGAGGCGGATACAGGACACGGCTTACAGCTGCTTTCGTGAGGCTTAAGAGCAGGCTGTCTGATCCTGCAAAAAATAGAACAACTAAACAAAAGCAAAAACATGGGTGCGAAACCATTTCACACCAAGTCTATCTATGGTACACAACTCTGAGCTTCTCGGTATGGGGAACACTTACACATCATATATCACAGCAGATGTTACATCTATTGACTGCCAGACGGTTTGCATTAGTGTTTTTTTTTTTTTTTTTTTTTTTTGCTACTGTCAATCAAGACGCCCACCGCAGAAGAAAGACCAACAGATTAAATAACACATCTGTCCTTTTCTACTGGCCCTCCAGTGCACCTCCTTTCTTTGCTTGAAATCTTTGCTGCTTCATCGGGAATTAATTCTCAAGATTGTCACGCTTCGTAAAAGCCTTGCACGCTACAACCGGTGCTTTAAAAGGCATTGGTGCTCTTACTGAGAGTGTACTTAATGACAGTGGAATGGCAGGTGTGATCGTTCTCTGTACCCACATCCCGTTCTCCAGCAGTCGGGAGAGAAAATGGGAGACTCAGATCTCAAGGGTGATTTCCCAGATGAAGTTCTTTATTGAAAAAGATAAATGTCTGTCACCACAGATATACTTTGCAGGTAATAATGTTTCACTCCATTAATTTTTCTGATTACACTCAGGCTAGAATCTCCTGCTTTATGGAAGATGTATAAAACCCGGAGAAACATCGGGAGATATATATCACGGATTACCATGGGGACCGTGTGCGGGGGTCGCGCTATGACAGCTGTCCCTTGGAAGTCTCGAGGCCCTGCACTGACAGCACATGACCACGCTTCAGTCAAACGTAATTAGAGTGCTGCAAACATCCTCGTGTTGAAATGACTCATTTCTCGTCAGGCTTACACACACTGTTAGAAGCCCTAATACCAAGACGTGTTGACAAGGGCTCTCAACAAGCTGCACGTAAGAATAATTTCCTGGCTCTCGTAGCGGAAATTACACAAACAGTGTCAAAACATTCATGATGCCACAAACACTGTAACGCCAACATGCTCTCCTCCGCCTGGTGACACTTAAACCCTCCATACCCCATTCCTCTTCCTGTACCCTGTCCTACACCCTGTAACACCTACACCTTCTGACACTTATCCAACGTGACTTAAAGTTGATTAGACATCAATCCCCCCAGGAGCAATGTGGGGTTCATGACGTTGCTCAATGGCCCAACAGCTGTGCAGATTTCATCGTGGCTAAACCGGGGCATAAAGCACTAACCTTTCAGGACCCAATCATGTACCTTAGCCTCTAGCCTACAAACAAACTTCTCACCAAACCTTTTCCCACGTCCAGAGATCTGTAAACCCCTCCACCCTAAAACTCCCGCACCCGTCTGGCTTTGCCCGCGCCGCCCCGCAGTGCCACCCACCTGTGCTCCAGCTTCTTGCGGTTGATGCACATGGCCCGCTGGTAGCCCTGGGCGATGCACACCTTGTGCCGGCTGCACTTCACCTTCTGGCACGGGTCCTTGGTGGTGTCCACGTCTGTGGAGACAGGAGGAATTTGGCAGTGGCAGCGAAAATGAGCACCTGAAACTGACGGCACCGTCCAACCCGGACCCCCTATCCGCCACCGCCATCACTCAGCAGTGCGTGCAGAAAACCGCCCCCTCCTGCGAAACACATCTCTCTCCCGTGATTGATAAACAGATCGGTCAATCGACCCTTCCACTGCAGCAGGATTATCTCTTAACAAGCTGAGACATTCAAAGCAAGGTACATCTGCAGAGGCAGAGCAACAGTCAGGTACACTGACTGTTAAAAACCACAGGTGATGCACACAATATATCATTTAAATTAATCACTGCCATTTTTCCATGTCGCTAGAGCTAGCTGGCTAGCCTAGGGAACTAACTTTGTTGGTGTTTATGACTAGCCTAATAAACTAGCTAGCTAAATAAGCTGGTGATTTAGCTTATAAGTTTTCTGTATGTCGAGCAAGCCCTTGCTTTACTGTATCCAACACGTTTTCACAAATTGAGGGCTTGCTTTTTACTTTGGACAGTGACACTGGCTGCCGTTAGCCTGTCCGTGACATCTAGATGCATGCGATAACGAGCTGCATGCGATAAAATTTCTGAACATATTGGTGTCATGTTAACAAAACATTTATAACTTTTGTTAGAACAGTCAATTAGCCACAGTCAAGTTTGCTTTGTGTTTCTCCATGTTAAGTCTATGGGTCAAAATTTAGAATATTGAGGTTTAATTCAAATTTAATAAAATGTACAGTCATGAAATTAGAAAAAGCATGCATGTCGCCTTGTGTCAGGATCTGTTGGAATGTGTCATATGTAGGGTTGCCACACGTTCTGGCATTCCTGGGATTGTTCTCTTTTTTGAGCGACTGCCCCGGAAAATGACTATTCTGTCCCAGGACATGAATTGTCCCGGTTTTTGGTACTTCTAAATGTCAAATAAAACCTGATTCTTATACTTCTATTCTGTCTGTAAACAGGTAAAAATGAGCAAAACACAGCGACCATTGGCCATATGCCTATACTTCTTTTTAATTGGAACAGAAATACGAAAGTTTACCTCATCACCTAGCAACTGTTGCACAGGCTATCAGTCTGGCTATTCACTTCAACGACCCCACCGTGGGAAAGTTCAGCTAGCTACTAGCCTAGAGGTAATCGCCTAATATTTCTGATTTTTATTTTTTATTTTTTTTGTCGGTTTTAGCAAATGGGGGGAGAGATGGACGAGGAGGACGAGAGAACAAAATCAGACAAGCAACCAGCAGCAAAAAAAAAAAAAAAATATATATATATATATACAACAAGACTGGGCAAAAAGAGAGCACTTTTCTGAATGCATAATGGCGCATCAAATGTCCCGGTTTTTCACAAATCAAATGTGGCAACCCTAGTCATATGTGGTATAACCAATAGGTTCTTCATTCTCTCCAAAACTCTGAAAATGTTTAACCAGGTATAATAGACTTTGCGTCACGGCCTCAAAGGCAGCTTTCATTCTGATGTGCCAAAGAATTCTCGCTGTGCACATCTTAAGCGATGTAAGGTTCAAACAAAGAGAGTCCTTGCACTGCACTGCAGGGAGGGAACAGCAGTGCTGCAGAAGTGTTTTGAGAAAGAGACTGCTGTGTCACTGCTCCACTTGCTGGGATACCTTTATGCAGATCTATTTTTCAAATCTGCTGATATGCAACCTGATAAACAGCCGAACAACGGCGAGCTTGTGCTTTTCTCTCAAGCAGAAATCACTGCTGTCCGACCCCTTTAAAACCCATTCAAGAAAAACAAAGGGTTATCGAGACAGGAAGAAATTATGTGCCAGGTATGAAAAAAGCCTCTCTTTAAAGGAAAGACAATGAAGCATCCGCAGAAACACTGATCCATTCATCTGTTAGCCTGGGATACTGGGATTACTAAAAAGAAGGCCATTAGCGGACTTGCCTACTTCAATCTGACGTTAAAAGCGAACCCAAAAAGGCACGCTACGTCGTGAGAGAGGCCCCCGAAATGCATCATTATCTGCCCAGTCACCAGCAGCAGTCAGGATCTCGGTGGGCCTTCCCTTTGATAAAGACGAGATTGATCGCGTTTCTCTGTTCTCCCGTCACGTCTCGTTCTCCCCCTGCCTTCCCAGCAGGCTCGGCGCTTTAGCCCCGAACTCGCGCGCACTGATGGATCGGCGTGGCGGCGGCAGCGCTTGCTCCTGGTTGGTCCGGGCCTGGCCCAGCGGACTCCTGTCAGGAAGAGCGAGCTCCGCGCTCCAGCCCGGTCTCGCTTGCCCCCCCTCCAGGGAGGGGGAAAATGGAGAAAGCGGAGTGGTGAGAGACGGGCGCTTCTGCGGGGGGAATTACCGCCATTTAAGCGGTGGCTTTTAATTGTGACGCCGCCGTAGAGTGGCGAACAAATGGCTTCCGCGGACCCCCCAAGTGAGCGGGTGACACTAGAGACGCCAAAGTGCCAGGTGGTGGGCATCCATTTTGTGCCTGTGTGTCACTCACTCTTCTCTGGTAGCCTCCAGAGGGTTCTGGTGCACAATAAAGACCTGTGCTAGAGCCCAGGAGAAAAAACAAAAACAAATCTCTCTTTCGGCAGGGAGGGCAGGAGCAAGGAGCACCAAATCTCCAATTGATTCAATCAGAACAGCCTTCTGTCACGTTTTGAAAGGAAATCGGTGAAATGAGAAAAGCAGAATTTCAGATTTCCACCCTCCCCAAGAAAAAAATGATTGAGGCAAGCCCAGAGCGAGGCAAACAATGACACCACTGCCTTTCAAAGCCATCATTCAATCCAGAGGCAATTGTATTACAGAGGGAATAATCCTTCCTTACTCTTAAAGATATTTAGAAACAATAATGGTCCACCTACTCACCTCAACCCTGACAATATTACAGACAGAATAACAGACGGTATTTTGAGATATTTCACTTCTCTTAACAGGTTTCCACAGCTTAAAGCTAATCGGGAAGAGGACGGAGTTTCCATAGAAACAGGCACACTGTGTTGACAGTAGATTTTCTGGACCGTGATTTGAGGCTCGCTCCTGCAAAGCCCAGGTCTCTTCAAAGCCTGTCTAAGGGCAAGTGCTCTCAGCTCACAATGTAAAACATGGAGTGAGTCCCCCAAATATGTAATACATCGCAATTCTGCTTTGTGAGAAAGACGGCCAGACAAGGTAGATTTAACCCACATTAAGGGCTAGTACAATTTTAGCCTGTCATCCCCTCTATCCTTTGTTTACACGCTGTAGCATTCAATCTCTCTCACTGCCAGAACAGGACATCCAGGACTTGCTATAATTCTAAATCCTGAGCTAATTTTTCAGCAGAAAGGCAATATTGAGTCCAGTCTAATTTGCTACAGACCCAGGCCAGACCTACAGTATTGTATGTATAAGTACCCTTTTCAAAATACAGCCAACAGCTGTATTCACCAATTCAACCGTAACCTACAACCATTTATTTTGTCCAGCATCCCCAAAAAATGCATTCAATAAGCTTTAACACCAATCTATTTCTGGTTCAGTGGTGTGAGGAACTGTTTTCTTGGACAGGCGAAGCAACAGCATTCCAATGTGTGCAAATAATCAGTTAAAACTGCCAGTACCCTACTAAGCCTTTGACTCTGCGAAGGACTTGTGACTCAATTAACAAAATCCTTACTTTAATCCGACAGCTCTCTTGCAAAGACCAGGAAAGTGAACAATTAATATTTTATATGACAGACGAAAATGAACCAGTTTGATTCGGGAGCTGCAATTAGTGTCACATTAGAAGGCTATTTCATATGGTAATGCATAATTGGTGGTCCCCGGCTAAATCAATAATAGCATTTCACTGAGATTAGGCTCTGCTGTAGAACATTCCATCTGGAGCGTTGCTACATTTACAATGCATTTTAATGATGATATCCATTAAATCAGTCTGGGCAATAAGTATGAACTGACAATTCCACAATTAAGGCAAACAAAATGACCTGTTTTGTACAAGCCTTAACCAAGAGATTATGCCCCAAACAGACACTACCATTTTATTATTTTTCAAAATAAATTTGGGACCATACGTTGAGGCAGAGTAAATTCAATTCCCACCCGAATTTGGAATATCCGATGGCTATTCGTAGCCACGTTCACATGCAATTCCTCACTGTGAATTCAGGAGAGTCAACACAGCAAAGGTTCGCCCCCAAAACATGTGTCACCAGCCTACTTCTTTTCACACCACAGTCAAGCTCGCATAGAGTCAGAGGAAGACATCTCCTATGCGGCTTTGGCATGTAAATGCAGTCCATGGGCATACACACAGGCAGTGGAGGTCACAAGCCAATTGAACCCTCCCAAACCCTATGTGATGCAATGACCAATTACACGTCAGCCTATGAGCTACTAGCAACAGCGGGCACTGGCTCATCCATGCACTAAAGCCAGGTGCCTTAACTGAATCAGCCACCCAACAACCCCACCGGTACTAATATGTATTAGTTTGATGAAATTATCATAATATTGCTGATACTGGAAAGCCTTCATTTTTTTAAATTTACATGTCAATGATAACCTCATTGTGGTTACAGAAATCCTGTGGTGGAGACCATGAATAAGTCCTGTCCTTTGAAACAATCTCCCTGGATGTAATTGGTGTTCAAGCCATTCCAAAACCATAGCGGTAACCCTCAAAACTACTTCGGATCGCGTCACAGGACTGACATCTTTATCATCCGGCTTTAAAGGCGAGGCCTGCATGGTGCTGATTTAGTAATGTTCGGGTAACAAATCTGTCAAACGTTCTCCATTCCTCTGCCTGACTAAATCATTAAGATCAATCAGGTCTGCAGAATTGGTCCCTTTGGGAGGCGGTTCAATGTTATTAAAATGAGCTGCCCTGCACAACAGTAAGTGAAGCTGTTTCAGATGAGCATTAAGTATTCCCATTGTACACTGGGCAGATGAGAGGATAAGAGGCTAGCTCCCCGGAGGAGATCCCCCCCACCGCTTTACAATGAGTCATGCTGGGCGGGGTCGAGCTGAAGAACTCCCACGTGTGCCTCTCATCAGCCGACACCAGCGGTGGGCCGATTGAGGCTCTACTGGGCCATGTGAATGGGCGGGCTTTCAGCAGCTCACTAATCAATTCAAAGTGCATATCAATCGAGCAAGGGACAGCTCCGCCCATGAAATACAGGCAATATACTAATACTTGCTTTCCTATGCAGTTTCACATACTGCCTCTGGCATATTACGACCAAGTGTTGACATCACCATGAGGCATAGATGCATTGTGTACAGATGACATGTTGACTGTACAGCTTGTGGTATTCAACAACCAACTGTGCAGTCCTACAGCAATGATGCTTTGCAGTAAATGTCACTGCTTTTCCATATGTGCTCTCAAGTATTAATTTTTTTTCAAACCTCCAAGAATAGATGACAGATAATCCCATGTGCATGTTTGCACGCACTGCAGTGAAAGGTTGTCGGTAAAATCTGGAAAAGACTAATGAATTGCTGTATATGCTTGATGATTTGATAATGCAGATGCTTAAATTAAAATAAAATACCTAAACCAAATGATGGAGCTTTGCAAGATATTTATTTTGGAGACTAATGAACATAAAGTGGGAACATTACTGCATACATGTACACATTTGCAGAATGCAGCAAGAAACAAGGCAACTAACTCCTGGTTCACAGCATAGCGCACAGACTTGTGTTCTGTAGAAACACAGCCCAATGTACAGCGTGCTAAATCAAGCGCTAGGGCTTTTACTGGAATTCAGTCACTGTGGCAATTATGCACACATTAATGTATGTCTCACTAATGCACTCCTCCATTCCAAACACTTCCATTTTCACCCCAAATTCAAAATATGGCATTTTATCCTCCAAGATGTGTGTATCTAGGGCCAGCTTTTAAGCCCATGACCTCATCTGGTGCTTCTGCAATTAAATAAAGCTAATGCCTCGAAATAAATGGGACATACTTTCCGTCATTAATTCCATTTGCATATGTGCAAAGAACAAAGTCATTTAGTCAGCAGCCACATCGGTGAGCATCCAAAGAATGGGATCTTGATTAGAAAGATAAGAGAAATATGACCTACACCACTTTAAAAGCTTAACCTTCCTTTACCAGCAAATAATAGAATCAGCAAGTGATCACTGGGCAAGGAGTAAACCATTTCCTGACTTCATCTGACTGACAGGATGAAATCCAGGCCTGTTTTCATCTGATGTTCAGCGGTACCAGTTTAACATACAACAACCGATAAGCCTGCATTAACCAAGGCAATACGTCCTTCAAACTGATAGAACAGATACTCTTAAGAATGGTTTTGGCAACCTATCTGCGACTTAAATGATTTTGAAAAGGGCATCAAAAGATAATAGATTAGATAGTACAGTGTATTCTGTTCAGCGACAAATAATGCTGCTCTCCTCAATAGCACACATGCTGTATTTCTACCTAAGAAGCGAATTTCCTGAATAAAGCGTATCGTTGCCAAGATAACCTCCAGATTGTACTTACTTTCATCAGAGCTTTGGTTTTCTTCCAGTGTTCGGATGTAATCGTCCTGAGGAGGAAGGAAAAATGTTTAAATGTTAGCATTTCCCTCAAAGTTCAGTTCACAGTATGTGTGCAGATACTTGAGAAGAGAAGAATAGCACACTGGTCCCATCAACAATAATATTACACCACAATGCAATCATGCAGCACAATCCCATGCAAATAAATATCATGTTACATTTTTCCATGCCATATTTTATGCAATCCAGAAGGTGAAGTGAACAGTTCTTTAAAATGGTCTTCCATGCAAACTGTTAGTGGAAGGACTATGGACTTCACAATTTCATGGACTGCACTTGGCATCAAAATATTGCAGTGGCAATAAAAGAAACAAACACACTCCTAAAAATGAAAAAGTAAATAAATGGCCAAGTCACTTTGGAAGACATTCAGAAGGACTGGGGAGATATTCCAAGAACCCAACAGTATTTACTTGAAAGCAGACTGCCTGAAACACTGGTTGCTCGGTTTGAGCATTTCACACCAGAAATCTCACAACAGATGTTCCATCACCAATCAGCTTGGACCAAACTATCCGGTCCATGGCTTGAGATTCCCACAGCTGATGGCAGCTGCGATATCTAGAGCAGAAACCTCCTTGTTTGAGAAGCAATTTTCCCTCACAGAGGCTCTCTGTCCTTCCCAGGGAATTCTGCACACTTCACTGAAATCCAACTTCAGTTTTTAGATTCTGTCCCCAGTGATAGCGGAGTAGCATTGTGATACACGTCACATGCCACTGCAGAATCTCAGAAATACCTGGGCCTATTTCTAGCCATGGAAACCAAGAACACCTGCACACAGCACACCGTCTAGAGAGCTCTAGAATTTTCCGATGGACCCAGGTGACTAACACTGTGTCTGATCTGTGTCTTATCTCTCACCGTGTGACTGCCAAGATGACGTTAACCTGAATGATTAACTCAGCGTTAATCTGATTTCAATGGGGATTACGTTTAGAAACCGTGTGTAAATTCCACTAGTAGTAATCCTCAAAATTGCTTGAGAACCACAGTATGTACATACAGACTGTATGATGATAATAATGCAGAGGGGCTTTTGATTGAAGGGTCACCCCTAGAATCCAATGTGGGTTTTTTTTTTTTTTTTTTTTTTGCTAATGGAGACATTAACTGCCCTGATTGAACTGGGCAGGTAACACAGTCTTGGAGATCTTCCCGCACTTCAGGTTAAGAGATATCAGGGGAGAGTGACATGGACACAGCACAGGATTAGAAATTGTTACTAACCTCCACTTCCTGGGGTATTGAGAAGCAAGAGGAAAAGAAAGAGATGAGAGAGAAAGACAGTTAGGGGAAAAACACTAGACTTGCTTCACAAAAGAAAGCGCCGCTTTTCATGCAGTGCACAAACCAACGGCGAGTCTTGTTTTACAGCCAGCCTAGCAGCAGTTAAACTGTCATCTTTTTGATGCGTGCTGATTACAAATATAAGCCTGCTTTGGCATCCCCTGGAGAAAACGCATAAGAAATTCAGAGCAGATTATGGGGCTCTATTAACAAAGGATGATGAGCCACCAGTTCTGTGAGCTGGCACAGGTCCTATCCATAGGACCCTTCCCTCCATCCGAAAAACCCTAATTACACCTGTTCTCCAAGGACTTCTTCTGCAGCTCCTTTGCGGAGAACCACACATGCACTCAGAAAAAAGCCTTGAAATAGCCCAATGGGAGGCCCACACGCATCGCAAAAGTATCATATAAACAACTAATTTTAAAATGGCAGTAATTACTATTTTATTTGCCCACAAACCATTTTTATGACACAAACGTGCTACATCGTTGCACCCATGCTACACGGTTGCACCCTTGTGTGAGAAAAGGATCCACACACAAAGTGTATAGTATAAATGTTGTTGCAGCAGGTGTTAAAAAGAAGGATTCTGCCCTCACCAAATAAACAAATATGTTACTAATGCTTAAGCATTTTGGCAGGAGAATTCATAAAAGAACACTTATCTTGGAAAGTGTATTAAGACTCAGTCCCATATACTTTGAGGCTCCACATTTGTTTCACGGTTTAATAGCCTAGTAAACTTGGAAGAAATATACCTCCCTTTGACTTATTTCTTTGCCTCGTGCTAGTAAACGCAAGCCCTCCCCAGAAATGAATATCCATCCATTTAGCTTTGCTGTTGCCCAATGTAAAATATATCACCATAAAAATTTACGACATATACAGGGAGCGCCAAAAAGGTTGTAAAGTGTGACACCTGAAATAAGTATTGATCATAACCGAAGCCTTGGGATTTCATATCTGGGGCCATTTCACAGAAGTAAATGTTCCCTTCGTTGGCAGTAATTTGGCCCACCCTAATATCTGTGGGGCGTGATACCAGTGTTTCTCACATGGTAAATGGCCCATGGGAAACTCTCCCCCTTGATTCTAAGTGAATAACGCTGTGCCATACCTGTCAGGATGCACACCCCCTCCATTCAGTTTTGGGGAATGGAGTCAAACTCCCAATGGAGAATAACCTTGTCCAGCTGGCTAGAGTGCCACATTAGCCATGAATGCGATGCATTGCAGCCACCACAACACAGTTCTCTGGTCTGGGCAGATGACTCTGCATTATTCCACATGCTATTCTATATTAATGTGAAACGACCAAATACATCCTGAGTACACCACCTTCGTCATCGCGGTTGGTCGGTCGGTCTCCCAGAAATTATATGCGCAAGGGTGGGATATCTACTGAGTCCTACTGACCCGTTGTTACAAAGTGAGTGCAGCAATCAGTCTTTTCTGTAGAGGCCTATGTATCTTGTTATTAAACATACATAACTGCAAGTTGTTCTGTCTGTTCCAAAATTATAACAGCCAGAAGAACGGCACCTCTGATTAATGGCTCTGTTTCCACTAGAATGTCTTCTATTACCCTGTTCCATTGTCGTTAGGCTATTTTTAAGGTCTACAGAGACAGCCTGCCTCCTCTCTCTGCACCTCCTTCCTTCAGGCATAGTAAAGAACAAAAACAAATGAAAATCCGTTTGTCCTCATATTGCCAAGGGACAAAAGATAGCTTTGTTCTCGGTTCCAGCCATCTGTATCGGGTTAAGGTTACAGTTAGGTTAACTGTTAAGGTTAACTTCCAACAATATGTTCATCAAATACAATAGTAAAATGTGCAAATTGTGAGCTCTTCATCATAAACGGTATTGTGTTATACACACTGATACTGAGTATTTGGCTTGGACATATTTAATCATGCCAGTGGAAGGAGCAGTGGGGCAATGCTCTGATTTCCAGTCCCAGTAAGAAACCAGGCGAAGCAGAAGCGGGTGGGGAGATCAGGGGTCATGTTTGTGGGATCCCCTGAGCAGTGAGATTCATATCAGAGAGCCCACCTTTTCCCGTCGGTTTGTGAGGAGCGCTGTAATGCAGCTGCTGTAATACAGATCGCTGGCTAATGGAGCCTGACTATCAGCAGGACCCCAGATGCAGTATCTGTCCTCCAGGGCCACTTCGGTTTTAGCCTGACAGGGTTTGGCAGCGAGCCTGGCGGAGCATCCCTGATCCGGAGCCAGTGCGTCTCACCTCCGACTAGCCTTCCTTGGTAACTGACAGAAATATCATGCCCTCCTCCGACACCTCTGTCTGTGCCGCGCCCGTAAATGCACGGTAGGCCAGCGGCAGATGAGAGGGGCCAAAATAAAAGGTCAATTACCTTTCATTCAGGTAAACGTGGCATTTGCGTACCATGCTTTACTGCAGGCAGGGGTGAAAGTTAGCTTAATACAGACCCCGGGGCAAGTCCAGGAGAGCGTAATAAACATGAGCAGGCAGGCTGCCTCTGGACCTTCTGCTAATGCATTCAGTAAAGGGCTCCAGGACATTGCTGACCACACCTGACACAATATGTTTCAGCCTGCCCAGCATGGAACAACATGTACAGGCCATTAGCCCCTCCAAACTGCTCTGGCCCTAACCGTGCTCCTAGGCCACGTTCTGCCAATTAGCTGCGTGAAGTCGCTCCTAAACCGATCGCTGATTGGGCAAGCCACGGAACCGGCGGACTCCCACGCACACCCAGCTATGAGTCGTTGGCCGGGGTTCTGTTGTGTTGCAGAGGGGCAGCCATTTTGCAGAAGGTGGCCCTCTCAGCTAGAAGTGCAGAGCGTGATCCCATTGAAGTGTGGCCAACCTCAGCCAGGGAAAACCCACAAGGACACGGAAATGCAGCCATGAAATCTTCATCCCCTCACCACAATGATCCATCATACGTCATGGTTCAAACATGCCCACAGCGAAACTGCTACTATATCTTATATGCTTGTGTATGAGTGGCAGTAGACCACAGTGGAAGGAGACTTTTTGTTTCCACTAAATGATGACAACCAATTTCAGCTTAAATCAAGAAACAAATATTTAGGACATTTCCGTAATGTTTTACCTGCATGTGTTTCATTGTCAATTAACCGTTTGTTTGGTCAGGTTATTAGAAATGTGTCCACCAATACACAATGTCTTCATCTGTAACAAGCTGTAATAGACTTCAGATAAAGAGCAATGAAGCAATGAATATTTGTCCTTCGCAACCGAGAAAAAAAATTAATCGTTCGTGAGGAAGCAAAGTGTTTTGTAATATAACCAGTGACACCTTACGCCTTATGCTAAATGAAATCTGTCCTCTACTTCGCATTTGGCTCATCACGGCGCTTAATTTTTTGCATTTCTCCCAACGGAGTGTCCTTTTTTTCTCCCTGAGAGATTGGATAAATGCCGGCTGATCGATGGGCCCACGCTCCTGAGCATTTCCATAATGAAGGAGAGCCTATCAGGCGCTCCAGGCCTGAGGTAGCCGTGTCAGCCTTTCAGGAGATGCGCGGAACAGTCTTCCTGTGACAGGGCTTTGTGAGCACATCTCCGCCATGCTGATTTACACCCCCTGCTGGGCACAGCTTTTGCAGAGGTGGTGGTTCGCTCTGCTAACAGCTCACCGCCACCGAGGGGTTTGTGGCAAATCGCTCCACAGACGTGGACGGAAGCTGGGCGGAGCTGCAGCCCACATCACAGGCCTCAGTCCACTGGAAGTGTTAACGGATGCCCGGTTTTCAAATTGCTAGTATCGGTCCTGTATGTAGTCCCGATTTTGTAATGTATTTGTGTCTTAACTAACCCCGGTCCAAGATCCATTCTGATAGTCACATATGCCTGTCCATGAAAGGTTCCAACAGGGTCCACCCTGGGTCCGCTGTCGGGTCTGACAGCATCGCACTTCGTCCTCCGTGATTATGCTTCCAGCTGTGCATGTTTTGAAAAGTTCTGGTAACCCTGCCCAGAGGCCTGAGATCCCTAAACCAGCTGTTCCCCAAAAAAGATTTTTAATAAGCATTCCTACCAGTGAAATTACACACTCCACCTGTTACATTTACAGTGTGTGTAGCACAGCTGTTCATGGGCTTGGGAATTTTTGGAAGCGCTGCCCTGATCCCTAAACTTTACCCTCATTATAAACAGACTGCTCTCCCCAAATTTACATTGTCCTCCTTCAGTCTGGTCACAGTGATAATGTTTATAAAATTCATGTGCCCAATACCCTGTGGCATGAGTCGCTTGCTCTGTTGCATTCAGTCTCCTGCCTGGAGTCAGATATAATTGAAGCCGTGGCATATCTCCCATGATGCCCTTTGGTGGTTGCCAAGGAGCTAATGCCGTTGCAGATTCACTCGTGCCACTTACACCAGCTAATTCTGTAGCTGTACTTCTGCTTATTATTCAGCACCTTTTCCCTTGAGCATTTCTAGGGTTGTGATACAGAAGCCTTGCACCTGAAGAAAAGATGCTGACTCTCTCCAGTTTCCCCACAATTTCAGATCCAAGACACGTCATAACAGATTAGGGCGGTGTCAAACTGATCGATATCTGTTACTGCACACTCAAAAAATCACTAGTGTCAAGTGTCGAACATTTGCTTTGAGACAGCAGAAGCAAACAGCAGAAGCATGTTAATCATTGAAAATGACTAATAAGTGTTCACTTTTGAAGACTCTTTTTCAGCAACATTTCCATTAAATGAAGGCCAGCGGGAATATGAGACCAGGCAGTCAACACAGTATTTAATTAAAGTGATCATCTGAGCTGAAATCTGCAGGCTCTGAAGTTGCCTTGGAGGGTGGGTGTCTGTAATACACTGTGGAGCGCTGTATTTTATGCAACAACAGTGTCCTTCACAGCAGAAGACTCTTGGCTTTTTCAAACATTTTAAAGGCATACTATGCCATATTTATTTAGCTTTGCTATGCTGTGCTATGGCCCTACAATCAAAGACTATATACTGTATATCCATTTTTATGCTGTTTTTAGTTTTATATCTCCATTTCAATAGCTGTCACCATCATGGAAAAGCAATTCCAAGGTTGACTTCGGTCAGCTTGTCAATCCACTTTGCTTTTCTTCTTCACCTCTGTCCAATGCCGTGGCTAGCTACAAACGCTCTGCTGAAACCTGATTCCACCGCACAGGCACTGTATTCACACCCAGTCCTGCCCACACAGAAAAAGAGTCACGCCCAAGAAACATCCCAACACATTTTACAGTAGAAAAAGAACTACGGGCGGAGCACTGATTAAGCAGATGTGAGCAGACAGAGACTGCCAGTGCATCATGTGATATATTATTTTATAATATTAAAGGCCCAGCATAGTATCTGCTTTAAAACATGACATTGCTTTGTTTCCGTGACATCCTAATTCTCCATCCATGCAGTGCACATTGGCCAGGCGATTCCCAAATGCCTTGAATACAGGCTACTTTCACTGCGACTGACAGCAGTTTCAAATTTAACATACAGGAAATGGTGGAAGCATGCGGCACCAGGCAAATAGCACAATGGCACAAAACGTATAGAAAGGAGACATAGCATAGCACCCAGTCCTAGAATACCATCTCCGTGAGTATGCGTGAGTAGCTCTGCAATCAGACGAACAGGGAACAAACAACCAATGGTTACAGGTAATCGCACTCAGGGTGGTGTGTGGCAACACATTAGGCAATCGTCTCTGACATTTTGAAGGCCGGATTGTTGAAAAGCGTTGTTTCACACTACACTGACTACAAGTACTTACAGAAATTGATTGTTCCCTTTCCATCTGTTCCGAGTGATACCAGCTCATTCTATGTCATCGGCCCTGCAATGGATAATGGACAACAGCCAGCTGACAGCATTCCTTTTTTTAACAGAATGCAGGTTGCTTGCTTCCTTTCTCTGTGGTCTATCCCATTTAGTTTCATAACAATCAGTAAAGCGCAATATGGTGCTTAGGGTCTCGGACAGCTCTCATTTCTTAGCCTGCTGTATTTCCAGCTTGCCTCTCACTGCCTGTTTTCCCTGAGTGAATAATGCAGCAGAGGTATGATGGTTTCTGAGGAATGACCAACAGTGCTACCTGCCTGCTTTCTTTTCTCCTGTGGAGGAGAATAAACACTGCAGACCACAACACGGGCAGGTCCCTTGCGATGACATTCACATGTAGACCAGCTTCAGTCACGACTACTGTATGTTATTTTTGTTTTCACATTCTTTTGCATCGCAAAAAGTTGCAAAACAGGTGCAACTCCTAGAGCACTGTGCTTTGAGCACGGGCGTCTCCGACTGAGTGCTCCCAATTACCAGCTCAGCCACAACATCAAAAGTGCAGCCCGGAGCTCTCGCCTTTGACTGCGCAGATGGGGCCCGTCTTAACTTGGAGGAACAGGCATGGGGTGTGTGTGTTTGAGGGGGTGAGGGTGAGGGAGAAGGCCTTTCAAAGCTGAGAACGATGGGAAGTAGCACCTGGAGATAGCTCTGAAGCAGACGAACGCTTGATGTGGTTATTCTGACAGAACTCACGGCTCGGTCAGGTGTACCGGGAACATGCTAGCGGGGTTTCACTCTGCCCTGCGCCCCAGTGAGGACTACAAAACCTGGAGAGAAGCAGGGGGTAGAGGCAGCCCCTCCTGGCTCCCCACCCCTCACCTAACGTCTTCATACGCCCCTGTCTTGGAGATGTCAGCGCTTCTGCCGATGAGCACTGTGAGTTAAACCAACCAGAAGATCAGAACACACAGGTCTACAGCAGGGGCATTGGCTTCTACGAAGGCTGGACTGCAGTCTGTCAGGCACTCTACCAGTATCTCACAGAACAGCTGACGCTTCACATCGAATTCCTTTAAAGATAACTGTCAATCACGGCCCCATATCAAAGCACTGTGCATTCATTCACACGAAAAGCAATCCCTGAATTACACCTCGACTCTGGCAGGGTTGCCAATATAACACATAGACACATGCACCCCTGAGCATCCTTGTATATAATGGACAACCTAGAATTGATTTTTGTTGATGAATGCACCATAATCTCCATGAAAAAGAATTGCAAATAAAATAATCAGTCAGTGCCTTTGGGACAGACTGCTGTGGTCACAATAATCAAGATCCAGAAAGATGTCAGAAAAGATGTGATGGCGATGGAAATCTTTGTGCCAAAGGGCCTGCAGATATTGATAACCCTCCCTTGCCATGTCACCATCTTAAGATGACATCGCAGGTCTGGGTAACCTGAAGGTCAGACGGAGCACTGCATCACTGCGGTTGGCTATTGGCATCTTCTGTCCTTTCTTTTTTCAGTGAAACTTTATCCCCCTATTTTCTATCGTCTGGAATGTCCCTAGGATATCTGCGGGCCCATCCCATCTCCAACACATCGTCTATGAAATGGAGCGTGCAAGCATTCGCCTTGTCCCAAGTATCCCATTTACCCCCTGGCACTTCTCCTTTCACTGCGCAGTCACTGTGCTGGATGACTGGGCTTCATGCGCAACTGACGCAGGCAGATCACAGGCTCTTCATTGGCCTGAGGTGCTGCCCTTGTCAGAGAAAAAACATGCTGACCCTAACCCTCCCTCCATAGACTATGCTACTGTCGGGGAAGTGAAGCTTAAGGTGAATTATGGTTCATTTCTGAATCCAGCAGTTTTAACAATTAACGCCCTCATTTAACGTTTGGCACTCTGAAAACTGAGCACAAGCGCATCAACTGTTAAAACCCTTCAACATGTAAAATAAATGTATTCATTTATGTATTCATGTATATATTTCATTTGTTAAGTATTACCAAAATATATCAATTATCCAATAAATTGCCAAATTCCGTGATAAGCAGAGCAACCTGTTGGATCAACGTTTATCAAAATGAACAACTCACAATTAATAAAATTGAGAGCTTTATTAAGTTACAGAATAGTCAATGTCTAAATTAAAAGATGTATGTTAACTTAAACAAAGAAGTAATATACATGGACAGTCACAAAAGAAAAAGAGGAAGAACCGAACCCCAGCGTGTCTCCCAAAACAGTCCCAAAAACTGAAATTAAAGTCCAAAGACCAGAAGACAGCTGAATCATCCCGAAATCAGCAATGAAAAAATGTGAAATTTGCCAGAGCAGCTGTGTGACGCCCACAAATCCCACAAATCAAGCCCCAAAATGTCCACTATCTTGACTACCTGGAAATGTCTGTGTGAAAAACCGACCAAGTCAAGGAAGGCTTGGTCGGTTGGCCGCTTGCTTATGTGCTTGAAAAAAAGGGGGGGACCTTACCCTCAGAGGGGCAGAGCTGGAAACTGGAAGGTTTGGGAGAGGCAGAACTGTCCTAACAGAGCAGGCCATCTACGAATTCCCGTATGTTGTTAGAAGCAGGACCGAGCAGTATGATGTTGTCATCAAAGGATTCATGATATTTGAATATTTAAATATTCAAACATGAATATTGTAGGAGGTACAGAAGCTCAGTTATTGTATACCTCTAAAGAAAGTTTCCTCCTGCTTCTAACAATAGGTACCTGTATACAAATAAAGTAAAACATATATGTTTCATGTAACAAAACAAATTGCACCGCATTGGTTTCCGCTCAAAAAGGTTTTTTTTCCCGCTGGTTTTCAACTGGTTTCCGCCCATCCAGCACACGCAGGAGTGTGTGCGCTGCTTTTCCTCCCAAGCCATGAAGTAATACAATTGTCAGCATAGGGATAGAGGACAACCAGATAACATCCCATTAACATGGTTTAAGAGAGCATGGTACTTAAACACAATGGGCAATGAGAGAGTTTGCTAAAAAATTATTTTGTAATTATTTTTTCTGTCTCTCAAAGACAATATTCAGGCTATTTTTCCGACAATACAGCCAATGATGTGGGGCGAGAGGCCATAGATAGCACTGGTGCGGTCAGGATACCAATTACAGAGTCATTACCTTTGGTGCGATAGGATGGCCCACCCGACAACCCCAACCGCTATCTTTGTGATGGAATTTATTTGCAAGATTCAACTGAGGTTCTGCAGGGGAGATGAGGTTTACTAACCTGTAGTACTATTGTGATTTGTTTATTTATCATCACTCAAACAAGTGAAAATGAATAAAAATCTAATTATGTGGAATCTGAGATAATTCATAGGTAAATCTCAAATAATTATTGCTTCAATTCATTTTTAATCAAACAACAATAAGGTCTTAATCAGTACATTGTGCTAAACTTATCTTAAATGTGTCTAATACTTGCTCAAACAGCACAGTGTCAAATCGCATTTTCATATCACTGAGGTACAAGGCTTCTTCTGTTCTTAGATGTAAACTATCTGTCGGGCAGATCTTCTGAGAGACTGTGAGCTACATCCTGCAATTTGCTCTGATCTGCCTGTTCCTCGTCGTTACACTTGACCTTTTCACATGAGCGTGTGAAGTAACAATCTGAAGGTACACAATAACCACAATAATGTATGAAAGAAGCAAGAGGTGGAAGCTACAGAAACGCTGATGTTCAAACATTCTGCAAATTAACATTCACATCTCTGTGTGCACCCAGCCAACAAAGAAGAAAGAAACATATTTTCAATCTGCATATGTGCATCCTTATTAGATGGCTGACCACAAATGTAGGTCTTATTTGCAATGCATCAAGGTTACTATCTTGCAGTGCAAAGAGCCACCCGTTCAATCAGGGAACAGAATGTGCATCAGAGTGGGCAAAGCAAATCAGTGCTCGCAGCAGCAGATAGATGCAGGAGAGTTAATCACTGGGACTCTGTTCAGTATGCAGTCATACAGAATTTAATTTCACTCCTATCTGTTTGGGGAATGAACACAAATTGCTTTGTCGTGGTTCCTGGCACTGTTGATCCGTTGTTTTCTTCCAACACAAAATTCCCTCGTAGCTTGAGGGTATTCAAACGGTGGACCGCAATCAGGACACTCCTTTGGCTATTTGGGGTGTGTGTAGGAGTGGGGTGTATCAACAGAAAACGAGATTCTGATGCATTCTCTCAACTGAGAAAAAAAAAGCCCATTAGCGATTCCGCTCTGTTGCACATTCCCGCTGTACAATTTTCCTGATTAAGGTCATCTCAATATGAATCTGTTCAGCACATCCATTACGGAGCCCATCCCGGGAAATTAGCACGAACCCTACCGCGGCGACTCGGACAAGCCGGGCCATCATCACTTATCAACACGCCGTTCCCCGGAAACATGCCGCTGTTGCCACGGAGAAAACACTTCCACAAAAGGAGGGGCTCTCAGGCACGGGAGAGAAGCCATTTACTGCACTGCCGGTGTAGCTGGGAGCTGGGTGGCACTGCACGAAATGGCCCGATAGTGGCAGATTGGGTCCCAGGTGGCACTAGTGACGAAGGAGGTCAGCCCAAGGTGGGACGCCCCTGTCCCGGTGGAGTTAACAGACCACGGGCCACTCTCTGCACCCATTCCAGCCATTTAAAACGCTGCAGAGGACATTTGTGGCTTGAAGCAGAAAGCCTGCTTTTATTAATCATGCCAATGAACGCTGCTCTACATTCCAGCATTATCAGACAGCAGCAGCATTGTTGGGCCAGGGGAGGGGCAGAAGGGGGTTTAGGTGCAGTAAGAGGCCAGGTGCTGTAAGCAGATGAAATCATTAACAGATAACAGCCGCAACAGCGCCCTAGGGAGGCGTCCGCATCCGAAAGAGCTGCCGGGATTTGGGTAGCCGGGATTTGGGTAGCCGTGTTTGGGCGATGCTGTGTCAAAGGTAGGCTCCTCCCCCCCGTCCATCTCAGACACAAACCTGGGCATGCTGCCACAGCTGTCCCTGTGGGTTTGGAGGGCATGGTTCAATTCCAATGACAGAAAAACAAGCTGTGTGTGTGTGCGAGTGTATTTGTGGATGCCTGTATGTTAGCAGGTGTGTTTGAGTGTGTGTGTGTGTGTGTGTCCGCATCTGTGTGCATTTGTGTGCATTTGTGTGAGTACGTGTGTTCAAATGTGTGTATGTGTGTTTGTGGGTGCGTGTGTGTGAGAGTATGCGGGTGTGTGTGTGTATTTGAGTGCATGTGTCCGTGCAGGTGTGATCGAGCATGTGTGTGTGTCAGTGTGTTTGTGTGTGTGTGTGTGTGTGTCGGGGGGGAGGGGTTGGTTGTGATGCAGTAAGGACATTGTACCAGGTGTGTTTCCATTGGCAGCATTCTCTCTGCAGTGTGCATGGATGGGGACTGGGAACTGGGGGCCGGAGAGCTCTCACTGCTGGTGAGGAGAGGAGAATAGTGGGAACACGCCAATGCAACGCGGCCCTGAAGACCAAGTCCATTAACCCAGCAGGAGCAGGAGAAAAACAATCATCCTGTCACCACCTGAGAGACTGCCGACTGGATTCATTCCCCTTACAGGGACAGGGTGTGTGTGTGGATATACGCATGTATGTGTGGGGTGTTTGCCTGTGTGTGTGTGTGTGTGTGTGCGCTTGTGTGTGTGGGGTGTGTGCCTATGTGTGTATATGTGGTGTGTGTCTGTGTGTGGTGTGTGTATGCTTGTGTGAGTGTGCTTGTGCGTGTGAATGTGTGTGTGAATGCGTGTGGGCATTCCTGCCTTTATGCGTGGTCATGGTCAATGTTTCTTCACATTCCTTCTTCATGTGACCAGTTTTATCTCACACTCAGCAGGGGAATCTTTAGCCAGCCTCAGTTTTCATTGTAAAACCTATGTGTTTACAGTGAATGCGGGCTTCTCACAGGGGAAGAAAGGCTCTGAAGCTTCCACTTTTGACACTTAGGCCTCCTAATTGGTGCCTGCAGAAAAGCCTGTTTGTTTGTCAGGTTCAAGCCCCATCGACACGCTCTCGCCGAAATGCTCTCGCACCTCTGTCGTCACGGTGATAGCAACGCCGTTGAGAACAGTCTCGTCACCACCGTTTGAAACGCAGACTACTCCTCGACTACTTCCAGGGGGAATAACACATAGAGGATAAAAAGGGAACCGGGGATCAGCTAATTATTCAGCTTGACGTTTCAATGCTACTCCCTGGCGAGCATCAGGCCAGGCCAAATATGCTTTGGTCCCAACACAGTCACACATTTATGTGAAATACATACGTACGCATACGGCGAGCTCTGACAAAGCGCACGAGGATCCGAGGGAGGGAGGGGGGACTGTAGCGGAAGCCAGCGACGAGCGACATCTGATTTTTGAACGTTTTCGTGAAAAGGAAAAGCAGCGGGAAGTGCTTTAAGCTCCACCTCTGCAGCTGGCGGGGGAGGGCTGTGTGGGTGGGGGCGAGGGGGGGGGGGGGGGGGGGGTCGTCCACGTCAGCCAGTGCCGCCGCACTCCACTCCCGCTGTCAGAGGACATAAATCCGACTTCGGCGGGGAGTTCTATCCCCCGCAGCAGAATAAGAGAAACGGATCGCACTACTCAATTAAGGCTCACCTACGCCTGTGTGAAGGTAGCTGAGGATCACTGCAGTATTTCTCTCTCCCTCTCTCAATCCACCACTCTCTCTCTCTATCTCTATCTCTCGCCACCTCGCCTCTCAACCGAGTGAACCGCTGCAATCCACCGAATGTATGACCACCCTGTTAAAAATCTGCACATTTCTCTTCATTTTATTCGTTTTTACACAACAACACATGCACCAAAATCAAAACAATCACACTTGACTCGTGATCCTCATTAGCTGCAGTGCTGCTGAAAATCACAGATGGCTGCACTGTTATTCTGACCCTGGACGATGTCTTGTACATGGTATTCGGAGCACATTTGCTCTCTCTTTTTCTCCACTGTGCTATTGTGCTATTAATTGGAACCTAGCATACTATTAGATTATCTGAAATGACATTATTCTGTCAAATATGAATTCATTTTCATGTCGCTGGTTACATACAGAGGTAGACAGCGAGCTGAAATCTGTGACGTGATAAGAAGCAGGTAAGTCACACACAGCAGCACACAGTAAAATGTCCAGTGTTCATTTAACTCTAGTTAAATGCAGCTCCAATAGAGACCATGTAAATGGTTGGCATTTATATAGCGCCTTTATCCAAAGCGCTGTACAATTGATGCTTCTCATTCACCCATTCATACACACACTCATACACTGACAGCAATTGGCTGCCATGCAAGGCACCAACCAGCTCGTCAGGAGCATTTGGGGGTTAGGTGTCTTGCTCAGGGACACTTCGACACAGCCCGGGCAGGGGATCGAACCAGCAACCCTCCGACTGCCAGACGACTGCTCTTACGGCCTGAGCCATGTCGCCTACGGCCATACACCATGTGACCTGTACTGTGACCTGTAAGAGTTGATTCAATACTATTTCACTGTGTCAGTGGGGATGACATGTGAGGTTCCAATACTGCTGCAGGTACTGGCAAACACGGCACTGTCATACCTTCTAAATGTAGGCAAAATGTTTTGAAAATGGCTAGGCGTTTTGAGAAAGCTATGCTTGCACAAGTCTTGTTTTATTCAATTTCCACTCACAACAGAGGATGCGGACAGGCTATTTACTACTAACATATCATTAAGCCTCAGAAAACAGCAACTAACCTCATTTACAAATATTGTAATTTCGCATTGTATACTGTAGACACATAATAACAGCCTACTTCCTTCATTATTTGGTTTTGGATAGCAACATTAGCCGTCAGCAGAACACTTCGTGAATTCCTGGATTCAGCGAGTTATGTAAACATTTACTGTCAGATTTCACACAAAATGCGAGACAAGAGTATGGATATCTTTCAGTTAGCACTTCCTGTATTTGACAAGTCCTGTTTCACACGTCTTGTTTTAAGAACATTAGACTACAGCATAATATTGCTTCGTAACTCTAACACGTAATCCGTCTGTGTTATGATAAATTACATTATGCTAATGCAATTATATTTTGAGAAATCTCTCCATCATCTTCATTTGCATTTTCGTTGAGTATCTCATAAGGAGACAGATTCTGGTCCAAGTATCAGTGTGAAGGAACTGCTTCACCTGGAGACTGCTGCAGAATAAATGTAACAATAGTAGAGGGCTGAGTAAGATGTGTCGCTGTAAGACCTCAGGACTAAATCCTGTGTTTATTGTGTCGCGAATGTTGACTTTCTTATGAATGAAATGTGTGATATGACACATTCATATCCTGAGTTTGAGAAAAAATGTATCAAATTATTCTTGTTGGCAGATCATAGCCACTTAGCAATCTGTACCCTTTAATGCAGTGTGTATTTGTGTGTGGGAGTGATGTGCCGTAAATGCCTTCCAACTGGCTGATTGATAAATGCTCCACACCAACAGTATTGGAGGGCCACGAGAGACTCATTCTCAGTTGAACAGCATTCCTTTACTTACTTGTACAGAGATTCTAGCTTGTTGTATGTTGCCAAATTTTTACATTCTTACTCGTAGAATTTACTCATGTGAAGATCCTAGGTTGTTGTATTGTCTAATTTCCACATTATTGAACTAGTAGATTATCAAATAATCGAATTACTTTATTTAAAAACTGTGTGTCATTTAAAAATGTCTGTATTAGTCTTTTCACAACTAGGCTCATCTTGGGCTGCTACTTTTTGAGACCGATACACTTAGACTTATTTTTTACACTTATTAAGTCTTCTGCTGCTGTAGCCTATCCACTTAAGAGGTTTAATGCATTGCATGTTCAGAGATGCTCTTCTGTATACCACTGTTGTAATGTGGTGTTTGTCACCTTCCTGTCAGCTTTGACTAGTCTGGACCTCTCCACTAACCTCTCTCATTAACAAGCCATTTTTCCACGCAGAACCTCTGCTCACTGGATGGTTTTTGCTTTTTGCACCATTCTCTGCAAACTCTAGAGACTGTTGCATGTGAAAATCCCAGGAGATCAGCAGTTTCTGAGATATTCAAACCACCCTGTCTGGCACAAGCAGTCATTCCATAGTCAAAGGCACTGATTTCACATTTCTTCCCCATTTCTTCCCCATATTTGGACTGAAAAACAGCTGAAGCTCTTGACCATGTATAGCCCATGCTTTTATGCATTTCATTTCTGCCACATGATTGGCTGATTAAATATTTGCATTAACAAGCTGATGTACAGGTCTACCTAATAAAATGCTCAGTGAGTGTATATCAAGGTTGCATGACATCACAACAATGTAAATAGATTTACATCTTTTATATAGTTCCAAACACCCAGCTGATAAAGGGAAGGGGTTACAAGCACCAGAACCGAGCCTGAATGAACAAGAGCAGGAAGGGGAAGCCTGTTCTGTAGGGCCAAGCCACAAACACGCACATGTACACACACACAGACACAAACACGCACCTACAGTACACACACTGTCACACACATACACACACACACACACACGAATACACACTGCTCTTAAGCTAATGATAAAGGCTGAGGAACTGAGAAGCCATTTGCTGGGAAGGATGTAGCCATTTCCATTCATTAAAGATTCAGCAGCAGCGTAACAGGTGCAGTCCTGAGCAGCCCTGCAGACTGGAGCTCGGCACGCTCTTTAATGAGCTCTCTCACTGCACTGCCGTGGGTGCGAAGGAGGTCTGTCCACCGAAGGAGTTCTGCTCCAGTGGCCCTGTTCATTTTAAACTGGGAATATAACGGAATGTGAATAAAAGTTATGCATCCTGGTGACGGCGTGGAGGGAACGCAGTCTTCCAGAGGTGACCACGGCAGGTTTTTGGACCTAATGGGAGTGCTACGTTCGGACGCAGGCGAGCTATCAATTAATTACGGGCTGAAAAGGACCCATTATTCCAGTCACTACACGCTCTCTGTGTGGCCTCATGAATGTCTGCTCCAAGATCTGTGTGCTGTAAAGAGAATCTGCATTTTCTTTGTGTGTGTGAGAGAGAGAGAGAGAGAGAGACTGAGAGAGACAGAGAGAGAGAGACCGAGAGAGAGACCGAGAGACAGAGAGAGAGAGGGAGAGAGAGACAGAGACAGACAGAGAGAGAGAGCGACAGGGAGAGAGACAGAGAGAGAGAGAGAGAGAGAGAGAGAGAGAGAGAGAGAGAGAGAGGAGCTGAGGTGTTTTTCCATTGCCAATTAGTACATGTAAGGTTTTGCTATTGAAACACATAAGACACATATTTCTTCGAAGAAAGAAGGCTAAATGAAGAATAAGCACCACACAAATCTTTTTACAGCAGAAAAAAACCCACATTCCACCAGGTTTGGAACTATACAAAAAAACACAAATCATTTGACACTCTTCTGATGTCATAAAAAGGCTGCAACCTTGATATATGTATTTGTCTAAAAAAATTACATACAGATATCCCTGATGGATTGACTACATCAGTGGAGTGACTGACTGGTTCATTCTATGCAAGGCTTCCTATTGGTCCCAGGTGTGAGGTTCAATCCCAGTGGAGACTGACTGGCTATTTCTAATGTTACTCCGAAGAGGCAAAACTGAAATAGCATTAAAACATTTTTCAAGGTTATATCAGTAACTTGGTAGGTACATGGTAATTTAGTAATTGGTAATTTAGTTATTCTTATAGTAATGAGCGTGAGAAATATGTGGATGGCCATGCCAGTGATAGAATATCAAACACACTGCATATTGTACTTTTTCACTAACAATTCAGACTCACGTTATGGGTGTGCAGACAGTACGTTATAGAGTACTGAGGAAGATGCTTGGTTTCATTCGTCTTTCCAGAAAGCAAATGGGGGACGTGTGAGAAAGATGCCAGCGAGAACATATTACTGAGACAGATAAATATCCCTGTAGGAGCCTTTTACATGTATCAAAACAACATTTTTCTTTCGTTTTTCTTTCCAATGCTACCATTTCAATCCTTGTGGAAAATTGGTTTTGCTTCAGTTTTAATGACATTTTTGCTTCAGATGCAAATATGGAGAGGCAGGAAACTGACAAACCAAAGTCAACACGTGAACGCAGATTATGAACGCATACTCCAAATTTCAACCCTGACAAACAGAAAATGACGAGCAGGAGGCGTACCGCGCCAACTGAAATCCCTCTCTGGGAGACAATGTGGACAATTATGCCCTGCCCTGCGGCACCAACGGTCACAGTTGGCACCGGCACATTCCAGATCGATCCAGACTGTGGGACGCATCATTTCACATGAGCCTCAGCTGGATAGACCAGACCAGCCTGGTGATCCCTTTGGCATTGTAGATATCACTGTTCACTAATCCACTCCATTGGAAAATAATGTATGTATATTAGTATTACCCCAAACCGAAAAACTAAATGTTAACTGATCATTTCAATGAAATAAAATGTATTTTCATGTAGTGTTATTATTGTTTTCAGTACAGGCCTTCTATATATAGAAAGAATAGAAGAATTGTAGCAACCATATGACAAATTCCCTTTTTATAAAATACTTCCTGATCTGATTTTCTTTAGAGGATAGACAATCAAGACAATAGGTTTTAAATGGCTTGAAAAAAAGATTTTTCATAACTAACCTAAAGATGAATACTGCCCTGCTTTAACAGATTTACAGGCAGCTTGGTGGCTCAGGGAGGGAGAGTTCCAGTCAGCAAGATAATCTCCACCTCATCCCATAATACTGCCTCCTTTCACCAGTCAAACACCTGCAGTCTCACCTCCCCTGTTGTGGAGCCCTCTGGTTCACTGCCTGCTCGGCTCAGCGGGGGAACTAGCGCGGTGGGTGAGCCTATAATCGGGCTTCCAAAATTGAGGAAGGGAAGCAACAATTCACCCTCCCTCCCATTTTCAAATGGACATTCTGTCCCCTTCTCCCGCACAACATGCGGTTCTCTTTCAACAACTCATCTTTAAAACAAAAATCTAGCACATCGCAAAGCGCCTTTTTATAAACACGCTGTGAACAAGGTGCACATCTGTCATCACAAACGTGTGCCACTAATCCATCAGTCTGACCCTACTGGTTGTGTTTTCATAAACATTTTAATCGTTATAATTATGCAATAATTACCATTCATCTACTTTACAAGCAAAAACACTGTGGATATCACATCTTTTTTTGTCAGGATTTGTTAACTCATTTTACACCTAAATATCTCCCAAAAACTGTCACATGGGAGGTTTTCATTGAAAATGTTTTATGAGATTAACAACATGCATCTCTTTGATATTCCATAACTACTCAAAAGGGTCTTTAAAAGGTTAAAGGTGTAACCCCTCTAGCAGAGATTGCTCAGCTAACTCCACTTCCAGTCTACTAAACAGTACATTATATTTCGGAAGTCCGTGGTTAAGCACAAAAACAAATACAACAAAGAACAATTGCACATCAACACCAACTGTGAAGTAACACACATTCAACAACAGAATCTAAATGGCTGATTCTGAAATACATCATTACACTTTTTGTCTTTCAAAATATGTATTTTAAGCCCGCCGTACTGCAGAAGTAATGTCATTTTCAGGTTCGTTTACACTTCGGATCCAGGGATAACATCAAACACTTGGCCAGATCGCAATTTTCTGCCCAGTTACCTCAGCTGCAGCCCTGAGCCCTTTCCGGTAACGAGCTGCCCAGGATAAACACTTTCAGTGAGAATTATAGGATGGCAGCTGGATGACAGGAGGACGCCTTGTGTCTCTATTATGTCACCCGGGGAGGAGGAAGTTTGCGGGGGGAAATTTGCATTTGTTTTCAGCTCAGCACTGACGGTTAGCTCACGGGAGAATACGGGAATCACGTGGCTTTGCAAGGGGACGGCTTGTGGCATGATGATAGATATATGAGAACACAGTGGCTTTTCGATCTGTCACAGGGGAGTAAGACCTGGCCCGATGCAAAACGGCAGACGGGATAAACAGACTTTTTCATCCACCCGTACACGTGCTGTCTGAAGCTGGAGGAGACCACAGGCCGCATGTACTATGCCCTCAATTTGCTCCTGCCCAACCTTCCAAAGAACCATGCTCTCTTGAATAATGGGGTTGTCAGGGACTCTCGGGAGAAAAGTTTTGGTTCTTAATGATGTTAGTGTGTGTCAAGATTTTTCCCATTCACACTCACTCAACATCTGCCAGCACCTTGGGCAATCTAAGTCCTGACCAACAGTAGAAAAGATTTTGAATATACTGTAAACTATATGAATCTTATTCTGAGCAAGAAAAAATAAACAAATTAAACAATATTATAAAAATTATACAAAAAATATTAAATTCACATGCAAAAAGGAACAGGAATAAAAAAGTACAAATATCTTAACAATGATTCAGAATGTATTTTAGGAAGCATATGATATGGTATGATAAAAAATATATGTACAGTATATACACTCAGTGAGCACAAAGGCATAAAAACATGCAGACATGGTCAAAAGGTTCAGCTGTTTTTCAGACCAAATGTCAGAATGGGGAAGAAATGTGATCTAAGTGACTTTGACCATGGAATGAGTGTTGGTGCCAGAAAGGGTGGTTTGAGTATCTCAGAAACTGCTGATCTCCTGAGACTTTCACGCACAACATTCTCTAGAGTTTGCGAAAAACAAAAAACATCCAGTGAGCAGCAGTTCTTCAGGCAAATACGCATTGCTAATGAGAGAGGTCAGAGGAGAAGACCCATACTGATCAAAGCTGACAGGAAGGTGACAGCAATGTAAATAACTACACATTACAACAGTGGTATGCAGAAGAGCATCTCTGAACACACAACGTGTCAACCTCTAAGTGGATTGGCTACAGCAGCAGAAGACCAATAAGTTAAAAAAATAAGTCTAATAATTACCAAATAAAATGCTCACTGAGTGTATCTGTCTAATGTGACTTATGCGCTTAATTAAATATACCAACATCATCTATGAGTGTTCAAAAGATATGAAAGTCGGTGTGGTGTCCTGTTGAAATAATAGTTTGTCTAGATTTTATTTTAGTCAGAAGATCATGCCATGCAATTTATCAGAAGCAATCAGAGGGGATCAAACCACAGAGAGCTCAAATTGACGGTATAATCATACACTCTCTGTTTATTCAAGAGATTAAAATAGTGGAACGGAAGTGCCTTTCCATACAGTCACAGAAATTGAAATTATCTCATTTTTTGGCCCAAACATAACTGTCAAAAACACTTTTCAAAATATATGTAGACTACAGAGAACTCCAATCGATTTACTTTCATCAACATTCTTTATGATTTGAAAACTGTTTGCAATTAAATGTCTGCAATCTCCTTTTCCAGTCCAGAGGTCTTGGGCACGGAGGAAAATGGAGTCATCAGACTGTGTATAAAACAGCTGAGGCCCACAACACAGCGAGCCCAAAGTTGTCAAGGCGATGGCTGGAATCAAAGTGGTTACTATCCTCTGCTTTACTGCCGTTCTCCTGGGAGCGCCCTGCACTATGCTTTCATATTCCGCCTCACCAACACGCATGTGCCTGCTTCAGCGCTCCCTCTGAAGGAAGGCTGCACGGTGCCAGGCCCTATGCCCAGTTGATGGACACAGGGGGCGCCCATTCTCGCAACCTGTCGCATGGTAAGGGATATTTTCACACAAAAAAAAAAAAAAACACTCACACCGAGCAGTGCGGCACATATGTGACTCACGTCTCTGCTCTGAAACGGAAAACAAATCAATCGCATCTCGCAGCCGATAACAAAACCCGAGTGCAACTCCATCGGGAGCAAAGAGCAGCGCTTGTTCTCTTTTAAATATTTTGATTTAGAAAAAAAAAGAAAATGGAAGTGGGGGGGGTAGATTCTGCCAGTGAGCTCCTGTGTATTTCCTCAGTGTTCGGCTGCTGTAAAATACATTTATATGCTGAGGGTGGTGTGAGCCAATCAATAACTATTGATCTCAGGAATACAGGGGCTGCTGAAGGCCCTGGTTTGAATATCAAAGTTGCCCATGTACAGCTGCAAAGCCTATCCACTTATAATGCTGTTCTAATTTATACTTAATCCTTCCCCACTTGCAATTTGACTAATTCCCTGAACGATTCTGCAGTGTACATCTTCAATCAACATCTTGGGAATTATTTGCTTAATCCTGCTCTCAGGGGTTAGAACTGTTAGCATTCAAAGTCTGTGTGTAAATAATTGTCCTTATCTTTAAAAGTGCAATGATATTTCTAAGAAGCGCTGTCCTTGGAGACATAAACCCATCACTTCCTGACTACTTCTTCCTTCACCTGACGAAGGCGGCTTCTGACAATTGCTATGAGTGTCAGTTACTGCAACTGACAATTTGAAAGAAGCAGAGACCAGACTGTATATATAGGTCATGTTCCCATTAACAGGAATATTAGACCAGGGAATATCAGTCATCCATGTTGTATTGAGCACTCCATTCATTTAATTCATTTTTATTCCCACAAATGTGCAGAATGAAGAGAATGTACCCATAATTTCAAAACAAATCTCAGTTTCACATTTTGCAAGCTAAACAAATGCATCCCTGACCTATAGTTAATATATTTAATGGCACATTGAACAAAATCTATCATAGCACATGATCACGATTATTATTATATTATATTATATATTATTTAAGACTTATGTCATGGTAGACAGTTACAATATTTATTATGGTTTTAAAAGAATACAGACAAATAATATATTATTTTGAACTTGGTGTTAACTGTCATATGTATGTATGTATGTATGTATGTATGTATGTATGTATGTATGTATGCATGCGTATATGTTTTGAATCTGAATTGCATGCTTAAATGCCACATGTGAAGGTTTGATTAATACTATCAGCGTCTTGCCTGAAACCAGCAGAACGAACCAGTGACTGTAAGCTCAGTGCCTGGGTTGTTTAAATAATTATTCATTAGCTGCTCTAAGCACAATTGGCCACAACTGAATTATCAAGATATTATATTGTATGTCATTAGAAGCTAATTCGTCTGAGGAGCCTGTACTTTCGTTTTCAATCACTTGTTCGGCCTACTTCATACTGCATGACTGACTGAGCTATGGTTAATTTTTTTTTGAAACTGCACGATTGTTTGTTAATTACTGGCACATTGTGACTTCTACCTACTGCAGGCCTGTATTTCAATTACAGTGTGTGTATGTGTCTTAGTAATACGCCTACTTACAGTAGTAATAGTGGCAAGGATAAATGAAATGCTCAATGATAACATTTTGTAGCCGCTGGTTGTAGGCTATAGCATGAACTGTTACACAGCTTCAGATTTCTGCTGTTACAAGTAATGTAACCAGCGGCAGTAACGCAGCCTAAATGCAGCCAAACGTTATGGATGAAATAATAACAAGTAAACTAAAATCAGTTATCAATAAAAGCAAATGTTAGGCTACTGATGAAAAAACTAGACGCATATTCCAAAGCATCCTTGATATGCTATGGCCATGACTTGGAATTCATGGAAGTTGACCTTCGACAACACAAATAATCGTGGTGAAGAATCTCTTCGTGATTTTCTGCAAGAAATTTTAAATGGCCAACAAAAAGAAAAAAAGAATAATGCAAGAAATATTGAAACGCAAATTATGTAGCCTATCCTGATTCCCCTACTGTATGGGATGCTTTGAAAACAGCAGCCTACAACATAAGTCCAACTCTTTTCAATGAATGCATTTCAGATAGTAAATTAACAACTAGATATTTTTACTGACATAGCGCCTGCCATTGACTCCCTAGTTAACCTGTTCTGCCGAGCGAATTTCAGTAGCTAGGCTACCCCTTACCAAGCTGGCTAATTACCAAAACTTTGTTGCATAGCATATTTTACGCATGGCGACAATATTTGATAGCTTTAATGTATAGCCTACTGTCACATCTAATGTGGCTATTTGAAAAAGTCGTGATTGGGTACTACCTGTGTACATTCATGAAAGGTTTCCCCGAAGCATGCATCAATTCATTTGTGTTAGTTTTGACTAGCCAACCATTGTTTATATGTCCACTTAACTTGCTTGGTTCCTGTACGTAACCTACAAAGATCTTGAAGAACGAGAAACGTTTATAATAGCTTTATAGCCTACGGTAAAAATGAATTAATCGCATAGATAAAATATCATATACATCTTTGCGTTTATTTTTCTCTAGTAACTGTGCTTGCACAAATATTTTATCAACTGATAATCTAGCTGACAAAACGGCTTTTACTGTTCATGCCTTAAAATAACTGAAATAGCGAACTCACGTCTCTGAAGCGATTCCAGTGTTTGATCTTGCGGCTGTATTGGGAAATGGTGGACAGCCATTGCTCATCTTCCATGAAATTCCCCGCATTCTGCGCTTCTTTTCCAGTTTTCACGTCCACTTGCATAGTGGACCCCACCAGTAGCAGGACTGGGACAAGAAAATAGCCCAGATCTCTCATCCCGACCATGGCTGCTTGTGATGCTGTACGTATATGCGATTCACGCTGGCTGACTTCTTCTCGGGTAGAGATCTACTGTGAAATGTGACCTGATTATAAGATTCTCCTTACAGAGCCACTGCGAGAGAGAGAGAGAGAGAGAGAGAGAGAGAGAGAGAGAGAGAGAGAGAGAGAGAGAGAGAGAGAGAGAGAGAGGTGGAGAGAGAGAGAGAGAGAGAGAGAGAGAGAGAGAGAGAGAGAGAGAGAGAGAGAGAGAGAGAGAGAGAGAGATCCGCAGCGCGTGTCCGATAGCATATTACGCGATAACGAAATAGTGGCGAGCAGGTGAACCCTGCACAATATTGCCGACCGTTACAGGTAAGAATGTCCCAGGAAATTGGGTGCCAGTGATACACCTGCATACTATAATTTGAATGTGTAAACTGGGTGTCGCATTCTGTTTGACATAGCCTACATTAGTTACAGAAAAGGCTTAGCCTAGGTTGTGTTGCGCCTCGATATAAGGCTAGTCTAATGATAGCCTTTTCATTCAATATGCATAAAGACTTAAGTTATTTATTTAAATTGGGCTGAGATTACCTAATGCAGAGTGAAACATTCACTGCTGGCGTGGAGTGTGGGTCTAGATCTGACTAACACAAAACATGACTACCTTTAGTCGTATATCAGTAGAATATTTTAAATGAAATAGAATAATGTTCTGATGCCCACTGCCTGTGGAGCAGTTTCTACATACCCTAGATGACAGCATAACGTATCCTAAATTGTGGTGGGAAGTGTTTACGACACCTGTCCTCATTGGATGGTACATTACTCTTGGTTTCCTCCTTGCTCACCTGTGATGTGTTTCTACACCAAATAAGTAGGTCTGATCTCATAGCTAACCCTGGGAAGGTTGCATCAGTTAGTTTCCATACGCCGGATCTGGGTGTAAACAAACTTATGATGATGCAGATAGGGGAAGAACAAGCTTGAGTCATTAGATACCATCGTCTGACTCTGCAGAATCCCAGCTCTGGTCCAGGGGGGTGGGGGACCTGCCAAGATTGCCAGCTGCAAATGTCAACATAATGTAGCGATCGACAAGATTCAGTAATTAATGATCATCATCCATCATGTCACAATTAGTGTGGTGAGCTGACTGCGGCTCAACATGCTGGACAAGGGGTTCAGTTCAACTGAGTGGACAGAAAAATCATATCTTATATTTCACAGTCGGGCTTAATTCAATGCATTTTGGATGCAGCTTTTTAAAACACTTTCATAAGGGCCAAGTTTGCTGATTAATGCTGAAGTTTACTGAATACAGAAAAACACTGATACCCTGGTAAGAAGCTTTAGAAAGGATAAGACCCTCCTTCTGGCATAGTTAGCCTTAGTGGATGATGGGGGATTGTCGTCCAGTTAAGGCACCCTGTTGGGCTGCACTGACATAGCACCTGGGATGCTACATCTCTGTGTACCATCCTGTATTTACTGACCTGACCTACCTCTAATGTGCAGCACAGCGGGCAGCCAGTGAGCTGACGGGACAGTGCGTAGGGTTGGGTTGGGTTACGGCCCGCCTTGACCAGGGAGGCAAGCCCCTCCACGCCACTGTGACAAACCGCTTTGGGAATCAGAGGCAAGCTATTTTTAGAGCTGTTTCATGTCACAGCATATTTAGGGGATTATCTTGATGCATGGGGAGAATTAATATGTGAGGAGCCAACACTGGCGTAATCCCACTTGGTGTGTACACCTCCAGTGTACTCATAGCCTCTGCATTAAGGGCTCATACCCTGCTGTAGCAGAGGCGTCCCTGGGGAGGACGTCGTAGGAAGGAGGGGTTGAAGTTTGGATGCTGGGCTGGAAAACTGTGTTTCTGTCCTTCTGTCGATAGCGCACACAGGCAGGGGCGTGCTTGGGAAATGACACCCCGCCAGGAATAGCTCCGTTGTACCTATCTTCTTCTAACACGGGTCTGCTCCCGAGATACGCCCTTGGGGGATTTTAACAAACCCATTTCACTCCTTTAATTGAAACGGCAGATTAACTGATGGCATCTCTTCTCTCCGCTCAGAAGGTTTTTGTCCTCCTCTCCAAAGGCAGTGTACAGAAGAAGCAATCTCATCTATTCGGCGATTAGATTTACATACAAAATCAGTTTACATACAAAAGACTGCAGAAAAAAACATCTCAACTGAAACGTATACATGAGTGCACACAGGAAAATTGGATTTACAGTGCAGAGGTATGAGTATCTGTGTAACTTGGAAAATGCTTGATTGACAAGACAGCTTATAGTTATTAAAGACAGGTATGTAGCATATAAAATATGTATTCCAGAAGTTATACATTTCATCATGGCTAGCAAAGACAAATACAATATTAGTACCAAACAGGTTATGCTCCAATAGGACTAAATAAGCAGTAGGCCTACAATACCAAATCATAAATCAATTCATCTTAATTCATATTAGACAGGCCCACATTCTTATAAAACAATTAATCAGCCGTATGCCTCCTGCATTTCAAAGAGACTGATGTTAATTAGTAACTCAGGCATTTTGCATAATCATCTGTTTATTTATGCACAGCCATATGAGGTTGAATTCATTTTGAATTCAAAAGTGGGTGGGAGAGAAAAAAAAGAAAATCTACCGTTTTTGTAGTCAGATTGAAAAGATTAAGTAAATGGCTCAGAATGTAAGCAATACAAAATATGAGGGTGAAATGCAGCCCCCCGCAGATGTGAATGTGTTTGAGATTCAGTCAATCTGAACGAATTCCCCATTAAGCCGCGGAAAGCCGTTTCCAGAACGGCAATGTGTGTTTGGGAGAGCGGCACTGGCGCGCAGTCGAGGCGTGTCTGGCAGAACACGGCACCCGGCACGCCACCGGGCCGTCACCCTGTCGCGCGACACAGGACACGGTGACAGGAAGGAGACGTGCCGCATAGCAGCACCCTCCCTCGGTTACGCTGGAAACCGCCGGGCCCCATAGACGTGATTCCTGCAAGACATGAAAATTAGCATTAAAAAAATAATAATTGGGTCAAGATTGGTTTAGTCTTGGGAATCAAGGCTAAAAACAACATCCATAATGTGATGCATTGAGAGACGCCTTGCAAATGCCATTGGAAGGATTAGTAGCTATGTGGGGAATGGCCAATGATGGACCACACAAACACCAGACAGCAATTACTGTAGTCCTCATGCTGCACTATGAGAATAAATGACATTTTTGTTGGCAGCATTTACCAATTTACCCAGTAGGCCCAAAGCATTCTGAAAATCCCAGGAGATCAGGAGTTTCTGAGATATTCACACCACCCTGTCTGGCACCAACAATCATTCCATGGTCAAAGTCACTTAGCTCACATTTCTTCCCTATTCTGATATTTGGTATGAAAAATAGCTGAACCCCTTGACCATATCTGGATGCTTTTATGCATTTAGTTGCTACCACATGATTGGCTGATTAAATATTTGCATTAACAAGCTGGTGTACAGGTCTGCCTAATAATGTGGTCACTGAGTATATTCATAACAGCTTTAGAGTGATGATACAAGATACAGATAGATCTTTAACTGTTTTTCAGTTTTTCTACAGAGCTTTAATGATAGATTTTAGAAAAGCATACAGCTCATTTGCTCATGTCTGCCACAAACATTTTCATTCATTGCATAGTTCCGCACTCAATTAGACGGCACAATGAGCAGCACTATTTTGAACCCCTCAATTTTGAATACTTAATGGGCTTAGAGGAAAAAGTATTGGAACAAACTCTATTACCAAGCCGAAAACTACCCCAGCTCGGACCCTCATTATTCTGAGTACAACTTAAGATCAAAATCTACAGCAGCCAAGGATATAAAACATGTTAAATATTCTGATAAAATCTATTTCTGACAATTACATATTTTCCTTGAGCCTGATTGGAGAGGCAGAAAAGCCCTTGTTGCGAGCGTTTAGCTGTTAATGCTGTCCAATAAAACCTGTTATTCAAAGAATACCCTACAAAAAAAGATTTTGGAGCATCAGTGCAATTATATGAAATATGGACCACCTCAGAAATCAAAGGCTTCTAGTTTCTAAGCATTAGCATTATTATTTGTAGCCATAGTGATAGCAGTAGCATTAGTATCTTCCAGCATTTTTAGGCAGACACACTTACTGGGATTTTTAAACAGCCAAACTTTACTGAAGCAATTTGGCCAATGTTTATAACAGCACCCCGACTGACAATCAAACCTTCAAGCTTTCTGGTCTAGAAAGTAGAGCGGCTGACTAGTGACTACCTCTAGAATTGCATGTTTGAGGCTTTCCTTTTAAGTCCATAAAGGTTTGCAGGCGTGGGTTTTCATATAGCAATGCATGAGTACACAAGAAATATCCCAGTATACATCTATTACCATGTCACAGTGGATAGGCAGCAAAGCATTCTTTGGTAGTTTGGTAGTTTAAAACATCACTGGGCAACAGTGCTACTGTATTTCACATATTCATGTTATGCCCTCGCAGTGAAGTCAGATGTGATCTGGTTCTGCTGCTTTTCATCATTCAAATTACTGCCCGTCGGATATGAAGAAGTGTCAATACCCGTTTATTCAAGTGTCAATCAAAAGGGTTCAGCGATAACAGCATATGTTTGATGCCTCACATTGTCACTGTGCAGATTTTATGGATCAGGTTTTATGGATCAAATGTAATCGTGTAATGTAATGAGATGTAATCATGAAAAATATAAAATGTACACCTCTGAGGACCCATAGATATTTTCAGCATTCAGGTCAGGGGCCATGATGTCATTCGCTTAATCTCTTTTGCTGATCATTCACATTTAAAATATGTCACGTAGACTCAGTGAGCACTTTAGTAGGTATTTATTAGACTTCTTTTTTAGACTTATTGGTCTTGCTGCTGCAGCCTATCCACTTAGCCATGTCTGCATGCTTTTATGCATTTAGATCCTGCCACATTATTGGCTGATTAATTAGTTGCATTCACAAGCTGGTGTACAGATCTACCTAATAAAGTGCTCAAGGAGTGTATATCTCTGTAACTGTATAACTGTATAACAGGTTACTTTTTTCAACTAAAATGAAATCCATTAAAGTTGCTATATATATTCTCCCTGTGTTCGCGTGGGTTTCCTCCAGGTACTCCAGTTTCCTCCCACAGTCCAAAGACATGCAGTTTAGGTTGATTGGAAAGTCTAAATTGCCCGTGGGTATGAGTGTGTGAGTGAATGGTGTGTGTGCCCTGCAGTGGACTGGTGACCTGTCCAGGGTGTATTCCTGCCTTTCGCCCAATGTATGCTGAGATAGGCTCCAGCCCCCCTGCGACCCTGTTCAGGATAAGCGGGTTAAGATAATGGATGGATGGATGGATGGATGGATGATCACATTTTCTGTGGTAGATGCATGCAGATCTGTCCCCTTACAGGAGAAGACAGAATCCAGCCACTCATTGCTGCGTTTCCTCTTCAACGTCGCCATTCTTCGGCCGTACAACACTGTCACCAGCATCCATATCCATTAACTCAAACAGTGTTTCAGCAGTAAGCATTACAGACAACATTTGCAGCTGAGACGAGACTCCTGAGTCCACAAAGAGCTTAGCAGCACAGAGGATCGATGTGGATTCTGAATTGCATATGGCATCTCTGCATGTCCAGGAGTTCAGTTGGCTCTGTTTGCATTCTTCCTAGAACATTTAATTTCACAACGTGTTTAATTCAATAAAAATCCCAAGTGTGTGACTTGTCAGCAAATGTAAGCTTGCTCAGCCTACTGATATAGGCATTGACACATTACATTGCTTAGAGCTTGCAACAAAAATGAACAAATGGTACCCTAGAAATGTGAACTTTTACATTTACATTTACATTTTTCTCATTTGGCAGACGCTTTTAATCCAAAGCGATTTACAAGTGCATAGGTTCTTTCAGAAGTTAAAGCATCACATCCATAACTAGTCAAATACACATGAAGTGTTGTTCTAAACATATAGTCACCATAAGTGCAATTTTTTTTTTTGGGGGGGGGTTAGACAAGAGGGATAGGGGTATCAGAAAGGGGGGCGGGGGAAATCAGGAGGGAGGACTAAGGTACAGTTTGAAAAGGTGTGTTTTTAGTCTGCATCAAAATAGGGGGAGGGATTCTGCTGTCCTGAAAGTGGTAGGCAAGTCATTCCACCACTGAGGAACCAGAACGGAAAACAGGCGTGAATGTGCGGCTCGACCGCCAGGTGCTTGTAGAGAGGGAACCATAATGCAACCAGAGCTGGCAGACCGGATTGATCTAGCTGGGGAGTCGGGAGTGATTAAGGATTGTATGTAAGGTGCCTGAAAAGCAGCCTGAAATGCCAACACCAGGGCCTTGAATCGGATGCGTGCAGCAATAGGAAGCCAGTGGAGGCCAATGAGGAGTGGGGTGACATGAGCTGACCTCAGGTGGGCTGCAGCATTCTGGACCAGCTGGAGGGGCTTGATGGCACAAGCTGGGAGACCGGCTAGGAGGGAGTTGCAGTAATCCAGGCGGGAAATGACGAGCGCCTAGACTAGGAGCTGGGTGGCTTTCCCCGTTAGGAGATGACGGATACGGCGTATATTGTAGAGGAAGGTTCTGGCAGTGGAGGATACTTGTGGAGCCAGGGTGAGGCAGTTATCAAGAGTCACCCCAAGATTCTTTGCCGTATGTGAGGAGGAAACTACAAAGTCCTCAACAGTCAGTGAGAGAAATGTTTTTTTGGCCACTTTAAGTTATAATAGTGAGTTTAGCTATTGTACTTTTTACATTTTAAATCTGTATACTTTCAGTTGATCTGCGAGGTAATACCTCTGTAATATGAAATGAACATATAAGATATTATACATGGTTCAATTTTAAGCAAACATTGTTCTGCTCTCTTAAACCATCCTTCCAGATTTGGCTTATTTCAGTTGATGATGGTGGTTAGGAAGAACTTGTGCCTCCTCTTTCTGAAAAAGTGTCTCTTGAAGCACTTGCTGAGGAAATAAAGCTTCCCCAACATTGCTATTGGTTACTAGACTCATCAGAAATAACTGGACAAACATTAGAATCAGTACAGTCATGTTCTGTTCTATTCTGTACCTGTGATCTTAGTCTATAATAAACCTAAAGCTCCTGAAAATGTCCTGCTCCGTCATCAGTGACAATCTCACAGGGGGCGAGGCAGTGCTGAGTGGTGTGTGACTGCAGCACAGCATGCCTGGTTTTCCCAGAACTGGAAATCTGGGGTAAACCCATTCATTTTCTTTCCCCAGGTGACTCAGGCCCCATTTTAAACCCGTCTTGTAGTGGGCCTCAGCTGTACCATAAAGGACCAACAGCCGCTCTATCCTAAAATTCAGCTCCCTGGTTAATGTGGCCCAGTTGGCCAAGCACGTGCATCGGTTTTCCAACTTTTACTTTTGTTCATGACAAGTGTTCCAGCGCTAGCATATGTGACTCTTAATGTGATTTGCATGTTGTTCTGGTGCTGATCCGAACACGCCCAGCACTGCCCACCAGCTGGGTTGTTATGCCACATTATCCATCAGAAATATCTAGCTGGTGTGTAATAGTACTCCAGCCAGCATGGCATCATTATTATCTAGAGACAGTTAAAAGTGTGTGTGTGTGGCCAATTCTTTGGCAAATACTATTATGAACACATGCCAACAGTAGACATTGGCAATTTAAGACATGCCTTAAAATCCTATATCAGTAGGAGACAATAGCAACTGACACATGAGCAATTTCTGGGCAGCTGTAGTGTCTTTTCAGCAAAGTAAAATTTGCCAATGACATATAATCAATTTTCAGGCTATTTTAATGCACTGATATCTGGCCAGCATAGTTTTCTTATTGCCGCCTGTTCTTTAACATTAGCTGAATCCAAATGTACACTAATGCTTAATGGTCCCATAAATGAGAGACTTGACTGACAATATTATAAAAATCTTCAACTAAGAAAATATATTCAGCATTTAAACCTGAAGAAATGGAATCAAGACAGATCAAGTCAGTCGAAAGGGTGGGCTTTAAAGATATGAAACCCAATATAGAAAATAAGCCCTGACCTTAAAAAGTAATTAACAGATTAATCAATTTTCTGTCGGATCAATATCATTTAACAGCCTGACAATCTTTTATTCTGGAGCTATAAAAGGTCATGTGTTCTCTACCTTTTCCTTTCCTGATTTCAAGAACATCCTAGAAAAGTACACTGCCTCATGAAAAAGATCAGATCTTGATTAAGATCCATTATATCATTCTAAATAAGATGACATTTGATATTTTCCATCACCTATAATGCAGTGCAATCTGTAAGTATTTGGACTGAGACACAATTGTTATTGTTTTGGCTCTGTACTCCAGCATTTGATTGTCGTCAAAACGACAATGAGGATGAGATTAGAGTGCAAACTGTCAGCTGTAATTTGAGTTACATTTGTATTGGATGATCTGTATAGGCATTACAGCCTTTTTATACATAGTCTCCTCTGCAGCACATCAAAATTGAAAAAGCTAAAGGCTGAGCAAGTCTGTTTATATTCTGTTAGAAAATGGGGTATCTGAAGGCCTGATGTTGGGTCAGCTGTGATTTTATCTCTGCACCCACCCTCTCTGGGTCATTGTGTTTCATATTTTCCTGACTCCTCAGTGTTGAAAATCCATCATTAAAACTCCCCCCTTCTGTGGATGTGCAGTACATCTCTCTGTGAATTTCCAACAGTTTAAATCCAAAACGAACCTCTTTTCATGCTTTCTTCGTCTTCTGCCGAGCTCAGTTTTCAAGAACCTGTCTGCCTCTCCCTTCTGATCAAAAGTACTTTGCTCAAGGTTTACCTCTTGTACTCCAAACCTGCTTCTTCTTTGACCCATTCAGAGCAAAATTCACAGCTGAAATGTTTTTCACAGATGCGTGGATAAATTCTGCCCAGACAAGTATTATTCGCCGATTAGAAAAATAAAAAAGGATTACAACTGCCAGTTAGCACTTACAAGATGGGTCCACCTGCAGCCATGATGAAAGAGTGGTAATCCGTAATCTTGTTACTTTCCACATTTCATACCACTGGGGGCATCGACATACAGAAAGCACACTATTACTGCAGAAAACACTTCATTTCCTTCCTGTTTAATGCAATATCACAATTGTAGCTTAACTGCACAATGCTATGCTAACACTCATAAATATTTAATAGACATGTATCTTAACACAATGCTGACATTGTCTATGTTTAATATGTATGCAATACTCACTTTTGGAATAAGTTTCTCACAATTACATTTAATTTGTAAAGAATACTTAGAAAGAATAAAGAATTACTCAATATTTCCTGTATTTTTGCCTTTTTCAAATTAGCGTGCTGTACCGTCACTGGCCAAAAATCGTGTCATACTCAGGTAGAGATCTGCACTCATAGAGGACAATACGAGAACTGATTGGTTGTAGCTGCTAATAAACACAGATGCTGATCCAGAACTGCATACAGCAACGTAATTGCACACAAATTAATTCACATCTCTCTCTGCGTTTCATTTAGACATACTGTATGTTATTGACTGTAAATACTGCGTCAGCTCTTAATATAGAAGTATTCTTTCAATGACAAATAATACAATAATTCCTCATTTCTCAACCGTGAGTTTTTCTCTTCTATATTACTTACGCAGAGCTGTCAATTTACTCTGATCTTTCATCCTGTTAATTAGGCACAACTGTTTCCTATATAGACCCATATTTTTCAACTGATATTCATCACTTTATTTTTAGCCCTAAATGCCATAAGGTCTTGCATATGGAATGCATTTCCCCAATTATCGCCTTAATGATGTGTTGATTTATACATAATTCTTCTTTTCATTCACATTTTCATATTATAGGGATTAGGGCAATCATTACTTCATGTATCACCATTCATCACTCTGCAAGGGCGTTATGTAAAAATGAAAATGCAATCGCAATAACGAATAGGCTATATTGTTAACTGCATTTTTGACATGGGTAGATACAGCAACCTGAATTCAGGTATAATTAGATACCCTGAACATTCTGAAGTAACCTGATCGGTGCTTATTACACAGCAGTATCTTACTAACATGCAAGGCCTACAACAAAACGTGCATGTGAAGCACAGTTGCTGTCACGCAAGTTTACGCATTACCAGAAATGCATTATTTATCAATTTATTGTTCATGCATTATTCAAAACTGAAGAGCATAATTTGTTTACTCTCAAGGACATCAAGGATTGTTTCCAAATGAATTTTGCCATTTGGATGGTTTCTTGCCGTCCTTTGAAGTTTTTTTTTTTTGGTGCAATTTCTATTTTTGAAAGAGTGTAATTCTAATTGCCGAGTGCACAGCAGGCCCCAAACAGGGACGGTTTTCAAAATGACATTGGCTCGGATGGCAGCCGGTGTCTTTCTGCTCTCCTAAGCAGAGAAAGGAAAGGTGAATGTTTGGAGGTGATTTCTCATCATGTGGGGGGAGGGGCAGATGGATTTTTTCTCCTTTTTTCCCCTGCTCTCAGCACATCAGCAAATTGCAGGCTGGTGGTGCCACATGCGCCTATGAAACGCTGCAGTGAACCCCATGTGCCGGACTCTCCTCACAGAGGAAACGCTGTAGCGTTTGCCTTTTTCCTTGTCTTTCGTGGTAACTCGGGAACGCCGAGAGAGAAGTATAATGCGGACCCGCACGCTTATTGATTAATTCCCGTCAGGGAGAAGGTGCTTTTCGGCCTCTTCCTGTACAGCGTGGCACGAGCTTCCATGCGTCACTCTGTGACCATGTTGCCTGCCCTCTTAACCCTTTCGTGACGTTTCAACTCACATTTTTGTTTCATGCCACAGGCTATCAAAATGATATTTTACACCAAGGCCCAGAGTCGAAGCCATGAATTTTATATGTACTGTCAAAAGAATTAACCCTAATCTGCACTGCCTAAAATATTGAACAAGATATGGATAGAATACAAATCAGAAAATCACCAGCCTTGCATCTGTAATAACTAAAGAAATTATCAAAAGCTTGTTTATCAGTCTACTGAAATGAGCAGAGGAGGAGGCCACCTGGAAGCGGTTACTGCATTACACCCCCGGAAGCAAAGGGCTTGCTCTTCAGATAAAGTTGCCAGAATCTACATTGAAATTTCCAAAAATAAAGGCAATGAGGACTGCTCATTGAGTTTTCAAATTATGAGAGTTCTGAGCCAGGGCCTGATGAAGGTTCACCGTTTCTCCAGTTTTTTTTTTAGAGCTGTCACACTGCAGCAGCTGTGCTGATGTCAACACCATAATAATTGCAACAATTTCTTTTATAGACACACTTTATTGGAGCTTTTGAAAATAATGTCTGATATTCCCTGAAATGCAGGAAAATATTTAATATACATTGTTGAAAATATTTTAATGGACAGGCTTGACAGGCCAATTGATTTCATAGGCTAGTCCCAATGCAACTTTCAGAAACCTATTTCAGTTAGTCATGTCATGTCTTCCAGTACAGAGCACGATTATGACTCCCTCAGTCACAAAATCCATCTCCTCTCCTGGGGAAAGGTGACTAATACTTTTCACTCGCAACATTTCAATCTACGGAGCAGTTACAGAGTTGATGGAACATCAATCTGGAACCTGACACAAACGCAGGTCAGTTAGGGCCACCCTCGGATAAACAGCCTTACCCAAACAGCAGCCAGACCCACGCTAATCCGCCACAGCCCATCGAGGGCACGCCTGTTAAACAACGGAACCAAACAGCAGGCCGTGTCAACAAGCCCCGTTTTACAGCTCCCGAGAAAACACGCTCTAGCCGACACCAGACAAAATTATGAGCCAGGGGTCGACGATCGCTTTCCTCCTGTCCTGCGTGATTATTTCCGGATGTTCCCGTGTCAATTCGGGTTGAGAGGAAAGAGTAATGTGTGACTGAGCTGCTGAATTTGAAACAGCAGGAGCAGCGAAAGTAGACGGGGCCTGGGTTGCTTGCAGGCACAACAGGCAGGCTATGGCGACCTAGCCTCCCCGTCCTGAATGCCGAACAGCCGTATACTCACAGAACTCGTTGGCGTTCCAGTCAAACGCACTCACATTCGCTGCTGACACAGGACTCCGGACCGGTCAGCTCTTCCGACATAACAGTCAACTTCTGACCAGGCTCAAGACTGTCCATCACATAGGCTACAGTGCAGTCTCTAAGTATTTGGACAGTGGCATCATTTATGTTCTTCTGGCACTGTAATCCAGTACATTGGATTTGAAATTAAGCAATCAATATTGTGGTTAATGCAGCCATAATATCTAACGTTAACAACTCTGGACTGAAAATAAAATAGGAGGGAGACTCATCATTCTATAATAAAACCATAAAAATGCACAAAAAGACTGACAATATTTGCTGGGTCTAAAAACTCCAAGGGGCACAAATGAATAGTACATTACAGTAATATAGCGAAGGAGAAACAAAATAATGTTTTTCTGCAACACAAAATGATAAAATAGGTTTTAGGTTTTTAAACCTAGCAATGTCACAAACGTTTTGCTGTAGGACACAAAAGAATAGTCAAATAAAAGACTGGCTGCACATTATGCAATAAAGCACAGTATTCCATTATCCAATATGCAGTGAGTGGGAGCTGACTACTCTTTAATACTAGTCTTTCATGTCTATGACTGTAAAATAAACTTATGTATTAAATATGCATTTTTAGACAAACTGTTTGTGTGCTGTGTTTTGACAGAACCATACGGAACTGAAATGAATCACAGACAGGAGGGACGACAGAATTCCACTTTTAAGAAAGACATGAAAAAGTGTGTGTTTAACATACTAAAAGAGAATAAGGACACTCTACTCTGTATTATTGTAGAAATTATGTGGCTTCAATAAAGACAAATATTTACATGTCTACCTGACTTGCATGCACATGCAATACCTTTTAGCACATGCAAAACTAGTAACACAACCAATGATTGGTGCAAAATAAATACCATGACTAATCACTAGTCATGTTATTGGTTTTGCGTGGGCTAAAAGGTCTTACTAAATCAGGCCATAGCTATATTTTTTTTATTTAGCTTTAAACTTGATCATCCTAAAATAAAAATAATGAAAACATTTCAACAGGAAGATAAAGGGTTTGCAGATTTCTCCCTCAACACGTTACTTCCCCAGAAAAATCTTTTAGTTTTTTCATGTGCAAAGCATAGGAATTAAGGCATGATTTAGCAGTTGTTGCCTGCTAACATTTTTCATCCAGAATGAGAACTACGGGGAAACAGAAAAGCTTTCCGATTTGCCCGGCAATAAATCCGGCTTTTAATTGAATTCGGTTTGATTCACAGCGAGTTGGCGCGAAGGCAGAGGAGGTTTATTTATAAGACACTGGACACAGCTCAAGGCCGACACCAGCACGGCCATTACTGTTATAACTTACTCCCCCACAGCACGCGCTCACAGTCACGCGCTCTCTTCGTGAGTCTTCTTCTGGTGTCTCTTTCCACTCCAACTACAATCTCAGCTGCGCTCAATTACGCCATCTGTTGGCCAAGTTGAACACTGCCCTCGGCGAAGCAAAGGCAGTTAAGACTGGCCACAATAATGTCACTGCAGCCAGGCTGAGATTAAAGAAGGGTTTGCTTCGGTCAATCATCCACGCCGAAACCCTGCAAAAGAAATGAAGAACAAATGTCCACACTGGAGACCAGTTGCTCAACCATGACAGTCATTCTCCAAGGCTTTGAGTGTCTTTTAGTCCAGTGTTCCTTACCACAGTCGGGGGTCAAAGGGCAAAGCTCGTCACGAGAACTGGACAAGGCCGGACGAGGTGTAGTACCCGGAACAGTCTGTGGAAAACCTCTGGGAAATGTGGACGCCGGTCAGCTCGAAGTCTCCGAAGTGGAACGAGCCAAACTTCTACGGAGATAAGCGAAGGAAGAGAGGAAGGCATTGAGTATTACGCTGGGATCGCCTCAGACGGCACGCCCGTGTCCAACTGCCACATTAACCAGGTACTGTTACAAATTCCCCTCTCCGTCAATAGCTCCAGTCTGCATGGGCGGAATGAGAAATGTATCTGTGCCGTTTCTGCTGGAGCGCATCCAAGCAATGAAAAACAATATGACTGATGCACTGACACTGGCCACATGCAAAACAATCATGTGAAATTGCAGTCTGAAAGGCATTGATTATGACTACAATCAACTCAAATGTATCCCTTTATACTTATGGGGCTATTTACTGGATTGCTAATTAGCCGTTTCCCCATTCAAAGCCTGTTGCAGACACTAGCTACCGTGTCTCTTGGATTCCACTCCTGGAGCGGCCGCGGAATGACAAGAAGGGGACCGTCTCTCACAAACATGCCGTTACCATGGTTACTGCCTACTGAACACAATCCGGGGGCTCTCCAGTGACAGTTCTCTACCGCGTAAAGCAGGATCATAAACGCTCTGTTTGTCATCTTAACGGGCCCTTAGCAGCTTTCCCCCAATGAAGCTGCAATAATAAGACGCAGCAATAAGAGCAATAACGTACACGGCCTACACTTGCTCTTAGCACCTAATTCCCTATATGACACGTGGTCGTTGTTGGTGGCAGCATGTCTAAACCTTTGAATATTTAGCCTCATCCTGAATGAAATTAAATGGCTGGCAATTTCAACCACTGAAATTAATCCAATGGATTTGAAATGCAGTAATATTCTGTCATGTTCAACATGATCATCGCTGACACAATAAAACATGCAAGTTGTGTTTTGCATTCTAATGACTAAAAGCTGATTTGCCATGACCCTCTGTCCGTGGGTTGCCAATTTCTGAGACAGATATACTCTGTGACCAATTCATTAGGTATTTATTAGACTTATTTTTTTAGACGTATTGCTCTTCGGCTGCTGTAGCCTGCAGAACTGCTACTCACTGGATGTTTTTTGTTTTTCACACCATTCTGTGCAAACTGTAGCGACTGTTGTACGTAAAAATCCCAGGAGACCAGCATTGTCTGAGATATTCAAACCACCCTGTCTGGCACCAAAAATGATTCCAGAGTCAAAGTCACTAAGATCACATTTCTTCCCCATTCTGACATTTGGTTTGAAAAACAGCTGGACCTCTTGACCATGTCTGTAAGCTTTTATGCATTTAGTTACAGCAAGATGATTGGCAGATTAAATATTTGCATTATCCAGCTGGTGGACAGGTCTACCTAATAAAGTGCCCAGTGAGCGTATATTCAAACTGAAAACCAAGTTTCCAGTTTCAGTTCATGTCACACTTCCCCTGACAGGCGATGTTCCCCGTCTCCACTGCGAGAGCGATACATGGACATGTGATCTCTGCCTCTGCAACAAGCCGCATCCATGTCATCTCCACACAGGTTTTACAAGCACGGAGGAGCCACCATCCGCAACCAGCGAAGCAGCTGCTATTTTTACACATGGCCATTTCTTCAGGTTTGTGCCGAAACAGTTTCATCATTCTTCCTTTTCTTTCTTTTTTTTATATCCTCATTTCCCAGAATAAACTGCTAAGCTGTTTGTAGGGTCTAGCACACAGATAATTCAACAACTTAGGTCAAGCATGGAATAATATATTTATACACTCAGTAAGCACTCTATTAGGTAGACCTGTACACCGGCTTGTTAATGCAAATATTTAATCAGCCAATCATGTGGCAGCAACTTAATGCATAAAAACATGCAGACATGGTCAAGAGGTTCACCTGTTTTTCAGACCAAATGTCAGAATGGGGAAGAAAATATGATCTTAGTGACTTTGACTGTGGATGATTGTTGGTGCAAGACAGGGTGGTTTGAGTATCTCAGAAGCTGATCTCCTCGATTTTCACACACAACAGTCTCTAGAGTTTGCAGAGAATGGTGTAAAAAACAAAAAAACATCCAGTGAGCAGCAGTTCTGCGGCCAAAAAATGCTGTGTTAAAGAGAGAGGTCAGAGGAGAAGGGCCAGACTGATCTAAGCTGACAGCAAGGTGCAAATAATGTAAATAACCACCCATTACAAAAGTGGTATGCAGAAGAGCATCTCTGAACACAATGCATCAAACATCTCTATGTAGATAGGTTACGGAAGCAGGAAACTTAAGTCTAAAAATAAGTCTAATAAATACCTCATAAAGTGCCACTGAGTGTACATGTATTTTTAGAGGAATTGAAGAGCAGCACAATGTGTGAATATTGAATGAAATGAAGAGCTTTTTAATATGGATACCTCCTCCCGTAGAGGTAGAAATGACAGTGTTTTGGGTTGTTATCGTTCTAGGTCAGAGGTAGGCAATGAGGGCCATATCGGTTTCTGATTTCATTCCCACTTCTGGTTTTAATCATTTAATTAAACCCTTACATTTACGCCTTCTGACATTTTGGCTAAATATCAGCCGAAGACTATTCTTGCAACCATTTATGAAACATTCTACTAATGGCCAAGTGAATGAGTGATTGGTGTGTACAGCCAATAAGCTCATTTAGCCAGGGTAATTGGTGGAAACAAAAACCTGCATACACCCAGGCCCTCCAGGACCGGAATTGCCGTTGTTGTTGTTGATCCATAAAATGACAGTTCTTGTATACAACCACTAGAGGGCAGGCTACACTAATAAGGTTGTACTATACCAGTGACCGCAACGTGCACTTAGGCAAGAGACCATTAGCACCTGGATGTTTGAAATTCTAATACATTTGGAGGGGCTTGGTTTTTTTTCTCTGACCTTTAATACACCCCGTGCATCAAAAGCCTCTCGGTCCTTCATATTTGGCCTCCCAGAACCACCCTTTTCTTCAGCTAGAAAACAGAAAAAAAGACAATTAAAATGAATGAAAAACAAGTCCTCATCCAAACCAAAGTACACCAAAACAGTCAGGATATGTGCTGGGTGTACCACAATTCTATAAATGATGCAGGATCTGCTTTTAGTTCAGCTTGTTTTCCATCAAGAGTCCAAATCAGGAGGGAATATGGAGGGAGGTAGGGAGAGCCTGTGTTACTACACAGCTAATAATTACAAGGGAACAAATACTGATTCCCTGATGTCAACAGAGATGCGAAAACACATGCGAAAAAAGCAACGGCTCAATCAAAACATCCAGTGTTCCCCTGCGGTAAACAGGCTCCATACTGAACCAGCTCTTCCTTTGTGCTCTGCTAGCCCTCTCTGTGCAGACTCATGTTCGGGAACAGAATCTGGGCATGATCCATTTCCAGATGAATAAGCCCATTGTGGCAGCAGTAAACATGCTATTCCTCTGCCACAAACAGGGAGAGGTCACTCACAGCTGCTGTTTTCAGCTCACCGGCCCAAACCTGCCCGGCCTCCTGTTAGCGCTGTATGCTAGCTGCTGCTCTAAAACAGCAGCGAGCTGATCGATATGGAGGAACAGAGCGTTATCAGACTCCCTGCAGCTCACTGTAGCCCCCTGCTGAGTGCGTCTGGAAGTGCAAGGCCAGACTGATGAATAAGCACGTCTTGGAAAATTACAAAGTAAGACTATGTTGTATAATGACCAGAACAGGCCATTCAGCCAGTCAAGGCACAGCATTTACCTATACACTAAAATATCCCCAGGGTTTTTTCCTCAACTGCATTATCTCTGCCTCTATAACAGTGATCTTCATTCCTGGTCCTAGCGGGCCGCAGGGTCTGCTGGTTTTTGTTGTAACTTGGCACTTGACTGATCAGTTACGGCAGTCAATTACACACCACACCTGGTTTATTCGGTCTGAATTGATATCGATATCGATATCGAAGGCTTTGCATAATAAAAATCTGCTAAATAAATGTATGTAATGTAATGTAAAAACAGCAGACACTGTGGCCTGCCAGGACCAGGAATAAAGATCACTGCTCTATAAAATAACAATGGAACATGACCTGTCCTTGCATTGACAACTGTAAGAATAAAAACGAAAAATAGTTTCCGATATCCATGTCCCCATGTTCCACTGAGCAAACTCAAACTGTGTCCTCGGCTTGGAATGGGGCTCTTTCAAAAGAGAGCCAGAACAAAGGCTAGCTGGAGGAGCTGGCTGCTTGAAAGGACTCACACACCCCAGCACCTGAGGGCAGGTTCCTGGGCGGGAGACACAGCGGGGGGGAAGGGTGTGTATGAGGGCTCTACCCCTGCTAAATAAAGGTACTGTAAAGGCAAAAACAAAAACCAGCAGACCCTGTGGGCCGGCAGGACCAGGAATGAAGATCACTGCTCTATAAAATGACAAGGAAACACAACCTGTCTTTGCATTGACATGGGCGTGTAAAAAAAGTTTCCGATATCCATGTCACCGGGACCTGAGGGCAGTTTCCCGGGCGGGGGACACGGCGGGGTGCGGGCAAAGGGTTGGAGGGCTCTACCTGAGGGGTCCTTCCTGAACAGCGTGTTCATGACGGTGCCGTGAAGCTTCACCCTGTCCCACTCCCTCACCATCAGACCCGCTGTCACAAAGCTCTCCACCAGCTGGTCGGCCATCACCTGCAGCCTGCGGAGACAGCGACCACTCAGAGGCACCACGGTGAACTCTGAAAACAACTCAGAGCTACTTACCAAAGACTGTACACTCTTATGCAGTGCTATACGGCAAACAGATGCACAACAAACAATCTGTAACAATGGACATTTGCACTCAGCATGACAGCAATCCATGCAGATGGTTATCTCTATATACAGGCTGTTCACAGTTTAATTATGTTTCTCTGTTCAATCGTTGAGCAGCATGTTCCTCCGTTATATAAGTTGGTATTTATTGGTTTTTCAGAAATCTGTTTATAGCTGTGCTGCATGGTGCTAGGGGCACAGCTCCTTTTACAGAACACTGGGAGAAATGTTTTTAGTGTAAAGCACTTTGGGCTACCTTCATTTTACGAAATGTGCTATACAAAAGTGTATTATAATATTAAATGACTAAAGACTGGGCAGGACACCAGTGCTGAAGCACTGCTCCTCGAGGCAAGCTCCCAGGGACCCAGACTACCAGGCTACATTCTTACTTGTCTGACCCATCCTTGGCCTGGACTTTGGCATACAAGACGTCCACCATGGCAGGGTCGTCGTTCATGTACTCGAGCCCCACTACCTCCAAGGGAAGAGGCTTCCCCCCGGTGATGTCTCTGAAACATCAAACTGTGGTCAGTAAACCAGTGACTTTTACCAAATCTTACAGTAATTTTACAGACAAATTATCATTATTATTCATTTTCCATACATTCAATAATTCCAATAATTATTGCTATACTGGTTTGAATGGTATAACTTGAAAAGAAGATGAGGTTTGCACAGGAAAAAGTTCAAAATAAAAATACAAATAAAAAAACAGACAGGTGCTTGGAGAAAAGAGCAATAAAATGGTATATATAAAATGAGGCGGTAGCAAATTCTTTGGTCATCGTGGGTCGGCTCTATGTAGGTGTGCAGGCCTGCCGCTTATTGTGTGCTGGCAACGATGGAGTATGCAGTTTAAAGATGGTACAGTTTGATGCGCCGGATGTAAATGGAGTGGAAACCATGCCCAGCCGGTGCAACCGGCTCACTAGGCAGTGGGGTTTTGGAGCCGACCCATTAACTACTGCATAATTACAGCTGGATTAGACTGAAACGTATAGACTGGCACACACTGGAGCTGCTCCTGGCACTGCTGGAGGAGTTCACTCGCTTTGGCCACTTCCATGTCATTGAGTAGAGCCAGGGTCCCAACAGTCAGGTGGAGCTTCGCTGGGTTCTGAAAGATGCTGCCGTCAACTCCACTATCCTTCAAAAACACAGGGAAAGAATTGGCGTTATATAATGGCATATACGGTACGAGATTATGGTCCCATCACTGACATTTACTTATTAAATTTCTTTGAAGGATTTATCAATCAGAGCAATTACCTCAGTAAGCAATGGCCTTGACTATCCTTGCCACACAGGTTAACAACCAAACTCACATATATTTAAATGGGCAAAAATTAAAGCTGCAGTTTTATCATTTCTCTGGCCATAATTCAAATATGCTCTACCTTTGAACACTGTTCCAAGACCTCTTCTTTAAACTTTAAGAACTGCTCCTGGATTTGAGGATGGTTTAAAGGGAAAGACAGGAAATGCGTGAAGGGCTGTTTCTTCCGGAAGCTCTCCATCAGGACCTCAATGCGTGTGACGGCTGACGACACCGCACCTCTCTGCTGACCAGTGATCACTGAGCCAAGATTGAGAGACTAAGTCACAAGTCAGGACAAAGACTTTATCACAGGAAATTCAAAGTCTCTAACAACCACATTGTCTTAATCACAAACTACAAATATAAGGAAGCCCCAAATTTCTCTCTTCACTACAAATTTGTTAAATATGAATCAAGGGGTAGGAAGTAGGATGGTAAAGCATCAATAAAAGACAAAGATTGCCATTGTTCTGCCTGACAAAACAAGCACAGTCCCATCCAAATCTCACCTATCTGTCCCTCCACTCCTTGCTTGGGAATGTTTATTGAGGTACGTGTTTCATTCTCAAGTCTCTTCCTGGTCTCCCCTTTCTTTCCAATAATGTATCTGTAAAAACAACACCTTCCATTTTAAAGTCAACTTTATTCCATTGGTATCCATTTAAGGTTGATATACAGTATACCTTCGTTGCATATCAAGGCAAATAAGACAAGATTTTAGTACATGCATGCCTACTTGTAAAGAACACTGGGAACATCCATGGCATAACGGTAGCCCTTCTCAGTTTGTTCCATGGAGAGTGTGTCACAGGGTTCCTCCGTGAACTGGTCAGTGACTGTAAGGGAGAACAATGGGGAAATACAGTCAGCCATCGTCTAGGAACAGTCTTAAATATTTATTTACATCCATATAATTGCACTTGCATTTACAAAACCTATGTGTTCATTGTTGTTGTTCAGTTGGATACCCTCGCTATTTTAACTTAGCTAACGTTATTTACCTGGTCCAGAATAAGAAAATTCGTCCTCATCGTCTTCCTCTTGATAAACCTGTTCTTTGATAACGTTTTTTCTGTAAATCCTTCCATTGATGTTTATCAGGGTCGGTCGTAAAACCTCCATTTCAAAGGAACCGGGGCTGTGTGTTATAGAATAACTATGGCATTAATTAACCATGGCATGTGAAAGGTGATGATTTCAGAAGATAAAAGCAACGTTAGCGAGCAAACAGGCAACAGCAATTACAAAGTCAAGGTAGCTATATTACCTAAACTATAGGTTTAATAGTTTGCTAGCTAGTTAGGCTAGCTAATTGCTTTTCGTGGTGTCAATTATATAACGTTAGCTAGCTAGCTAGTTAACGAACTAAGAAAATCTTACCAATACAGCAAACAGTTGACGCTACTAGATGGGGGTGGTAACTTAATTTGCTTCAGTATAAGCACATAAGAGATGAATTATGTAGGACAAGTTAGTATGACGGTCAGCGCTCGCTAGTTGGCATGCAATTTCTGATACACGGCAAACTGTCGCGAAGCGGGTTGTCTAATGTATTGAAACATTCGACAAAGCCGCAAAGCGTTTCGACTACGGTGTTATTGCAAATTGCTAGTTGTGTTGCTAGTAATTTAGCTAGTATACGTCTATCGGTTGATGTGGGCATAATTCTTTGAAAGCAGGTAACAAGTTAGTTTAAGCTAGAACAAACTAACTATTGATAATATTGAACTTCCCCCAAGCTTGGAAAAAGTAATTTCATAAATTCGCCGTGCAATATTTTGACGTAGTTTTTAGATAGCCATGCTTCCGTAAGCATGCTAACTGGCAAGCGGTTGACTAGCTAATGTGGAGTTGTCTGTAGACTAACGTTAGACTGTTATGATACTCGGCTAGCTTTACTACAGTATCTTGCCAACATTAGCTTATGTTTACTAATTAGCCAGCAGCGTAGATATCAGCAGATTCGCCACCCAGTTGTGAGCTCTTGAAACCAAAATATGTAGCTAGCTAGCTACGAATCGTATTAGCTATAAGTTAGTATTAAACTCTTGTCGTTTCGTAGACACGACATTTGGGGGCTCGTCCGGGATACGAAAGAGAAGCTCCCGGCGACTGGAGACGAGGGCGATCTTTTGTTCTGTGAAATTTCCCCTACACTCTAATTTATGTTCTGTGTTCCGTTCGAATATTCATGGTGTCATAAGCTGGCCAACATTACTTTGTATAACGGTTGCATACCAAGACTGACATGGTTAGCTAACTAGATTAGGGACGGATAAACAACGGCACTCGTGCAGTGTCTGCAGTTCGAGCTAACAACCTTGTTTACATGAAGAGTAATAACCATGTGGTAATGAGCTAAGCTACTGTTTTACAGTGTTTCCAGGTGGAGTACATTGGGATGGCTGCATCTTCCTCCTCTTCTTCTGCTGGGGGAGTCAGCGGAAGCTCTGTCACTGGATCAGGATTTAGTGCTTCAGAACTCATACCCCCTCGCAAAGTCCTCTACACATATCCCAAAGGAGCCGGGGAAATGATGGAAGGTCTGTCGCAAGTCGGCTCCGATTGTTTACGTTTATATCTACTGTACATCTGTTCAGTTGGGAATTGTCCCAGTAATGAAATATTGATCTTGGTAAAGCTAGAGAGGAGGTAAAATCCAGAGTGGATACACTCAGCATAATTTTTTGCAAGTCCTGCTATAAGCTTATTCAGATACAAACTTTTATTTTTTTATTCAGCACAACTGAAAATTGAGATGTTAATTTTGTGGCACACAAGTTCCAACTGGAACATGTCCTGGATATTGCGGTGTAAGACTTTGGCAAGTTCGTAGTGATAGTCACTTACATTTATGTAGTTCCAATAGTTTCCCCTCTATGTAGGTCAGCACCTCATAATCTTGGATGTGTGTTTTCTCACCAGAGACCCTAGTGACTAGGGCTCAGTTGATGATCCATCCTCCAAATTTGTGCATTTCATACGTGCCTGCACAGCAGAACACAAAAGGAACTGTGTGTGCTGGGCCGTATGGCAGACTCCCTCCACCAAATTACTTCCCTTGCGTCAAACACCTTATTTAAAGGGACAGTTCACAATCTGTGATGTCTTTTAAATAATATTGCATATTTGCTGTATGTAACTTTTTTATGTTTGATAAAATATATTTTGAGCTGGTTTCTGACCTGCCAGCTTTACACTGGCAGGTATAGATGAGGCTTGTGGTGTAAAGCAAGAAAATGCGCAACTAAATCAAAAGCAGCTTGCACAGCAACATTATGTTTCTAAGAGGCTGTGAACATGAAAAGAAAAATCTATTTCATGGTCTTTGCTCACAATTATAAGCGTAAAGATCCGTTTTCTTTAAGCATGAACACCACAAAGCTCCAAGTGCCTTATACCAGCCATTGTGAAGTTGGCAGGTTGTCAAAAAACAAATATATAAAATATCCTTCACTGCACACACTGCACCAATAAAAATGTAATGAACATTAAGACCAAAACAATATTTTAAAAAAGAAAACAAAGTAAACTCTTGCTTCAATGTACTTGGCTTAATTTCTATCAGGAGGCCACGGGTGACAAAAGGGCAAGGAAATGGCGCACAGCAAAGTGGATATTCGTATGGCTGAATGAGCTCTGTGCCTGTTGTTTTGTTGTGTACATTGTTGGGGCTTGTCCTCATCAGTAATCCCTGTTACAGTGTCAGATTCTGGCATGCATTTGCTTACCATGGGTAGTAATGCTAATGAGTTGCATAATGGTGTTTTGCATCTTCTCTCCTTAATCATGTTTTCCAGCTGAAGAGTTAGCCTAGTTTTCTCGCATGCTCAGTTATATGCCTTTTTTGTTACACAAGCGAACATGTGCTATTGTGGCAGTTGGTAAAAAGAGTATTGGAAAGGTTTGCTTGACAATGCACACAACGGGGTCATTTGCACATTTCTGTGCGTTTCAGATGGCTCTGATAGATTTTTGTGCGAGTCCGTGTTCAGCTACCAAGTTGCGTCTACACTCAAGCAGGTGAAACACGGTAAGACAATGTAATCTTGCAAAGGACTCATCCATTCTTTGCTCAAAAAGGACTTGGACTCAAAGAAAGAAATTGGTAAAATGCCAATAGGATTATTTAATGCACAAAGGAGGGGTTAAACACAGTGATTGACCCCTTTCTGGGCTGCTGTCTGTCAGGAACTGAATGTAGGACACGAGGGAGCATATGCCCAATGGCATGGCTGCCTTTTTAAATTGTTTTATTTTATGACCCTTTATGTCCATGCCTATAATAATTCAGTAAATGGTCCGGTTAATATAAAAACTGGAAACTGTCCCATAAAGACATTTTTAAACTTTTCTTTATTTATGGAAATGTTACAAAATGTCTTGACTGTATTAGGGGCACAATACAGTAATTTAATAAAGATGTGATACAGTAACTGTAGACTATCTTTAGAATATTTGTTGTTTAATTAATTGTGCGGAATAGGGTTGAACTGAATTGTAAATCCATTTGAGGCCTTGAATTTTATTAGAACATCTGCAACCGGCTCCAATCAATTTAAGTGAACTTCATGGTATACAGTTATGGTATACAGCTTGTTGGTTCCTTTGATTAGTTTTATTGTATCTGTAGAAAAGGGTAAAATTTCACATTTAATTTGTCTTCATTTCCAGATCAACAAGTGTCTCGCATGGAGAAACTAGCAGGCTTGGTTGAGGAGCTTGAAGCAGACGAATGGCGATATAAACCCATCGAGCAGCTGTTGGGTTTTACACCTTCATGAACAAAGACTTCTGACATGGACTTCTCAAGAAGGGAAGATTGAGTTTTAAGACTTAAGAGTTCATACGTCAGCAAACACAGCCAGCGTCCCTTTGTGTTTAAATGGCTGGCACTCCCTCTGAGTTCATCAAAAAAACCATGAAATTTCAAAATTATTTTTTTTCCTAATATCACATTATGTCGTGTCAAACTGTAAAAACGTATTTTATTTGCATCAGTTCATGAATTTATGTCACAAAGATATTTTTTGACTCGCTATATCGGGAGCAAGTTGACCAGTGGAGAGAGCTGACTTGTAGAGACATGTCTGTGTCCTCCTTTGTTTCCTCAGTAACCTCAATTTAATGACTAGTCGTGAAAGCACATAGAATCAGATAGACACAGGTTCTAGCTCAATCCATAATGTCTCTTGCTTCACACCTGAAACTCTTGTTTCTTTTGTTTAAATACTAGATCAAATCTCATTGTATGTCAATGAATCGTCTGGTTTTCATAAACTGTTTTAATTCATTTGGATAAATACCGTTTGAGAACCTTTTTTTCTTTTTGTATTTTGTGTGATTGTGGAATTAACTGAATTATTCCTTTTTAACAATACTGACAGTGTAATTATGAGATTGTCAGGCACATAAATTGTGTATTGTATTTTTGCCAAGTTTTGAATTACTTTTGTATAACTTTATCAGGAATAATCAAAGCCCTATAATCTTCCCGTGCCAGTGTTTATGGGGATCAGTTTGATTCACAAAAGTCCCTCAATACATGTATAAATTATTATTTTTAAAATGGATGTGGATGGCTCAAACCCACCCATGTATCTTCTTGGTAAGTCAGTAGTATTTCTTTAAATGGATTTGGCCGCATTCCAGGAAAAACATTTTTTGTCAACATTGTCAGTCCACACCATCAGTTCAGGCTTGTGTCCTTTTCTTAAGTAAATTAAATGGTATGGTAGAACTGGATCCATAAGTTAAATAAATGATATGAAGCATTTTTTGGATTTCTTCTCTACATTTGCAACCTTTGTAATAAGTCCAAATATCAATTGTATTCTGCAATCTGAAACACATTAATTCTCCTGTTTTCACTTTGTATGGCTGAATTGTCACCCTTTCTCCTTTATGAACAGTAATGCAGTGCAGTCAAGCAATAATGGCAGTTATACTAATAGTGCTGCTTCCATTATAAACAAATGTGAACAATGAAAAATATATGGTTGTACACAATCTAAACCTGTGTTTGCACAGGACCAGGACTGGTAAAAACCTGACCTTTTTTCATGGTATTTCCACATTGCAATGGGGACGTGTGGTCCATCTTTGTTATTTTTATTGCAGCTATTATATTTCTTTATGCTCATTATTATCGAAAGCACGAGTGAAGAACATACAAAAGGAGCCTCCGCTACTTCCTCTGAACAAAAGAGGCTGCCTGTTTATGTATTGTTAACCCCCATTATACGGCCTTCTGCTACTGCTCGTGTTTCACAGTCCACAAGTGCAAGGGCATTGAAAATCAGGGGTGACTGACTGCATCTGCAGGGATATGTCTTTGTTTTTCCATGCCGTCTCATTAATTTTAATACTGTGGTCTGGGACCCTCCCCCACCCCCCTCCAGTGTGTCTTCACAGCTGCCTCTGCAGCGAGGGGCTGGAAATAGGAGAAGGCTTACAATGAGGGGGTGATGGTTGGTGGTAAACAACCCCCGATGATTCTGTTTTTCACAAGGCTCGAGTAGCCTTTGTTTTCTGCCCTAACCCATGTTTCCTGTTCCCATGTCTACTCTATGCCTTGGCCATATTCATATAAGGTATTGCACATTTGTGATACACTAAAGCTACATTTCTTTATACTATGGCTTTACAATGTTGCATGTGTCCAGAACTGGAAGTTGCCACCCCACTTGTTTACATTGCTTGTGCTCTTGAGCCAGTTTACATGACTAATTGAGGAAAAGTGCCTTCTTTTTTCTACCCTGAGAAGGAAGTCAAAACAGCACAGAAGTCCTGGCGAGAGTGAACAGAATGTTCTGTTCTTCTCTTCAAATGATTGTCTACTGTTCCACAAAGGGCTTCCCTTGCCGGCCACAGAGGACTCCTCTGGGTCCTAAAGCCACCTACAAAAAATAAAATAAATGAAACCGTTTTCTTCTCCGGGCTGCTGCTAGGCTAATATGTCTTTTTAAAAATGCAACAGAAAAGCAAAGACTTAAGAACCTTTGCACAAGGTAAAATAGTGCTAATAAAGCACATAATCCCATCACCTGGTCTTTCAAAATAGCCAAGGCTTGACAAAATGCCTTTCTGAGAACATTTCACAAATCTAGTTGCATAGTTGAAGTTGACACAAACAACAGTTAATCAGTTAATGTATTAGAACTGGCTGCAAAGCAAATAGATCTATATTATACACACCCATTTATTTTTTCCTTCAGCAGAACAGTACGGCCAGTTCTTCTGCCCAAGACCTTTGAATACAGTGTATCTGCGGTATTTGGCAGCATTCCAGTACTTTCTGTTTGTCCATGGGCGGACTTGTAAGGGTCTGAAAGTGTGTGTACAGCACGTGAAGCTGGAGTACAGTATGAAAATACATCAGTCTCCTGAGCAGTGAAATGAAAAGGAATGTGCAGTGGACATTAAAACTTCATTTCAGATAAGACAGAAAAACAAATATTAAGACATAATATTTGCTTAAAAATTAGCTTGTTTCTCTCAGTCAAGAAGAAAGCAGGCCAATGTAAATAATATTTAAGACTTCCAATCAGGTCATATTGAAGGTTATTGAAAAGTTAGGGTGTTCCTTTTTTATTTAGACCCTTTTCACCAGTGCAAACTCTATGCATGACAAAGATGATCTCAAGTTAATCCTGACTTCCTGAGGATGTACCAGTTGATGTGGCAGCAAACAAAATGCAGAACGTTTCAACCATTGTTTTCATCACACAGAAGTTTTTTTTTTTAATAAATTGTGGCTAAATATTACATATTTTCAGCATACTGCCTCCATCCGTGAAATGTGGTTTGCAACTTTCACTGATAAGTGTAGTATACTGCAAGACAAAATGGGAGTGCATTTTTATTGATCCTACACTTTTACATTGATCTATAAACCTCTACCTTTAACAAGAGACTGTTCAATTTAAATTGTTGCTATATTAAAATAGTATTTCATTATTAATAATTAATTTACGATTTATGAAATCTCAACATTAAAATTTAAAGTAGATATGCAACATACACTCACCGAACACTTTATTAGGTATATATTAGACTTATTTTTTAGACTTCTACTGCCGTAGCCTATCCACTTACAGATGTGTTGTGTGTTCAGAGATGCTCTTCTGAATATACAGTCGTAATGTGTGGTTATTTGCATTACTGTCACCTTCCTGTCAGCTTTGACCAGTTTGACCATTCTCCTCTGAAGTTTCTCATTAACAAGGCGTTTCTGTCTGCAGAACTGCTACTTGCTGGATTTTTTTTTCTTTATTATTATTATTTTTTTGCACCATTCTTTGCAAACTCTACAGACTAGCGTGTGTGAAAATCTGAGGAGTTCAGCAGTTTCTGAGATACTCAAACCTCTGCCACCAACAATCATTCCACGGTCAAAGTCATGTAGATCATATATTTTCCCCATTCTGATGGTTGATGTGAACATTAACTGAAGCTCCTGACCTGTAACTACATGATTGTATGCATTGCACTGCTGACACACAATTGGCTGATTAGATAATTGCATTAATAAGTAGGTGTAATAAAGTAAAAATGTTCCTCATAAAGTGCTCGGTGAGTGTATATTCCTTAAACTTTACAAAGTTATCATTATTTTTCTAAAAACAGGAAAACGGGTATCTGGATGTAAGAAAAGAACACCACGCCTTTTGGTAAAGAAGAAAACAAGAGGTTCCCTGCCAAATCCTTATCATGATTATATAGCATTCAGGACAAAACATTTCATAAATGTGTTTTGAGGAAGTGGTCACTCTAATCGGATTGGCAGTTCCATCGGAGAACAGTTTTATTGGCCCAAGTCAGCCTCCTCCTTTTATACATATATTTTAAAATACATGCAAGCAGAAGTTGTGTTAAAATTTAAACAAATACATGACAAACAATAATTCAAGTTTTATTTTCTGTCATTCGTATAACCTAATCAAAGAGTAACCACATTATGTAATATTGCATCATACTATTTGCAATAAGCTCTCCAGTGAAAACCAATAACAGTAGGCCTTAGGACCCGGCGTGCATGATTTCTATCTTGGTGCAGGCCTTGCTTGCATGACGCCATAGCTACAGCTCAAGTACAGGGTTCAGATTCCTTACTTTTGAGCTTGTGCTGAATTTTGTATAAAATGATATAAAACTAGCAACGTGCAATTACCAACTGAAATAGGCCGACGGAAATCACATCATACTCGATATAAAAACTCGATTAATGCAATTACTTTTAACTCGAAATGATCAGAAATGCATTTTATGTGGGGCCTACACTTTACAATGAATATTGATAGCAATTTTATTTTGAACATATGAAATAGGCTAGCCTACATGGCAACACACGAACTATGCAATCATTATAGCAACTTTGCAAAGGGCAAGAGTTTATATTTAACATTGTAAAGATACTTTTCTTCCAGTAGCCCACAACTAAAGAACCTAAACTGCAAGAATATACTTTTCAATTCATGACATGCGTTCAATTAAAAGAGCAAATTTCCACTGGCAATAGTTTAATTTATCAAAGTAATTTATCGTTTTTTAGCCTATATTACATTAATTAGTTAAGCTACCACACACCTCCAATAAACAAAACCACAAAATGCAGTGGCTTGCAAAAATAAGATAGAATAAAATAAGGCTACAGAAATTCAATTAACCCTGCCGATTACTTCGATTAGTCCGCCAACACGTTTGGGGCCTACGTGTTACTCTGAATGTGCCGGTATTTTGTTTTCTTTCTACTCCTTTGAGGAATAACCAAAAAGGGTTGGCGTCACTCTTAGCACCCCAACCCCCATTAGGCTGCAATGTTACCGGGCAGGATAGTACGCTAGGAACGTGCAGTACAACCTGATTGGCTAAAAAGTATATGCGGGGCGGTCCTTTGTATAGTCTGCATCGAAGCTATTTAAACAGCTTTGTTATTGAAAGGACTGCAGTGGCTCGTTCACGGTCTTTGGGTGGATGTACACAAGTTAGCGAAGAGCCATACAGCAGTCTTTTGTTGTCAAAGATTAGTGTAATACCTAGTATTTGTATGCTACATGGTGAAAATTCTGGAAACGCCACAACAGAGCTCACATTAAACAAACGCGATGTAAGTATCCACATGATTATTTAACTTTTGTCATATTTTTGCAGTAGCATAGGGAACATTTGACATCGTTCATTGTTAGCTTGGCTATAGTGAGTCTAATGCAACATTTTCAACATGTCGCTTGCATAGTATGGTCAGACCTAAATGGAAATATTTGAATGTAATTGTGTAGGCTATATGTTTATACTATAGGCTATATAGCTTTGTAGCTATCCATTGTACCCTCAGGTCTTAACAGTGTTTTCTGTTGCTGTCTCCCGCAGATCACAGGTGATCGTGTGTTGAATATTTTGATTATTTCACCTGAACGAATCATGCCTGTTCGTTGTACGAGCTTGACCTCCGACGGAAGTTTTCCTCCATCGCCGACTGATGATAGCACTTCTAAACGTCTTTCCTGGGGGAAGTTGGTGCAAAAATTAACGGAGTTCAGCGGGGCGAGCTTCAATCATAGCGTTGACTCCGACTCTGATAGTTGCAGCCGGAGTGATTGTTCAGATTCTGGTACGTATACTATACGTGTTCGATCACTTGCATGCAACTTGTATCTATGGACTGCAATATTGATAGGCTGATCTTAAATGATAGTGTAGGCTTATTGACTTTCAGTAGCTAAATGTTGCCTGGGTGTTTTTATAAGTCTGTAATCTCCGATGTGTTTGTGTGGGGAACTAAAAGTCGCCTGCGACTTTATTTAGCCTATAGTTCTTTATTTGTATTTAATCAGTCCGATTTGTGAATGGATATTGAACTATCCGTGCGTACGTGAGTTTCTAATAAGTCAGTCATTCAGTAGTAGCCTGTGGATGAAAGATTTTAATGATGCAACTTATTTTATCTCTCCAGGGTCGGACTTCCTGTCTGATGTTTCCACTAGCGATTCTGATATGTTCTACGACCCCATGGAAGAGACACTATGTGAGGAGGTTGTGGAGCTTATTTCAAGCAGTCTGTCAGATGCCAAGGACGGGCCCTTAAAATGTTCCAAACTCCTCATTCCGCATCAGCTCTTGGAGCACATCGGCCAAGAACTTCGTCACCTAGCAGCAAGTGAGCCCTGCGGCCTGCGGGGGGCGCTGATCGACCTGTGTGTGGAGCAGGAGGACATCTGTCGCAGCGTAGAGCAAATAGCTGTGGACCCATACCTCGTTCCCACATTCCAGCTCACGCTAGTGCTTAGGCTGGAATCCGAAGGACTGTGGCCCAAGATCCAGGGCCTCTTTGCCGCACGGGCGCACTCTACCCCAACCGTGAAACATGCCCTGAAACTTAGTACTGGATTCAGAGTGATCAAAAAGAAACTCTATAGCTCTGAAGAGCTGCTCATTGAAGAATGTTGATGCCAGGGTACTTAACCACAGCCAAGTGACAGTAGAATAATTGGCATGGCTGATGATACTTATTGCCTTGGATAGCTTGTGAATACTGCTCATCTGGGCATGAGCTCAATGTGCCATTTGTAACGATAGTCCAGCGGGCTATTATTTGACTTATGTTTACTGCTGTTCTGTTCTTGTGGTTTGTGAAATGGGCCTGTTACATTCCCATGTCTATGATCACTGGATGAGTTTCCATAAGCGCTCTAAGATCTAGGGTATCTGTTTTAGTCAACACTTCTGATTTTATAGGTTCATGAAAAAGAAGTATGTTTATTGGTAAGCATTTAATGATATTCACTGATAAGCAGCACTCTAGGTACTGGAGTAGATTCTGCACTTCTGCAAACGGTTGTAAAAGACTAAGAGCAATGTAAATGGTGCTTTTTCATCTTTTGATCTAGGATACCTCAGTTTCTATGGAAACCCAATTATGGCAGCTAGCTATGGTAATGTAGCCGTATTGTAGCCTATTATGAAAGTTTCCATTTTTATTTTACTCCATTAAACTTTTTTTTAAATATTATATGGGAACAGTTTATACTATGGCTTTGACTGGGCATGTTTTGTGAATGATGAGTCCATAATGTTCAAAAAGTTACTTGCTTCCAGTTAATGGGCCAGTCAGTTGTTACCAGAGGTCCACAGTTGTTACTGTTGCAGTTTTTCTTCTGTTTAGCTTTCACTTGTGCCTCTTAATTTATTTGATATTCAAATATTCATATTGCACTGTTTTTGTACTTTCATTAAAGTAATAAAATGCGCAATAAACATATTTTCTCAGAATATTGTGTGATTGTTGTCATTGCGATTCTGAATAAACAATACAGCTTGTAGTGAGGTGACCTACCTGTTCAATTAAGTTGTCAAAACAATCCTTTATGAGCACAAGGATTCCACACAGTCATAGTTTTGTAGTCCAAAGTGCCATGCATGTACAATCAGGTTCAGAATTATTGGCACTCTTGATAAATATGCACAAACATACAAGCAATAATATGGTTATTGACAAACTTTATTTTCCAACATGTGTAAAGTAGTGTGGTTGATTCTTTTGAGTCATTAATCAGGCAAAGTCTTACATTTTTCTCATTTATTTCCCCAATGATGTTTGAAGTCCACACGTTTGTGTTTTTATTGTCCTCCATAAGGACTTTCTTCGTGTCACCCTACCAAATAGTTTGTTGCTGGTATGAGGTGGTGTTTTATGGTTATTTTTGAGACTTGGTGGCTCCAAGATGCAAGCAATCTCTGCAATTCATAAACTGTGATCCTTGGGTTCTTTATAGCTCCCTCACCATCCAGGACAACGTGAACTTGCGTCCTCTTCCTGGCGAGTTTGTAACAATTCCATATGTCATCCATTTCTTTTATCCTAATTAGTGCAAGTAGTTGCAGTGCATTGAAATGGAACACAAGTTTTATGTCAGAGATAGTTATAAACCATCAAGGGAAGTAGACCTGCTGCTTTTGAGTCAGCCCATCTAATCGGAGACTTAACTTACATTGGACACACATTGAAAAAATTGATCTTGGTCAAAACATAAATGCGCATATTGATAAATATGAGAAAATATAATAAATACTTTCAAAAGAATATGCTTGTCTGTGTGAACGGTTTCCACTGAAAACATTAGCACAAGGCCATTATTTCAGACACGATACGCTGTAAGTCTATCTAAAAGTTACCATAGATTGATCATCCTTAATAATGAATTGTTATAGACGAGATACTATATATACATTTTAGTCCTCTGCAAAGTTTTTCATCGTAAGAGTGACATCATATGAACTGATAGTGAGAATGAGACCATGCCATCATCGGCAGCTAGATATTTGAACGTTCCTATGCGTGTAGATTCCGTTTGGAATCTCTTTTTTCCACTTATTTGTTTGTTCATTTTTTTATTATTCGTTCGGTCGTTCATTCCTTAATGTATTTCGCTGACATAGCATGATTAGGCGTAATCGAAATACGCACTCGGATTTCCTAAGTGTTGCTCAAGTCTCAACAGGCTCAACAGGATTCATGGCTTTGTGAACGTGCAGAAGCGCTCGTCTCGTGCTGCAAGCATTGCATATCCTGGGCTTAGTTGATGAATCACCCGACTGACGCTCACCGAATTCCCTTCTCTCACACCTCCCCCAAAAACGAGGGTACAGAATGTGGCACGTACAACTTTTACGCATGCAGCTTGGATAAAAACCCAGATATCCCCAATTTGCAAATCAACGGCTGAAATGACTTTTAATTTAGCCGACATGAACGAAGAGATATTTGTATTACTGCAGTAGCCTACCCTACGTGCAAAAAAACAAATAACGAATATATTTCACACTGGCTACTTTTATTTTTACTTCAAACAAAAGCGAATGGAGAAGACCATGGCAGTGAACTGGCAATGGTTCAGAACAAGCCAGCACGATTTAGTGAGGAAATGGAACTGGCTTCTTTTTTTTTTACACACGTTTTCTGAAACCATACCTCAAGTAATCAAAACTCTAAACAAAAAACACAACACCATTTACCATGCTGGAAAAAACGCACAATCTCTGACTAAATACAACATTTCTGTCAAAACCACATTGAGACTTCTCAAAATCATATTTTTGTGTCAAAATTACACACACATGCATCATATGAATTAACCTTACTGAGAACCAATTGAACACTGATTTGCTCAATGATAAAAAAACACTTATGAATATCTTCACTTATCAGTAGGCTTATGCCTTTTGAATTTTCAGTGTTGCACATACAAACTATAGACAGTAGTGTTGGAAATGTTGGAAAATCTGGGGTGGGCAAGGAACCAGTTATGGACCACAGCAGCCAGGTGGAAACGTTGTCCCAGATGATAATATACATGGGTTGATCAGGTCTATCCATCAGTGCTGGTGGAATCATGATGTTGTGGAGGGTGTCCAAAAGGTGATCAGATGGGCAGTATTGTAGAGTCCAAGGTTGGCATGGTGTTGGAGAAATCCTACCACTCCTCCATCTCTTACTCTTACTCTGACTCTCACTGCAGCATTGGCACCCATTGTTCACCAATACAGGAGAGCATAAGCATCTCTGGCGCTTTTATTCATGTGTAAGTTGAGATTGGTAGTGTCTAAAATGGCAAGGAGGTAATGTGACCAATTGGTCATTTGTGTTCAGCATTTGGATAGCAGTTCTTTCCATGTCAACACAATCAATTACATTCATGAGAATTGTGCCAAAAGTAGAGAATTGGGACCTTAAAGGGTTCTTTGTCTTGATTCCATAGGGTATACTTTTTAGTTCTTTCTGGAACCCTGTCATAGGTTTGGAACCCTCTGTCACCCTCCCATACAAATAACTATTTTGCCAAAAAAAGAAACCTTTAACTATATATGCTTCTTCTATGGAATCCTATTGGAACCATTGTTTAGAGTGGTCACTGCCAGTCAAGGGCAGGTATTGCACAGATGTGCATTACCAGTTATTTCCTGAGTAATAAACCCTTCCAAAGACCCTAGCTTAGTCTAGCCACTCTGGATCATCATTGTTTTCTGGCCTCAACCAGAGCAAGATTCAGACTTTTTGACTCATGGCCTTTATTATTATTATTTTTGTATATATATATTTTTTTTTAATCAAATTTTTTGCTTATCATATTTCTTCCATTTCACTTGTTTTAAAACAACATACAAAGAGAGGGAAAAAGTCATGACAACAAAGTCCAGGATAAGAGTATTGCCTGACATGAAGCAAAAGCTTTTATAAATGGTTACCTGTATGGTGGCAAATTATTACCCAATTCTTGGCAGCCTTCACAACCAGTATGCAAACAAGTTTTGTTTTAGACTATAAATCGACACTTTCAGGTTTCTGAACACAACAGAATTAAATCACTCCAAGTGCAACTTTCTAAATGTCCACATTTTGGTAATTGCCTAATTTAAATATGGTGAAATCTGTCAATACTACGCAGTTTAGACTTCCCAAATTTTCCACTGTAAGCCACAGAGAGTTCACATTTCACCAAAATGAGGTCAGACATGTACTTTTCCATTCAATAGTCTATTGAGCAATGCTTATCATGTCCCCAAAGTGATATTATTGCTGATGGCATATGCAGCCCTGTATGCTTGTATGTACATCTTTTGCAAATAAAAAAAATAGTATTCTAGTATTATAGTAAAAATAGTTGATGTATGTAAAAAAGCTATATGTAACCATATGTTTAATGACATTTTGTGAGATTGCAATTATATTGTGAAAAAACAGGGGAATGTAGGCATATTTAAAAAAATAAAATGTGCACTTTCATGTATTTCAAGGTGAAAAACACTAAACTTAAAAAACTGTAAATAAGGCCCAATGATTCTTCACATGATTGCCTAGTCTTGTAATCAGAATTCATTCAATCATTCAGTTATCTTCTGAAATATTTTATTCAAGATTTTTGTTCTTAAAGATTTGAGGCAAGCTTCTCATTACAATATAAATGACGTCTCGTTAGTCAGGATTACAGAAAGGGATGCATTTAGGGACTGGATAAAACTGGGAAAAATTACTCCTCTCAGGATAAAAACATTTAAAACAAATGAAACATTCAAAATGAATATATACACATTCTTATTTAAAAAATGAAAACCAATGCAAATGCATCGCTGATCCTGAAAATTCTCACATGAGCTCACAGTATAGGCATTATTCAGAAGAACTAGATAAAGCCATTATTAGTATGACTTCAATAAATTAGTGTTACACTATACAGCATCTGAAATGGCACACTAAAAAGGCATTTTCAGAATAAACTGAGGACTGTATGGGGACTATACCTGCACCTACAGTATGTGTGTGGCAGATGACTTTAACCATGTAAGGAAGACTGGATTTCAGATAGCCTGGAACAGCTTGGAGTTCCCATCTTTAGAGCACTTTGGTACAAATCGCTGTCTCCAAAATATCGAGCTCGATACAGCAAACCTTCCTCTGCAAGACAAAATAGCACACTGTAAATGATTTGATAGTATTTGGATGAACTCTTGTACCAAAAGTTACTGTAGCTTAGAATAAGTAAGATGAAACTAGAGAGCAAGGATAAGTTCATCAAGAGATAGTAACGGTACCTAGAACAACTAAAGTCAATTTAAAGCTAAATTTGGTTGACATGCAAGGTTGAAATGCTAAATATCACTATAGTAATCACCTGGGTTAAACACATTAAAGAGTTAAGCTGTCAGCTTTTGCTGTGTGCTGAAAGCAACTGCTCACAGAGGGACAGGGCAGAGACTTAGACTACATCCTCATACTATTGCACATGAAAAACCTAACAGTAACAGAGAAGTTTCCCGTGCATTAAAAACACATCAATACCTGATGAAAATACATTTCCCACAGGCATAAATGGGTTGCCTTTGACCATTTAGATTAGTAAGGCTGTTGCATTTTTTTTTAGAACATTCCATTATTATTTCTGTATGATTTTTTTAGGCTAATGATAAATTTGCATTAAAAATCATAAAACCATGAGAAATTGTTGCATGAAGAAGATGTTTTCCTTCCATGGTATTAATTTAAAATAGCTGAATATCCTACCCCTAATAATAGCCCTAACATTAATCATATAATTATATAATTAATTATATAATCCAACATCTAAACATTCCCATATCTCTACATTTATATATTTTGATCTATTACCCCTTCAAAAAATAGTGTGTGTTATAGTGTGGTAAAAGTAATATAACCATAGGGAGAATTAACATACTCTGTTGTTTCTCTTTCCAGCAGTTGTTTCTCAGGTTGGAGATGTAATCATCTTCTACGCTCCTCTCCACATTCTTTAAGTTGATTCCATCATATTCCGTGGAGAACTGGTCACCCACATAGTAAGGCACCCCAAGGCTCTCTGTGAGCCTCTTATGAGTGTGACCTGCCGACCTGCAAAGGGAGGCACAACCACACACACACACACACAGGTGGTAAAACATATGGGAGACACAGACCATTACAAAAGCTACACAAATGGAGAATTGACAAACTGTCTGAATGAGTGTGTGCATGATACATTCTGTCATACCTCAACTAGCCTATTATTAGCTAAATTCTCACAAGTATAAGAGTGTGGGGAGTAGACTGGGAAGACTTACGTAAAGGCATTTTCCAGGTGCACATAGTCAGGAAATATAATATAAGGGGACAATTGACCTGGACCAATCAGCAGGTTGATGTGAGTAAGGCAGTCACTCACACGATTAGCAAAGAGAAGACATTTCAAAATCCTAAACTTTTTGATGACCTCTACAAATGCAAATGCAAATGACTCAGGCTAGAGGACAGACCCAAAACGGCTTCAAAGAAAGAAATCCAGAAAAGGTGTGTTTGCAATGAATGCTGCCAACATCAAAGAAACCCGTGGGGATGAAATAGCTTTGTTAATGTATGACCACTGTGTCTGCTGCAAGGGAAGTTTAACCGCTTAATTGAAGTGAAAAGCTTCTCAATTGGGACATGAGATTACCTATTGATTAACTGGCTCCTGAGCTGAGGAAATAACGTCCATCTATTTACACAGGATTGGTCAACTATACTCCATCATTGCACTGTCTGTTACTTTACCAGACAGCAGATGGATCCAATCAATTTGGACAGAAGTTGCAAAGTAAATCTATAATCTCCCGAAATCCCAATGAAGGGCATTAGGGGGTAAAAAAAAGCCCTGGAAATCCTGGACAGCTTTTCCAGTCCTACACATTGATCACCATATACATAAAAAAAATCTATAAATAGTTAAGACAATCAGATTCATTATTATCACCACCATTCAGAATTTTGGCCAATATAGGCGTGTTTCAATATAGTTACATTCAAACTCACCAGTTTGCGAAACCAAAGTACAGGGCTTGCAATGCTTGCAATACTCACAAGGTTGCAAGGCTGTTCAAATGAATTAAGTTGTTTTTGTGGCGGGCTGAATGAAACCTTTGTTGGGAAGGTGGGAGGGGGTCACTCACGGCCTGAGGCTGAGGCTGTAGGGGGGTATGGGCACCATGAGCTGGCTGATGGCCGAGACGATGACCAGGATGAGGATGGGCATCAGCTGGACAAACAGGGCCAGTCCCCCCTGCACAGAGACCACAGACAGGCAGCCAATCACAGGCCAGTACACCTCCCACACCCAGCTCTCCCGTTAAAAATATCCCACCCCAAAAAAAGACAGACTGCTCCAGAACCCAACAAGCCACAGTATGATGGGGCAATGAAAGTGACAGGGTAGCCTAGTGGTAGGGTATTTAACTGGCAACTGTAGAGCTGCTGGTTTGAGCCCCTGGTGGGCATATGTGAATCTGTCTTGGTCTCTGCCTCAGAAAAACAGAATCTCAATGCATCTTCCCTGGTAATTTTTTTAAGCTAAAAGCCATTTGGATTTATGTACGATGTAAAATATCACACTGTGTGAGCCAAATCCACTCTTTGCTCAGCAAAACTCTAAACTGATGGTAAATACTGAAAAGTGATAAACAGGACTACATTTCCACCAGTTGGATGCATTGATAAATCCAAGCATGACTCAGCTGTATTCATTCTCTATTGTAAATAAGAGGCCACCAAATGCCAAAGTCAGTCAAAGCAAAAACCTATTTCCACACTTTATCCCAGTGATGTGAACAGCATGGAATATGGAATCAACTAAACTTACTTTGACCCAAACGCTCAGAGAAGATGTGACTGAGCAGTAAACTGAGGCAAAAAATTATATATTTTACTTACTTCCCGCTGCTGTTGTCTTCTCGCTGGTCTTGGGCGATAGGTGTACTGCATTCGACCATTACTGTATGCATGAACATTACCTTGAGGAAGATATTAGCGAAAACATGTTACAGCAGCAGGAGAAATAATGGGTAACAATAGCTGCCTTCAACGCAGGTTCTCACATAAAGCTGAAGCCAATTACTTATGAATGACATCAAAACATTGGCAAAACATAATTTATTTGAAACAAATGGCTCCCTGCTGCAGATAGTAGCTTCTTTCTGGGCCTTCGGCCTTTGACCTTCCACAACGACTCATTCTGGCATACTCTCTAGATTGTTTGAGGCGCCTCCCTGCAATTCACAGAGCTTCTCACTAGGAATTGATGGCATTTTCACAACCAGTGCTTGTCAAAAATCAAACAGCTCATTAGCATATCAGTCGTAGGGGGAATAAAGCTGTCTGAAACATAAAGGATAGCAGGAGACAGGACAGCTCTTCTGGTCAGACGCCAACCACATAAGCCATTTTAAAACATTAAATTTGTTGTATTCTTATTCTTTCTTACTTTGCACAATTGGTCATTATTTATACACTTGCATTTTGCCTGGACAGTAGTGCTCCAATATTAGAATCGGAGGTGGTAAGATCAAAAGAAGCATGAAATACCATTACATCCTGAATCTTACCTTGTTGTCTTAAATCTCCAAGTAACTCAAAATGTTAATTTTGTCACAATAGGCACATTGTATGCAACTGTATCCAAAGATAAGCCAAGATAACCAAACTCCAAAACAGCGATTATTTTGAACACAGCTGAGGGTCACTGAACACAGCGGCCCATATAATTAAATACAACCAGATAGCAGCAAAAGAAACATGACTGGATAGTAAGCAGACTGAAAGACTAAATTAATTAATTGGTAAATGTTACATTCATTTTTTATAAAATGTTACAATTTACAATTGCCATTTTGTTTACCTATTTAAAAAAGTATTTATTCATTTTTGCTAAATCTTTTCAGAATTTTAAAGATAACTTATTATCATAACTTATTTACAGTACTGTGCAAAAGTCTTAGGCACCTGTATAACATTCTGTACAGATAAGATTCCTTCAAAAAGGAAGTTTGGTGTTAAAACCGAGAGAGAGAGAGAGAGAGAGAGAGAGAGTGAGAGAGAGAGAGAGAGACTTGACTCACTTGAAGGAAAGCCACCCCCAAAGAACATGTTGAAGAGATCTTCAGGTGAGATGTCAGCCTCAAAGTCACCATTCATTTGGCCGTCCCCAGATGAGTGTGCTCTCTTCTCCCCAATGTGGTCATACTGCCTCCGTTTGTCAGTGTTACTCAGTACAGCATATGCATTGCCTATAGCTGCAGCAAAAATATTAAAGGGATTGAATGAACCAGTTTCAATCATACCTCACCTCTGACAAAATGGCAAACTGAAAAGCAATGGGAAATCGTGGCATGTTTTCAATGGAATAAAACTACACAGGGAGACAAGCCTTGCGGTGTTTTACCATTGACAATGAAACTGTTTTGCGTACGAAACGCAATACTGCCACCCATTGACGAGATTGTGGTACTGCAAAAGAGGTGGAAAGTTTCAAAGGTTACCTTTAAATGCCTCTGTAGCACCCGGCGCATGGTTTTTGTCTGGATGGAATTTTAATGCAAGCTTCCTGTAAGCCCTTTTAAGATCGTCTTCAGAGGCATCTTTGTCAACAGCAAGAATTTCATAATAGTCTTTACATTCCTTAATTCTGCAAGGACACAAGACGTGTGAAAACAATTCTGAAATCTTAATATGCAAATAAAATGAAACCATAAGTGCACGACATAAGCGATCCATCACTCTGACGTTCTTCTGAACGCAGCTCCACGCAACACAAGTTGTCTTTAAAAAGCTGGGTGATTTTTTGAGACTGTCCACCTGACAAATTGCATGTGAATGAAAAATCTATTGCTTTGATCCATAGGAATATTGCATTACATTACAGTTACTTAGCCGATGGTCCCATAAAAAATAAAAAAAAATCCTTCATTTAAAGAAGCGAACATTTTGTCAATAAAGCAGTAAATTATTTTTTAAAGCACCTTTTTACGGAGTCCAGTTGGTCTGTAGTGTAAGACCTGGCTGTTTCTGTGGCCTCTTCCCTCGGTCGCCGGGGCCTAGGGCCAGTTCGCGATGGGCCACTTTCATTGGAGGGTTGCCCATTCCTTCTTATTGACTCCAGCAGTGCTGGAACGTCATTCCGATTGGGTTATTCACTATCACATCCTGTACTACATCACACAGTGATGCTCACAAACAGCTTACATGGTCAGAAAGCTGGACACCATCCAGTGAGCATTAACATCAATCAAAAAAAGGGCAATCGAAGTCACTGTTAAAACCATACTCACAAATGTATACAAAACATTTAGACAAGCTTTTTCGCTAGCTAACTTATAATAATCGAATGTACAATGCTATTGCAGATATAGAAAAACACTAGCAAACAAGTGTCCCTGCTCAAAAAAACAGCTCAAGCTAGGTTTCAAAGCAGCTGGTATTTCAAGGTTGCCACAGCTGATTTTAACACCAGGGGTACCATACAATATTTAACGATTACATCAACTGGAGCATTTGTTGGGCATCATGTTTTGCCCCAAAAAACAATTTTCACATCTAGATGTATTTGAACGTATTAGCTTAACTACAGACCGTATTGTAGGCTACTGTTGATTTACAGCTTCCCATGTGATCATGATCTCGACCTGAATAAAAGCATCAGAAGTCTGATATTTCGCATTTAACGTTACATTATACCCATCTGTTCAGTTACACTTGGTTCTTGCCAGCTGACGGCCCTACCAACATTGATTCGGACCTGTCAGTTTGCATTACACAGGTTTAAGGTCTTACCCTTCGCCTTATCCGTTGGAAATAGTTGTTGCGCCTTTTCTAGAAACCTCCGAGCTTTCTCTGGTTGGCTGTTTCTAAGTGCACTGATCGCAATTTCAATGCAGCGCCCCGCTTCATCCTTGTTTACGTCCATCACGAAGGAACGAATAAATAATTAAATAATTCGTACTGGACGGCGCTCATTGATGACATCACGACGAGGCGCTGTAGTGTATTTTGCTATCTGTCCAGATCATTAAACTGTTACAGTTAGAGGTGATCGTCCAAAAATAAAAAGAAACCAGGTCTGCGCCCGAAATCAAATACTACACACTATGCATGCATATTATAATTTGGCGTACATAAGGCTGCTTATAGTATAGCTTACCAGTAAAATGACTTTTCGGACACACTACATCGACATAGAACGCTGACACTTTAAACACAGTGCGCGTTGATGACGGCAGCTAGTTGATGTGACTTCGTGTAATGAAAACAGATTTTTTTAAAAAGATTAAATATATGAATTGATTTTAAGCATGTTCCGCCAAACAAAGTTAAAGGTAGTACTTTCGTTTAAATTGTTCAACTATATCATAGATTTGGTTTGAACACCGCCCTACTATTTGCTTGGGTCGTGACCTAGCGCAATGCACGGTGGTATACTCGTACCAGAATAGTGTCCAGTGTCGTACACTTGTCGTACAATTCGTGATATTTCACCGAATGTAGTGTGTCATCCGGGTAGCTGTAGCGCACTCTTGTTAACACACAAGGAGACTCGAACACACTGCTATTATTTTGACATCCGAAATTGTAAAATTGTATGCGAGGCAGTCGAAGAACATAACACAGGCACCTTTCGTGTTGCGTTTACAGCACAAAAAAAGCAATTGGAACGAAACATGCTCATGTATACCCTGGAGTTTAAATAGAATTCTGGCCACATTATGCCAAATAAATACTGAACATCCCAAAGTTCATTATATGTTTTTAGCCCCCAAGCTGACCAGTAGATGGAGCTAGAGTCAAATTTAGCAGGCTGAACTCAAATTACCTGATTTAGTAGGGTTGCGTGGGTATCTATGGGGTATCTATCTTACTATCAAACTGGTCAAGATAAGGTCCTTGCTGAGCTCGTAAGAAATAATCTTGCAATTTTGCAATGATATATTATTGCCCTTGGTTGGTCATTTCCAGCAGTAGGAGATAATTCTAGATAATGAAAGAGATAATTATTCCTTTGAATTGGTTTGTAACAAACTGGTAGATTATAGATGTAGGCCTACAGTGGGCTCCAGAATTATTGTCACCCTTGATAAATAAATTGGCACAGAGAATACTGTAAACTGAAAAACAGTGAGTCAATGGAATCAAATCTTACATTACTTACAATATATACTATATTTTTACGTATTTACTAATATAATTTAGTAAATGTATGTAATAATTAGCATTAATACTGGTTTTTATTCCTAGAATTTGTGATACAGCTAGAGTATGGTTGGATGGATTTTTGACCATTCTTCTATGCAGAACTTTTCAGAGATATCCTTTCAATATCCTTGAGTTTGCATTTATGGACCTCCCTTTTCAGTTCAGACCACATGTTCTTGATGGGATTTTTTGATGGCCATTGCAGCAACAACCTGATTTTCTGCCACACCATCCTGGTACTTTGATGAACCCATTGATCTCCTCAGAATGCCTGTCACAACTGTTGTCTGTTCTGGCTCCAGGGTGGTGGAATGACCTTCCTGTGGAGGTCAGAACAGCAGAGACTTTGACCACCTTCAGTCACAGACTAAAAACTCACCTCTTCAGGCTGCACCTCTCCCCACCTCTCCTGATTAGTCCTATGTAAGATGTTCATCATAGTTATTGCACTTATGTAAACTTGTTTTATTGCAAGCGTTATATTTGCTTAGAATATTATTGGTGCATTTGTTTGTTTGTTCTCAACAGATTAATCTACAGAGTCCAAGTTCTTATCTATGTGGTCACTGCTAGCACTTGGAACTGTACTTCCCTTTAGGGTTTTCAGTGCACTGGTCCCTGGTTATGGTTATGCACTCTGTTGTACATCGTTCTGGATAAGTGTCTGCCAAATACCTGTAATGTATAATGTCATGTCCCTGGACCACTGGCAACACAACATCTCCAAAACATCAATCACCTTGGTATGGGTATGACGTGCTTGTCCTTGTATGCATTCCTCTTTTTCAGCCAAACATGTCGATGGTGTGTATCACATTCTGAGGCGATCAGGGACACATGCAGCAACCCCCCCCCCCCCAAAAAAAAAACAAAAAAACATGTAGTTTTCCTATGTATGAACAGAACATATAGATAATTATCTGAACATATAGAATTTATTAAGAATTTACTCATTTTGGGACCCACTGTATGACTTAGGCAAAGTTAAATTGAAATTTGTGCTTTTGAGCTCTACATTTACATTTTACATTTTAGTCATTTGGCAGACGCTTTTAATCCAAAGCGATTTACAAGTGAATAGGTCCTTCCACAAGTCAAAACATCACATCCATAACTAGGAAAATACACATGAAATGCTGTTCTAAACATATAGTCATCATACGTGCAATTTATTTTTTTGGGGGGTTAGACAAGGAGGATAGGGATATCAGAAAGGGGGCGGGGGAAATCAGGAGGGAGGACTAAGGTAGCTCTATGGTGTACATCTTTTTCTTGTCCTCCTCACCTTTGCACCAGTTAGATATGCATTTGTTTTAAAAACTGTTACATTCCAGTCCGCCCTAAAGATGTAAAATAACAATAGCACAGATAACAGGAAATAAAATCTCGTTATGCATCTGAAAGACATCGAAGATGTAAGTTATACTTTATATCATACGTTTCCAATACCAGACTCGTGTTTTCACAATAATGCTGGATTAATTATCCTAACAAAGATAACACTCACTCAGAACATACAAACTGCTGGTTTTAAGTTCTCCAGTAATTTGACTCGGACTATTGCCTAAACTTGGTTAATTTCAATGGTTAAAACATAATTTAAATTAGGGGTTACTACTACGTATTGTAATGTTCAATAACCAAACTTTGCTGAAGTAAAAATGCCTAATTTAACTACTTTTATTATTATTTATTATAAAATCAAGTAAGAAAACAAGCACTTCAATTAATTACATTTCGGCATTTTCGGGAAATGACGACGGATTCCGGTCAGCGTTATGAATGTTCTGCAGTCGACGCGACTTTGCGGTTTGCACATGGTGAAATACATTCCATCCAAATTTAGTTAACAGCCATTAGGATTGGTCAAGGGTGAATCAGACATGTTTTTTGCATCGCTCCTGATTGGTTCTGTTGGATCAGACGTTGTAAGCGGTTGTCGCGTGTGAACTTCAGGGTAGTTTTGGCCTACAGTAACCTTTTGGCGGTTTTGTAGAAGCCCGCTGACGTCGCTCCACCTACTGCCCGGCGGATGGAAAGAAGATACAGCCCTACCGCCCAAGAACCAATAGGAAGTCCTTGCCACCTCCTCATCAGGTAGGTGTGTCCATAAGCACGAGTCACCCGGCAAGTTTATTATGCAATTTAATTGGCGTGCCTGAAGGACAGTGGTTTTCTTTCGAATATGCTCCCAGACAGATTCGTTAGCGAAATATTTGACAAAAGCAGCCTACTGCATGGATTTAAACGAGGCTAGCCACCTGTATCCCCCCTGATTAGACCCCCCATCCTATTTTTCAGCCTCCCAATACGTTTTATATATCGGTTTATAGCCCTAGGTAGCACGACTCAGTGCCTGATAATGCTCGTTGATATCTACACTATTGAGAGGCACACTTCGTGAGATATTTTTGCCAGATTTTGCACCATTTAACAAAAAAAGTGCAGCTGAACGTAAAGAAACCCGACACTCTCATCCATTACTCGTGTGTGACTGCGCTTGAACGTGGATCGTTTCATAAGAGGGTTGACTGAATAATAGACTAAAAACAATTAAATTGCTGATACGACAGACATTTATCCCACAGTTGCTTTTGCCATTGTAGCGAGTGAGCTAGAATTACAGCAGTTGCCAACAATGTAGTCAAGCACAGATTTAGCAGGCTACACAATAGCAGCGAGTGTTTTTTAAAGCATGTAATGGTCTATTTAATAAGCATTGCAAACAAGACTACTCGTACACACATAGCAAAAATAAAAAAATAATATTATTACTATCACATATCTGTTGTGTCACTATCACCTTTGGTGAGAGCTTCTCATTGCAGTGCAGTGAAAGAGGAAGAAGCTCCACCATTGAAAAATAGCATCCACGTGTGCTGTGCATTGTAGCTATTTGTTGGAAAAATGCCAAGGGAATAAAATATAACACTGCACACTGAATAACCAAAGTTATTTATTCACTTCAGCAGAAAGTCTGAATCAGGTTATTTGCCACATTAAGACTGCAGGGTTTTGAAATGCAGGTACATTCCTTTCACACCTCTACTTGAATTACTTACACCTTGTACCTGTGTGTGCTGGTGGGTGTATGCATGTGCCAATTTTCTTTTTAACAGTCAAATGTCACTTCTTTTGTTCATGCCCAGATGCATAAGTAAGTCGAGCACTAGCACCATGCCTCAGTCCTAATCTTTCTTTACAATACACTTGTGAGCCTTGCAGGCTTTTCCATGTTCGGCCTCCATGTTTTCCCTCGTCCTTCATTGGCCTCTGGGGTCCATAGCAGTGTTATTTCCAGTAAATCGTTGGGCAGTTTGTATTTGTCTAGGATCTTTTTCTAACCATTTTCTCCAGGGGTTGTGTCCATACGTATGGTGGCATAAGAGGAGGTGGCACCATGGTAACACATGCCGAGTCATTGTTGTGTGTATCACAGAAGATAACTTATCATTTAGCGGAAACTTATATTGTCTGTCTTCAGTATGGAATTTGTGGTGGGGTTTCCACACAGTAGGTCAGAACAGGTAAAGAATTCAGGTACAGAAAGTAAAAGTCCTCTCCAGTATTTTGTTCCAATCACCTGCATTTGCACAATCCAATGAAATCAGCTACTAATCATTTCACTAGCTACTGGAATCAGCTACTAATCATTTCACTAGCTACTGGAATCACCTGGCTGACTTCATAGATAGAAGAACACATGGCAGGACTCCTAGATTTACGAGACATTCTGGTACTCCTTAGTACAGTGCCAAACCCAATACTGCAGACCTGTAGTGTCTGCAGGATTCCCTTTATTTATCAGCAGTCAATTAAGACCTTGAGAATAAGGTTTGTTTTTATTTATTATTCTTTAGCCAATCGATAATGAGTGCTAAAAGACAGAAAACTAGCACACAGTGGCCCTCCTGGACTGGATTCTGATTATCCTGACAATTTTCTAAATTAACATGTGACTGCACTACTGTATGGTGTTACCTAGCCTAAACATGATCTTCTGGTTCTTTTCTTTTTTTTTTCCTAATACCTGTTCCTGCAGGATTTTCTGTTCTACCCTCTGGCACATCATGTGATATGAGAACAGTACACCATGACAGTACATCCAGCTTAAGCTGCAGGGTGAGAGTCACAGAGGACACATCAACTTCAAGGTAATTTCAGTGTGAGAAGATAAACTAAAAGGGCAGGATATAATTACACATAAACACATACACTTAAAATAATTCTGAGGGAAAAAAGGACTGGTGATAGATATAATCATGGCACAGGTCTAAGAACACAGCAACGCTGGAGATGATTATCTACGCTTTTGTCTCTTCTGGTCTGGACTACCGCAATGCCCTTTTTGCACGCCTCACTAAATTCTCTCTAGACCATCTACAATGGCTTCAGAGGCTATTAAAAGGATCCAGAAGATGGTCACACATTTATACCCATTTTAGCCTCGCTACACTGCCTTCTCATCAAATTCAGGATAGATTTATGTCTTGTCATTACATTTAGGGCAATGCACGGTCAGGCTCGGCCTATGTTCGAGCTTCTTTGCCCTTATGCCACCAATAGGTCCAGAAAACAAAGCGATCAGGCTTTTGCCACAGTGGCTCCCAAACTGAGGAATAGCTTCCTTTAGACTAATGATCTGTGAGCAATACGGAAGCAGCAGCTAAATACTCACATGCAGACTGGCTTTCAGTTAACGTCTCTGCGTGGTCTTTGTTTTGTGGCTGTTTTTGTGCGTTTCATTATTTTTATTTAATTTATTAATTTATATTTTATGTCTCTGTGAAGCATGCTGTGAATTAATTCTTTGAAAGGTGAAACTTTTTCTTACTTACTTAGAACATTCAGGAAGAGAAGAATGACCTGAAGCAAATAACCTGCCATTGGGAGAATGAACTGAACCTGAAACTATCATTACAAACTCAAATTTAGGAAAACAAATGTTATCTTAAATGATATAGCATATTGGTACTCTGGCCTGAGTGCCAATGCCTTCTGGACTATGCCGTGAATTGTGTTATATTTCACATGATCATAGTTCCCCCAGGACATGCCAATACACTTGGGAAGCTAAACTGCAGTAACCTATCACCATTAAAAAGGTAATGGTAAAATGGTAAGAAATCACACAGACACAGTTTGAATTAAAGCTATTTCTGATAAACCTGCATCCGTTTCATGTAAAGACACACTTTCCAATAGGGTGAATATAGGAAAGGGGTGTTATTAGTCAGCCCAACACAGCTCACAGAAGACTTTCTTATCTAATTCAGATTTTCTTATCATTATACTTTATAATTCCAAAAGACATAGTGAGCCCCATAATTCATTGGACAGGGCACATTTTGTTATTTTGGTTCTGTACTCTAGCACTTTGAGTTGATACAGTGATACAATGAGGTTGAAGTGCAGACTCTAAACTTTCATTTGAGGGTATTTCCATCCATATTGGATGAACTTTTTAGAAATGGTCCCCCCATTTTAAGATACTGCAAGTATTTGTAGAATTGGCTTCACAGATGTGTTCTGCTAGGCAGGTGTATTCATTTGTGTCTTTAGTGAATGCTGAAGAGAGCTGCTGATATCTAGTCTTGATTCCAGACTTTGCAATTGCCTTTGGATATTGTTGTTGGGGTGTGATAACATGAGGAAGACAGCAGTGTGGATGCAAATTAAACTGGCTGTTATAAGGCTCAGAAATGAAAATCATGCTGAAGAAGAGACTGAAGGCAAAAAGTCCCAGAAACAGCAGGACTCAAAGATGGCAGATACCCAGTGTCAGGTGATGTCTATGAGTCACAGACTTCAAGCAGTCTTACATGCAAATGATATGCATGCAACCAAATATAAAATGTGTTCAATGTTAAACTGTTCCATATTTGTTGGTGCCCATAAATGTGGGGGACTATGTACAAAAGGTTCTTTAATTTCATGCGGTATGGATGAAAAATACCTCAAAATACCCTCAGTTTGCACTTCAAACTCATTATCATTGTGTCCTTTCAAACTCAAAAGTGCTAGAGTACAGAACCAAATTAACAAAAAATGTGTCTCTGTCCAATGAATTATGGTGCTCACTGTGTATGCACACAGATAAAATGCAACAATACTTTTCACTTGCTACTTCTCAAGGCCCAAGTGAAAAGTGTATTATGTGAGCTAATCGGTCATACCAAGTTCTTGATGGTGGATATACATTTCTATGTTTCTTTTGTCCGATCCATTGACACTTCATTATTTGGACACATGAAATACAACTTGAGCTTTCATTACTTTATAGAGAAACAGAAGACAGAATGGAAATTGTCACTCCTCCAAAACATTTATTTTGTGTTTATGTTCAATTTCAAAGCTTGAATGTTGTCTGGGTTTCTGGATTTTTTGAGGATCCTCCTCAAATGGCTACTCAATGAATGATTCTACCTTAATAATAAAACATTTCCAAACAGAAAAGAAAATCCAAGATCAAAATGTCTATCAATTCATGTAATCTAACTATATGCCTACACGTTTCCTTTAAAAATGGAAGAAATTCTGAATTCAACTGATCTTTTGCAGAACCGTTTGCTGATATGGTTAAAATACTCCACTCTGTAGCCTGACTATGTTCAAATTAATTTTATATTTACTTTTTTGTTTGAAAAGATTAGACAAAGAAGAGAGTTTCTTTTTTATTTGTTTAAGAAAGGAAATTACTGTGGCATTATAACAAAAGAACAAAAACACAGTATCTTGTTTCACCTTGTAGAAAATATGCTTAATTTACAGTGCATAAAACATTCCTTGCAAAATATGCCAATAAGGTTTCTTAAGGCATTCAAAATTTAACACTGGAAAAAATGCACTGCAAAAGGTAGACCAACAGTAATTCATTTAATTAAAAGTTTGTTTAGTTCAAAATACTTCTGAATTGTACTTCAGAACTACAGTACACACATTATAACATGCTAGGAATTATCATCTTTTGTTCCCTCTACATAACAGAAAATAAATGTTTCTTTTAGATAACTGAATATCATGAGGGAAATACATATGTTATGTGGCCATTTTGGAATTTAGTAAGTGCTAAATGTAGCTCTCACTTGCAGTTATTAAGACAGACACAATAAAGAGCCTTTTTGTTTCCAGGTTTCAGGCAAAAATGCCAAGCCTGTTTTTTTTTGTTTTTTTTATAATTACCAAGGTGGCACATCTCTCTACATTTGAAACAATTGGCCCTGGTCAGAAATCACACATTCCACTCCTCTTTCGACTAATGAACACACTGCTATTTACAGTTTGCTACTAAACTCATATTTGGCTTCCACTTCCACTATATAAACTGTCTCATAACATCGATGGGAGCTGAAAGCAGAATACGGAATGGATTAAAGTCATAAGGCATTGGGCACTGTTTCCTGACTCATTTAGTTCAGATATCTAGAAGTACTCTTTCATTCTAATTCCCTTGGATCATGTATGAGAGCAAACAGTTAAATGGGCTAGATGCAAGTGAAGAACCAACTTTAGTAGATAGTAGAACCAGTGGTAGAACTTTAAAAAAACATTTTCCCTGAACCATTCACTTTCTTAACTGCAGCTGCAATAAATAACAATAAAAATAATAAATATCAATTCTTGTTTGTGTACAGTAATTTGCAAACAATTTAAATCCCATAAAAGCTGAATATAGTGCGATTGGCACTGTTGTGCAACAATTTGGTCAGGCACCTTTGCCATTTTACACAGTCAGAGGTATTTTTATCCGATATAACATGAGAACACAGGACTGTTTTATGAAGAAAAGTCATCTAAACCAGCCCTTCAAAATTTTAAATGGTGCTGTTTTTGACATGCAGTTCAATTATGTTAAAATTGGAACACAGATTGTTGAGAGCCACATAAAAAGATTATAATCACTCTTATTATCTTCACTACTCTTTCAATGTTTAAAGGGCCTGACCCATTAAACTGGACAGCATCATAGACCGATGGAGCCATTTCCGTTTGCCATTCAGTTTGTATAAATCACCCATATTCCTAAAATGCTAATTACTTTGAACCAGAAACGACATAAATTTCAACTTGCGAAATATAATAATGGTATGCCCAAGTTGTGTTGTGGCACAATTTAAGAGTGAGAGGGGGTGAGGCTTTAAGTAATTCACACACTTCACTATAAGACTGCTTCATTTGCTTGAATCTTGGCAAACCTAAAACACAGTGAATAATGTGTATAGTAATTGACCAAAATTGAAGGTTGCTTCCTAAATATGTAAGCGATATGGGCCTATTCATCAACACAGTACTTGCACTGACATCTATTGGCATAACTTCAACAACTTCCAACTGCCCTGATCTCAGTAGGTCCCAATTGACTGGCAGCCATTTTCAAACAAGACAGTCAGGTACACAACATGCAGCTAACCATTTTCTAAGGATCTTTTGATTAGTCTAATGTTTTTTTCAAACTTGAAGCCATATTTATTTTTTCACTTTTTAGCCTGGGAAGCCAGAGAGGAATATCTTCAGACACACTCAGCTCACTATTCACCATATGGGAACCGCACATACTGCAACAACGATAGATTCTGGGAGGAAATGTGATGTACAGTATACAACACACTCTTCTCACTGTTCAGCCACTTTGCTGGTGGTGGATAACGTTTTGGCCATTTCCAATCACCACCTTCACCACTGACTAGCCTTCACTAACTTGGTTTAGACATTGCTCTACAATGCAGTGCTTTCGCTCAGCTAACAGTGGAGAGGAAGTCCAGCATGACTTTCTACACTGCACTTTGCTTATCACATTGGTAACTTTTACTTTGTTTCAATACTTTAATTCTACCTTTTTAAAGATAATTACGTTTAACTACATAAATGAATTAAAGATTGCATATGAGGCAGATTACATGTCTTTGTTGTGTTAGTGTAATTACATGATGGCAAATAAGAATGACATATGTACCCATCTGAACAGCCATTTTGACCTGAGGCTACTGCACATGTTACAATGAGCTTTTATGACCTCACATACTACTACTAAAGTTTCCCTTTATACAATACAGCAGAGTGTGGTGGGCCCAATGTGTATCACAGTTCAAATATGTGGGCCTCAGCTTCAAAATAACCCAGAGTAATTGTCATTTGCATGGCACATTCAACTTTGACGCATCTCCTGAAGCTGTCTGCAGGGTTTGGGCTTGTCATGTTCCCTCTACTTAAATGTGCTAAGTCCCTGCTCTGTCCAATTTATGTCCCATTATGTCATCGTACGCTTTATTATTGATTTATTATAATGTCCCTGCTTAAGCTTTCTATAGAACAATACTGGTGGATGAGTAGATAATGGTGTTTGTGGCAAACACTGCTGTTAAATATGCCGACGATGCAAAACTGCTGCTTGTGGCAAGTAAGAGACTGACGGCAGTTTTATCAATAAATCCATTGATTTGACATTAATTTTCAATGTTTTTCCAACTCCACTTTTGGCGGCTTTGGTGGAGAGATTACTACTGAAATGTTAGATGCTTCAAGTTCCAATATTATCGCTCAAAAAGTAAGAAAGAAATCTCTCTCTACTGAGCTGTATGCGACCCAAGCTGAAATAAATCTAAGGACACAACTGACTGCTTCACCGCACATTGTAAATTCCAAGTGCCACAATTAATTAATAAATAGGTCTGCACTTATCAAGATACATTTCTCCGTTGATGTTGGCTGCAGCTTGAGAGTCTGGTTTGACTGCCTGTGCAATATAATCGGAGCACACAGCAGTTTAACCTGTCCTGTGCAATATAATCGGAGCACACAGCAGTTTAACCTGTCCTGTGCAATATGTTAGGAGCACACGACAGTTTAACCTGTCCTGTGCAATATGCTAGGAGCACACGACAGTTTAACCTGTCCTGTACAATATGCTTGGACCACACGACAGTTTAACCTGTCCTGTGCAATATGCTTGGACCACACGACAGTTTAACCTGTCCTGTGCAATATGCTAGGAGCACACGACAGTTTAACCTGTCCTGTGCAATATGCTAGGAGCACACGACAGTTTAACCTGTCCTGTGCAATATGCTAGGAGCACACGACAGTTTAACCTGTCCTGTGCAATATGCTTGGACCACACGACAGTTCAACCTGTCCTGTGCAATATGCTAGGAGCACATGACAGTTTAACCTGTCCTGTGCAATATGCTAGGAGCACACGACAGTTTAACCAGTCCTGTGCAATATGTTAGGAGCACACGACAGTTTAACCTGTCCTGTGCAATATGTTAGGAGCACACGACAGTTTAACCTGTCCTGTGCAATATGCTAGGAGCACACGACAGTTTAATCTGTCCTGTGCAATATGTTAGGAGCACACGACAGTTCAACCTGTCCTGTGCGTGAGCTGTTGAGATCCCTCAGCAGTGACCACGTACAGGGAATAGACTGTAGCCTGACACAGGGCAAGGGAGAGTCCAGCCAATGGTGGATTTCATCGACCACCTCACACCACACAAATCCCAATGCTGCAGTGAAGAAGAAATTTAAATTTACAACGTTACATAAGATCTAGTCCCCTTAAAGCTAATATGAATCCCAGGAGCATCTCACATTTGGGTGTGATGCCATAGCTGTGGCGGCACAAGAGAAGCATAACCCCCCCTCCAAAATAAAAAAGCGGCGAGCGTTTTCCTTTTATTCATTTCTGATGTTGGGTTTGCTTGTTTTAATTGTGGAAATTTGGGAACCTCTTAACCACTTCTGTGGCTGCCGTCTCCAGTGCGTTGCGCTCGAGCCATGACTAGGTCTCGTGACACCCTCTTGCAGTCTTTTGCCAGGCCCAGGTAACACATGAAGTCGATGAAGCAGGTGGTGAGGTTCAACTTGCAGCCAAACTCGCTCGTTGCATAGTCGTAGGGGAACGTGTGGTGGTAGTTATGGAATCCCTCTCCTGAAATGAGAGCAAACAGTAGTTCAGCAACTTGTCACGTAGCAATGCTATCCCTCGTTAATATTAACATCTGTTCATATATGCCCAATCAGATAACATGCTGCACAGTGACTATTTAAAATAGATAACTAATTTAAAATACTAAAGTAAATACAACAAAATCTTGTGCAGTGTAGGCTAAAAACTTGTCAATGCTGTTTTCAATAAAACTGAAAACACTTAACGCACATAATATAATCACACATAATCACAATAATCATAACCGATTATTGTTACAGTTTGTGAAGCCAGTAACACTGAATTAAAATAAATAAACATAAACTGTCATTTTTTGAGATTGAATAAGTGACATATGGTGGTTCACAATCTAAAATGTCAGATCCAATCTCACCATAAATCCTGATAAGGAATAATGTTGTCTAAGTGGCTTGCACTTTCTCTTAGTTAAACACTATGCTAATTTCTCAGTTTCTCAATGGAGATACAGCTATCCAAACTTATCGCATCATGATAACCATTTCAGTCACACAGGACAATCCTTGAAATCAAAGCTTCTCCATGGTGCTGTATGCAGCATTCTGGGGGCTTTTACATTTTTATTTTCTTTCTTATCATATGATAATGGAAATACTTTACTTTATGGTGTTATGTAATTACACTAAAGCAAATAGGAAAAGACATCTCTGAAAGCCAGTATGGCTATCTGTAACACACTCTTGCATGGTATGCTCCTTCACCATTAGTGCAATAAATAGAATCAAAATCAAGCAACTCAGAAAGGTGCAAGAATGCCCTTGCAGGTCAACCAATACATCAGCTTCACTAAGAGGTCAGTATGACTTCAGGAGATAAGCAGGAGATAAGAAGAGCAAACAACACACTGGTGTACAACTGCTTCTGGAAATGGACATAGTGGTGTAATAACTTCATACAACTGGCCAGAAAAGAACGGTCAAAGTTTAGTTCAAGTTGCCATTTCAATCTGTATACCCAAGCAGGCATTTCCCACGGCATACACCCCACATATTTACTGCCAGCATTAGTCTAGCTAATATTAGATCAAGTTAAGGATTCATTACCGTCTGATCACTCAGCTACCATATTATATTATTCTCAAGATAAATTAAGTTAATTAAGTTATACATTTGCCTACATCAGACAGCATGTTATCAGTTTTTTTTCAGTCAAAGACCTTGATGAAGGGTGCCACATTCAAATCTGGAACATTATTTACATGAACCTGCTTTTCCAACCATTCTGTACGACTACTCAACATCTCCACTGCAGCTAACGATGAAAACATCCTGCTTCTGAGAACACAACACATAGGCACAATTTCACAGACACGGGTTAAGCTTTATGGAGAATCTCTATTGAAAATAAAATGTAGTCTGGTACTAGACTTAATCCCTGTCTGTGAAACTGGCCAAAAATAATAATAATGAAATGAAAATAAAGAAATCTTACCGATGGCACTGAAAGTGACAAACTTGTTCTCTCTGGGGTTGATGTTGTGGTCGTACGGCCTGTTTCCCCACATGTGGGCGGCGCTGTTCACCAGCCAGGTGGCGTTCAGGACCATGGTGTAGCGCAGCAGGCCTGGGACGAAGTAGCCTGTCCACAGGCTCTCCCCCCAGAAGTACCAGGGCACGTACATGGGGACGAAGAAGCACATGAGCAGGATGGAGGGCTTGTAATACCTGCAGGGATGAGGAGGGTGGGGATAAAGCACCACCAGGCAAAGCGTTGCGTTACACACACTTAGCAGATGTGTTTTCTAATAGGTTACAAAGCACATGGATGTACTACAGCAATGGTGTAACACGTGCTAGCATAAACTTATCATACTCATTACCCTGATAAACGTGTTGACATTTCTACTGCCAATGGGAAACATCTGATATGCTTCGATTACAATACAATTTTCTGAGCCTACGCTACATTATTTACAAATATAAACAATTTATGTAATTGTCATTCATTCGCCTCGCTAAATTCTTAAAGTTGAATAAATGTCGTGTATAAGGACAGCCACGTCTTAATTTGAAGAGAGAGGGAAATCATGGGGTTAAATAAGGATCAAGTTAAGGTCGAGTGAGCAGAAAAGGACACTCACTTTCTTTGAAACATGACCACTTTGTCTGCTTTCAAGTCGGTGAGCTCGAGTTTCCGACCCTTCTCGATGACGTCGGGGTGCTTGCGCACCAGGAGCCAGCCGATGTGAGAGAAGAAGAATCCCCGGACGGCGTTGTGAGGGTCTGCATCGGTTTCTGAGTATTTGTGGTGAACTCTGTGGTCTCGAGCCCACTCGTATATATCATTCTGCAAGGGAAACAAATATGTAAAAATCTAAACCTGAAGAAACAGCGGTGGCTTTTACTTCCAAATATATGCATTAGTTCCCTGTAGGCAACAAAATGGGGGGCATAACGGCACCAGATGTTAAGCTGAGGAGCGTAACAAGGAAAATAAAAAAGGACCAGACTGACTTTAAGCAGGCCTGGACCTAATCAACATCAGTCACTGACTTAGAAATAAATGCAAGAGTTATTGTAACGTGCATAACAATGCTTGTGCAGAAAGCTGACCCTTTGATTTGATTGTCCGTCACTGAATGCGGGCTGTTGTGCTCTTCTAGTCTACATTATAGATGGTTTATAGCTGCTTATTGCTCAAGTTCACCAGTGCAGCTATCAGCATGAACAGCAGTGAGTGGGTTTGAGAAATTGATACCACTTGGGAGTTTCCTCCAGAGGGAAGATAAGCATCCAGTGATATGCGCACATGCTATGCTTGAATATTGTGAAACACCGTGCCAAATATTGCAAACGTGTGCAGGAGGTATGTCTGGATGAAGCAAATGTTCAATCTCTTTCAGACTGATGAAGAGCCAGCGGCACCCACAGACCCACTGTGGTACGGTTCGTTAAAAAGCTATAAAAAGCTTCCTGCCAGAGCTGGGTGATTAGTGAACTCCCTTTCTTATCTTCTGGTCTTTATATCTGAGTGGCTGGGTGGTAACCCCGCCTCCAGAGTAAGGAATTCTGCTTTACTGAAGCGACATCGGCGAACTGGCGGGGCACAGAGATGGCAGCACTCATATCATTCTCCGCAAAAAACAATGATTAATTTTTTCTGCTCTGTCTCTGAACATTAAGTCTCACTGTACTATGATGCTCAGTGCTATTGGGAGATGCCATCTACTAACAATATTTGTTTTCAAGCAAGTAATTCCGCATGGAATCAATGGTTTGAACATAAAAAGTAGGTAAATATTTGCCTCAAATGTTGCCCATTATTGTTACCTTTATTGGTATTGTACATGATAAAGGATTAGACTTTTATTAGAAATTTTATTAGAATGGTTTAATTATTTCTGGTGCAAAATGAAAATCATGTTAAAAGGTTCTGCAACCTGTTTAGGCACTTTCTTATTTTACCAGTAAAACCAGCTCTTTGAAATAAAGTTAATTAATAATAATAATTCATTATAATTATAGGTTTGCCATAATCCTTCAGAAAGGGCAAATTTATAGTTGGATTATTTTTGGATGACATGCCCAATGTCACATGCCACACATTTCTAACTACCATTACATACGGTGCCCTCCAAAAATATGGTAATGATTGGTATTTTTGCAATGTACTTAAGCATTTGTATTTGAGAACAAAAATGAATAGCAAAAGTACAATCATCTTATTTCATGGTATTTCGTGGTATACATTAAATAAAAAGCTGTTTCTGTGTCTAACCCCCCCATTTTCAGATGTGCAAAGTTAAGAGTAAATGAAAGTAATACAGTCTAATATTTGGTTAGACTGTAGCATTATCTGTGTCAAGTGTCACAATGACATCATCTAACAGTTGGTATTTTCCTAGCAGGTGATTTCCAAGTCGTCACTGCGGCTACTTTCAGATCTTTGTTTTGGGGGGGGGGGGGGGGTTTCTCTTCAGTTTCCTGTTCAGCAACTGAAATGCATGTGCGTAGATCTGATCACCATTCAACATTCACAAATCACTATTGATAAATGCTTCATAGGTAGTGTGTTTTTTTGGGCTGCAGGATGAAGTGTTGGTGGATGAGGTTGGAGGAATTTCCTTGTACATACTTAGCCAGAACCAATCTGTACACTTCTCAATTCATCCTACTGCTGCCGTCGTCTGTTACATCATTGATAGAGCCAGTTCCAGAAGCAGCCATGTTTCACAGATACAGTATGTTTTGGATGAATGGGCTGTCCCTTCCTCCACACTTTCCAATGCTTTGGCCTCATTGGTCTCATCTCATACAACTTTGTTCCAGAACTCTTTTGTGTTTTTTTGCTCATTCTAATCTGGCTTTTGATTCTTGCTGCTGATGAGGTTTGCATCTTGTAGTGTAGCCTCTATAATTCTGCTCTGCTTCTGCATATGGTGCCTTGTGATATTTTCACCACAGCCCTCTGGAAACCACTGGTGATGACTGATGACAATTGTTTTGCTCTTACGATTGGTTCTTTTCCACTAGTGGTTACTTTCTTTCTCACTTGGTAGCCAGGTTTGCTGCAGTTTTCTTCTGTTAGCTGATGTGTATGAGTCATACATTTGATGCAGTTTTTGCATTTAAAGACTATGCAACTGAGTATTAGACTTTATTGCTTTGATTTACTTTTAAATGCATCAGTTAAATCAATTTTGCTCAAACTGAAAATGGGGGGACTCAACAGTTGTTTGCATATACACATGCAAATACTACGAAATAAAACATGTCTGTACTTTTGCCACATATACTGTACATAGTTTGTTCTCAAATCCAAATTCATTAAGTATATACGAATGTTTACTCTACTGTTACCATACATTTGAAGGGCACTATAATTACAGTACTGCTGTAGATTTTTTAATGCTATATAACTAGTTAATAAATGTTTCAAAGGGCAGATTTTCACAAGAGACAACAGTTATGCCATTTGCAAATTATGCTTCAGTTTGAGTATCATATTGAAATGTATGCATTTGTGCATGATTAATGAGGTATAAACTTATGGAGAAAAGTGTCACCCATACTGGGTCTCAGTTCATGTCAGGTGCGTTTACCTGAAAGGCCATGGAATTGGCTGTGGCAAGGAAGATTCGAAGGGGTAATGAGGCTTTGTAGGACCTGTGACTCCAAAGCCGATGCGCCCCTGCAGTCACTCCTAAAGCACTTATCAAAAAGCATAATACAGCTGTAGAGAGAAGAGAGGGGACCATGCTCAACTGTTGACTACGAGTACACTTATCACTGAGATACATTTGTCTTTCTGTTGAATGCTGCTGTTTGGAATGTGTCTAATTCTTGTGCCATTGCCGGTCCGACTACTTCGGATGTGATAATTCAGATAAAAATAATTGCTTGTTAAGAGGTAAGCTGTTGTCAGATGATACGGCTGACAATGGAATCTCTATTGTAGCTGAATGTTGTTCATTATTGAACTAACAGATTATTATGCAGCTTAATCCATGAAAAAAATACCTAAATAAAGCATAGATATAGCTAGCGTATTAATTCATCACAGGTTCAAGATGCTCCTGTTCTTGAACATCATTTCTTGTGTGCATTCAACATCACAAAGAATATAATATCAGAATACTGATTTTACTTATATTCAAAAACATTACATAAGAATAATCTAGATATATGACCTCATCAAAAGAAAACCGTACATAAAAGCATACATATTCTGTACTTCAAGGTCAATAATTACAAGTTTGCTTTAAAGGGGTGAATGTATCACACCGTGTCACCTGTACTTGGTGACTTCAATGGCCTGGAAAAAAACAGCCATGGCTATGAGCGTAACAGATTGGCTGTCAGATATGTTTCATGTCTTATAGGCCATTTTTAGATTTGGCCATGTATTAGTATTCGTTTATTGAAATTGGTACCTCGACTGAAACATGGTCGAATCAACATAATTCTTTATTCAATTACTAACGGAACAGAAATATTGCTAGGCCATCCATCATGATTAATAGAGATCAGACTAGGAAACATTCCATAACGTCATAGGTCCCCTTTTTTATATCAAAACACGAACAAATAACCAACATATACTGAATGACAAAAGATTGACCAACAAATGCTGAACGAATGTCGTAATATAGGCTAGAGTAGGCAACAGCTACGATTCACCACCTGGACTCGAGTTCAGCCAGAGAGGCGACCGCCTACTACGCAGCACAATATCAGTACAGTAGCTAAGCTAGGCTACATAAAACGAGTAACATACAGCATCCCATTTCGAAGTACCTTTTCCGCAATCATAATCGCAATGGCCATTTTGCGAGAAAAGCATTAAGCTACGTGCTGAGCTTCAACTGTAAATAAATCAAGAAATAAATGTTTTATACTTACACCATGCCAAGGTCAAAATAGAAGCGGATGGAATAAGGAGCAAGCCATACATAGCTCCTATATGCAGTAAAGTCATTAAAAAAACGTTTTTCCACACTACTTGTTTCGGCGGCTTTGGGCCTTCTTTTTCTTTGTACGTGTCGTCAAAAACATCTTCTACGGTCGAAGGTTCTGCTACCACATCCCCATTCGTGTGCCTTGCAGGGTTCGTGCTATGGTCCTCCGCTTCAGTCATTTTTTTCTACTGGAATTCAGCTATATGAACTGGAAACGAGAGCAGACATTTTGTCATTCTTCCGAAATAAACGCAACTGCATTAGTAAAATAACAATGCATTCAATTTAAGTCATTCAAAATATTTAAAAGCCGTTACCCTTTCAACTGTATTACATGAAAAAGCATTGTTATCCATGAAACTGTACAAATGTAACCTAACACATGCACATTTATGTCGTTTATACATTTACACTTACCCAATAAGAAGCAGCTTCTCTAGATGTGGGCTGATACTATGTATCAACTGAAATAGTTGAATGTAGGCTACCGGGGAAATGTGCACGACGAAACAATAAAAGGTATTTTTCAGTGCTCTAGCGCTGTTTGAGAAAGCTATGATGTCTTTTACCTAAGCTTCTGATGTAGGCTAGTTTCGAGAACGTTATAAAGACTGCAATTGGTCGAACAGAATTTGATGCCACCTTACACGGTAAAGCTCATTGGTCGACTACTATCTGCTGTTTTACAATCTTATTCATTTCGAGCCAGCTTTTTTATTTTAAGAGATAAATAAACTATGAAGTCAGCCTGAATTGCATAAGAAATACATGAAGCAATATAACCATTCTGTTCCGGCATGATATATTCGAACATTCTCCAAGAGTCAATGTCCAAGAGTTACCCATGAAAAAAGTAGGTCATTTTTTTTTTTTTTGCTTCAAGTTTGCCAAATGGTCCGATTCATATTCCAAAAGCACAACTCGTGATCATGAAACATTAATTGGACGAAGCTCCGCGCCCTTTTCACATAATTATAGACGACATTCACGGATTATTAGGTTATCCAAACTGCTCGCACATAAGATTGTTACAAATCAATTAAACGTAGTACAGCAACAAATTTCGTAGTTACTTAAAATTCTGTAGGTTGTTACTTACGATATTAAACAGAAGGCTTGTCAGCAGTTCGGGAGTACGTCTACATTGCCCGGAAATAGAACAGTCTACGCGAAGCAATTTGACTAGACCCAAATTCGGTGAACCTGAACTATTAACACGAGAAAATCATATGGCACCACTTCTGTCATCTTAACTACAACTGTATTGTAACCTACATGCTCCCACATGCCCGATACATTTTACAAGATGGCTTGGAATATCACACCAAATGTTAATGAAAATCCAATGGCAAAAGTTGTGGGTGCACTTAATAATGTACGTCTTTATAAGGTTGTTTAAGATCTACCTAAATGTATGGTTTCATTTTATTTCAAAATATGGAGTCGAATACAGACTACTTAGTGCATTAAATAGGGGCGTTAAACCGTGAGGAAAATCCGTGGCAACGGTTTTAGCTCACGTTAATATCTTGAAGAGCTTTTCGTCAGCCTTCTGTGACTAGGCTAACACCTAGTCCCCGTCAGGGTGTACTGTAAATGCAGATTAGCCAATTCCTTATCATAAACAGATTAGATATTGATACGGGGGATTCCAGACAATCTTATTAATTGCATGGTGTACATCTAGATTACAACATTTTTTGCGTGCCCTTCTGGGATTGTCCATCTGAATCCCAGAAGGGCACGCAAAAAATACTAATACATAAAACCATTGCGGTTGGTTATTTTACAAGTGTATAGGTGAGGGGTCGGCAACCCTGGTCCTGGAGAGCCGCAGGGTGTGCTGGTTTTTGTTTTCGCCTTAATACCAGCAACTGATTCATACCCAAGAAACCAGGTGAGGCGAGTTAACTGTCAATTAAGTTATTGATCAATTAAGTGCAGAGTAACAACGAAAGCCAGCGTACCCTGCGGCTCTCCAGGACCAGGGTTGCCGACCGCTCACCTATACACTTGTAAAATAACCAACCGCAATGGTTTTATGTATTAGTATTTTTTGCGTGCCCTTCTGGGATTCAGATGGACAATCCCAGAAGGGCACGCAAAAAATGTTGTAATCTACCCGACCCCTGGTATTGATGCATTTAAAGACAATACAATGCATTAACATTTAAAAGTGACTTTTGTATCCAAAAACAGGGTAATCTTTTAAAGCAAGTCATCAAGCTCATCATAATTACTGACGTTATTTTATTTTATTGAAAATAAACTGTTGAGCGCTGCAATGGTACTACAAAAAGTGTCATCGCACAACAGGCCCTTGAGTGTGGGCGCCCTCTGGTGTATATACATGAGAACGAGGCTGATAAAACATTGATATTTAGAGATACAGTACAAATAAGTAATTATTTATTTAGCGGACGCTTTTATCCAAAGCGACTTCCATTTTCAGTGTCATGCTGACACCAATGAAATTGTCTAATTTTAATGTAGAAATGCACCCTAATCATTAGAAATGTGCCTGATGACGTTCAAACCAAATTACCAATGCATTTTTAAAATGCATTACTGTAATTCTTGAAGTGTACAACAATATATGGTGCAATAAGACGGCTAAAGTCAGGCCAATCAGTCTGTTGCAGTCAGTGCATGGAAGAAAAAATGGTCGACCACAAAACAAGCAATTCCAAATACAATGCTTTATATGAAAAAACATACAGCACTGAAAGACAATATTGGCAAAATTGACTATAAATATCTGCGCAGAAAAGGGATCAGAGGCACTGCCTTCTGTTGATGGTGACAATCCTTACACCGAATGACCAGCAAGACAACTCTCTCCGGTTACACTGGCCACAGAGGGAATTCAGACAAACGTACTGTACAAGCTTACTGTACACGCAGGAGATATTCTGGTCATCGGGAGGACTTGCATCTTTCTTAAGATCAACATAACATACAGTACCTTAAACATTAAAGTGGATGTTAGCCTTGCTTTGAGAAGCCAGCTTGAGGACAGGGGTCAAGCACCAGGAATGGAAAAGATTACATACAGTCTAATTGTGAAACTGTAAGAAAGGAAAGCAAGCAGGCTGCAAACCCAATGGACTGAAATCATAGCTTTTGGCTGAGTCAGTGGTTCAATCTGACCACTGGGTGGTGGTTCAAACTCTGACTACAGTGTATTTCTATCATCGTTTGTCCTCATCATGACATTTACATTTACTTTTCGATGAACCGGGCAAAATGGTCATATTAAAAAGGTGTGTTTAAGACATAAGGAGTATAATTAATGGCAGACGCAGTGCTTACACAATGCACACCCATTGGACAAAAAAAATGTTCACAAATACAGCTGCCCTCATTAAATAAATCACAAATATACTCAGTTCAGATGACCTGTATCTAAATGTTTGTGTTTGAAGTGTTACACATAATCCAACCAAAAAGACTATTTTTTGTCTTTGAATTTCATTGTAAAAGGTAAGTGGAATCATTTCACAAACAGTACTTCACTCAAAACGTACCACATTTCAATCAGTGCCAATTATCAAATCATTTGGATTTCAGTAAATTGCATTGAACTTGTTGCCCAGCAATAATAAATATTACTTTTCTTATGCCTGATAATATATCCAAGTATGCATGAAATATAACAATTTTAGTGCAACTAAGGAACAGCAATAGACACAGGGGTACAACAGAATCACACAATGAAAGCATAGCCTATTCAGGCTTAGAGGCAAAGGTCTCTGCAAATACAGAAAATAATTCAGAGGACGCAACCAGCCAGCAATTAACTAGCTGTTTAACGAACTTGCATTTCTGCGTCCCATAGCTGCTCAAAAACAAATTGATAGCCGAACATCTAACCAAATTACATGGCAACCATTATCATTTCATGAAAAGCCGCAAGCTTCCACACAATTCCTGTGTAATCCTCGATGGAAGATGGCAACATTTGTTAACCATGCTTCAGGTATGTTTGCAATAGATCAGATAAACATTTATGGTACAGTATGTACTGGGTAATTTCTGAAAGAATAATCTTGTTTGCTTAAAATAATCAGTTGCATTCCAGCGTTAGTAAACAAGCACACACAGAGACACACGCATAGACCAGACACACGCGCAGACACACACTTTCTCTTCCTCATTTGGTTTGTGTTATAATAACAGACAATCCCTGTTCAACCTTTCAAGTCAGAGACAGGGTTAGTGCCCACATATTTCAGTGCCTCTCCCAGTGCCCTCATCTCCAGAACCCTGTGAGGCCAAAAGCAGCTCTATCACAGACAGTGCCCGGCTTGCACTCACAACCCCCGCATTACACAAGCCTTCATAGTGTACTTTCCCCATGAAATTTTAGCAAATTTTAACGAAAGCAAATTAAACCGAAATCTCTCTTGTGACAAGAACTGTCAGCGTGAAAAGAAGTGAACTAAAAAGCCCTTTAGCAGCGTACGATGAGCATGTCATAAAACAACCCCCGGAAAAGATAAATGAAAACCAAGAGTCTGCAGCATATTATCGTTTAAAGCACCAAAGCACATCTCAAATGCTCAAAAAATATCTATATATATATTTATAACTTATAAGGACCTTTTAACACTGAAATTAGCAGTTTCTCTGCCCCCCGTGGTCAAATGCTGAGCTTGTTGGCGATGGTCATGACCACTTTGAGGATCGGCATGAAAGCGGAGATCTCGCTGAAGTTACTGCTGCTGACGATCTGGGTGTGGACGGCCAGGGCGTTCTGGTAGCTGCGGCTCTCGATGCAGCGGCTGACCTCGTGAAGGCCAGAGAGGATGCTGGGAGACAGCTGGAGGGGGGGAGGAGCAACGGCAGACGTGAGCTTCGCGTCTCACCTTCGGTTCTGGAAGTGCAGAACTGCTTCGTAATGGACAAACGTGCGTCTCACACTTACTGTCTGGTCTCGGAGTTTGTCGTAGAGGTGCTCCAGGCGCTTAGACGCATCATCCAGTTTTCTTTTTGTTTGCTGAAGGGTGCAAAAACAAAGGGCATAACTAGAATGCCCTTAAGCTTGAAATTAAAGTGTTTTTTTAGGACCTTAAAGACAATTTCCCAGGCAGTCTAGGACAAATGTAATGAATAATCTTAGTGAAAAATTGTTCAGACCCCTCTGTATCTTTCTGTATAAGTCTCACACCTAAGTGTATCCAATTTATGAAGGGTAGTGTGCTTTGGAAATCAGAACAGTTGCATCACTAGATTCCCAACAGTTCAGAATTTCTTTGTAAAGAAGGTACTGCATGGCTACATTTAAAGAGGCAATGTACAAACCAACAGAAAATAAAACGCCAGGGATGGCGGAGTGTGGTGGAACGTACCGGGTCTCCCGCGGCCAGCTGACAGCGCTGCACCAGCCCGTCGAAGGAGGCCTTCAGGACTAGGTGCTCCGCTGGGATCTCCCTCTGCTCCACCTTCTCTGCTGGGAGCTGCTGGAGGAGCTGGAGAGGCCAGAACAGGGAGTCAGCTGCGTCCCGCCCACTCAAAAACCATGGCTTTACAACAGTATCACCTCAAAATGGCATCCCATTCAAATCACAGCACTGCATCTACTAAAAACCATGGTTTTACAACAGTATCACCACAAAATGGCATCCCATTCAAATCACAGTACTGCATCTACTAAAAACCATGACTTTACAACAGTAACACTTAATGGCACTGAAGTCACATCACAGCAAAACATAAAGGGCAGTGCTTTCAAATTTTGAAAACTGTCCCCGATGCATCATGTTTGCACTCCCATTAAAAAAACCCCACTGTACTCAAGTACTGTGAATTTTAAAGCCAAAGAAGTATTAGCAAAAAGTAAGATGTTATTTTCCTGTGCTGGGGCGGGGGGGCTGGTCAGCACCTGGACACTGGGTTCTTGGGGGGCGCCGGGAGGGGCCTGGATGCCCTCGTGGGGGTGGGATGGCTCAGTGGCGTACCCCATGACTGGGGCTGTGATGGGGGCAGGAGGAGTGTAGTTATCTGGGATCTGTGAAGAAACACAGCAAACCTTCAATCATTGGGCAGGCCTTCATAAACAGCCAGAATAAACTCTAAACAAAAGCGTTTCTTCTTTTCTTACTTCCCCCCAGAAGTAGAGCGAACAGTAGACCGCACCACAAGGTCTCCCAAAAATGTTTTTGATGCAATGACACTGTTGCAAACAGCTGCAGTGGTGATTACAGTAATCTGTCTAGACACATTCTATTTCTTCAACACAGGAGTTCATGAACTATGAAGCAAAGTTTCAGAAATACAATTTCATGTTTTGCCATTATCTGCAAGTTTGATGACAGAATACCCGATTACAAGTCTAAAATGCAGTTTTGACATTTCTGTGGTTTGGCAAGCCCTTTCCGATCACTTTTTAAGCCAATTAAGGTCATGAGCATTCCTCTCGGTGCAATTACAGTGTTGAGGCCGAAAAATCAGTGGCTCTATTCCACAAAAAATGAATGCATTTGACAGGAGCATAATTATCTGGAGTAAAGATGCTGTACCCCTGTGGAATCTATGCAAGGCGATGGCAGACAGTGTGATGGCTGCCGCTCCAGACTTTGTCCTATCCATCATGTCTCGGTCCCCACAATGATGGATAGGATGGACCTCGCTCAAAGCTTTCACAAACAGCAGCAGGAAAAACCAAGTGTGTGTTTGCACGTGTGTTTACGAGACACAAGGGAACGTATGAAAACGTGCGTCCTGCTCTACCTTCTTCTTCCTTGGACCTCCGCGCACGGCGGGGGGGTCGTTCCAGCCCTCCTGTGCACTCCCTGCAGTGGGGGAGAAACGCAACGTTAGCCCCCGCGGCAACCTGGGACCTCGCTCAAAGCTTTCATACACAGCAGCAGGCGAAGCCGTGTGTGTGTGTGTGTATGTGCGTGCGTGCGTGTGTGCGTGAGACTGCGTGTTCGTCCATAAAAGTGCCATTGCCGAGACCCAGAGCTCACCAGAGAGAGCACAAAAGAATCACAGGCAACCAATATCAGGAGGTTTTCCACACAGAGGAAAGAGATTACAGCCCACCTAAAATCACAGTCCTGTGTCCATGTTTATGGTTTCAGAAACCCTGTACTCAACGGTCACATGACACACAGTCAGGTCCAAATCCATTTGTGAGTAAACTGTTCGGTTGGCCGCCTTTAGTGCACAAAACGCAGGTTCATTCTGTTAGTTTCCTGTAGCATTTTAAATACTCCCCCCTCCACAAACCAGGCACTGTGGACCCTCCAAACTTTAAGTTGTCCAGGGAATTTGGAGAAAGTTACATATAAAAAAGATGTGATGTGGCAAGTAAATGTACAAACACACAAGTACTTTCCTTAACCTGTAATTATACAAGTGTATCGAGTGATGAACAGTTTCTTCTGTTTTTTAAATTTAGAATAAAGGGAGGCATCTTCACTGCCTTGTTTGCACTGCTTTCAAACTGAAATGTCAAGAAACAGCATCTGAAGTCAGTGCTTTAAGTGCTACCTGTGAAGTGACTCAGACACACCACTAACGTCAGTAATGTAGTAATCCTGACATCAAAACAAGTGAGATAATAGATGCTACTGCTCTCAGGATTTGCTTGTTTAATCACGGATTAACCTTCTCGGTCTTTCTGAAAGATGGAATAAAGCGTAATAGAAAGAAGCAGATTACCCTGCTGGTAGTGTCAAGCATTCATGTGATTTTGAAAACATCCAAAGATAACGTGAATGGTTGAAGCTACCTCAACACACACCACCCTCAGATAAGTACTTGCTGCAAACTTTTTTTTCTTTTTTTGCCAAAATGCAACAAAATGCCATCAGACTCAGTGCTGCACAAAGCGGTGGGAGCCAGCTCTCACAAACACGTAGCCTCACACTCTACAGCTGTGTCCTAACTTAATCCTGTCACCTTCATCCTCACAACGGGTCTGCAGCCACGGAAAGTGTCCTGGAAATCAAAACAACAGGCACATTTGTACAAGAGAGACCAACAAATTCATAACACATCTTCACTTCCCGAAAGGCAAGGCTTCCAGTAGTTCCTGAGCACCCATGCCCATATGACCCGTGTGGCCTGACGGTTTCCACAGAAGCCGGTAATGAGCGAGTCCCACTTAGATCCCGCTCCTACTCGCAGACCAAGGCACGGCACAGGCCGTAAGCAAACAGCAGCCCATCTGTCTGCGCTGGAACGGTGTGAGGTGGGACCAGACGCAGTGTTCAAAGAGCCAGACAGCTGCTGCTGGAAAGCAGTCATTTCCCCCGGTCTGACTCCGCCCACTCCTTCGAGCATGCCAATCACAGGCTGCCACCTGGACTGCGGCTCAGGGAGACGGACCGTGTCGTGTGGAGACCTGCCGTGTCACGCGGTGGGATGAGATTCATGGAGCGCGCTCACAGAACAGTCCAAGAATCCATTTCCTTCCTTTCCCCTTTTACCTCCCAATTTGGAAATCTCTCCCGCGCATCAATCCAGGAGCTCTCCCTCTAGCGACGAAGCGGCCAATTACGAGGCCACCCGCGGATCCGGGCGGGGATCTCAGCACTTACGGCAGTTTCACAGATTCAGAGGGACCCAATTATCCGGACGGAATTAAACCTCAGAAACAAAACTCCCGAATTTGAATATAATTGGGCATTCCAAAAATGACTAAGTTAAGCAATACAAAGCCAAGCAAAAAAAATGCATGGCAATGGGTCTAATCGCCTAAATAGCAAGTGCACAGTGTAGTCCCTTATAAGAGTAACAGTAGAGGGACATACCTAGAAAAAACCTCACATATTTTCAATTGTGCAGATAAACACTCCAACATTGATGGAATAAACACAACTGGTACATTTCCAGGTTTGACACTGCAAGTCCAAAGGTTATGGGAAAGTGCTGCCAGTTGAGCATTTCAGCCTGTTCTTTCTCTAATGACAGTAAATGGGACCAAATATAAACAAACGCAGTTTCATTTCACAGAAGGGAAATGAAGTCTGAAAAAAAAAAGGGAAGTAGACACATTAAAAATGGCAACATCCGTTTTTGAAGGCAGATACCAGCTAAGGGGGTTTTTACCTGTGGGGGGCGGGGGAACGGCAGGGCCGGAGAAGGGCTTAGGGGCCGGTGCTCCAGGGCCCCCCTGCGGATACGCTGGGGCCAGAGGGTTGTAGGGGGCTGTGGGCATGGGAGGGACATGGCCCTGGCCGTGGTGACCTCCCGGGAACATGGGGACGGGGGCTCCGGGCTGGGAGCTGGGCGGGGGTCCCGATGGCAGGGACGCAGGGGGCATGAAGCTGCCGTGAAGAGGGGGGCCCGCGCCGGGCATGCTGGGAAGGCCGGGGCCGGAGGATGGGGGCAGCGTCGGTCCTGCCAGGCTGGACGCCGGCATGGCAGGACGCGGAGGGAAGCCCGTCTGGCCTCCCAGAGGGACCGCTCCAGGACCGAACGGCGGGAATGATGGGAAACCTGAGGGGGAAAAAACAAAACATTAAGGGACACATTTTCATGTCACCGAGCAGCCGGCAACCAGCAACAAACAACCGGGAACAACCGCTGGCGACAACCGGCAACGTTCGTGCAGGTGGAGGAGGCACCGTACCCGGGGCGGTGGAGGGATGCTGGGGGTATGCGTGCCGTGGCACGTGGGAGGTAGGAGGCATCCCGGAGTAGGAAGGCGGGGGGAAGGAGTCAGCTGGAGGGGCCGGTTGAGTGAACACCGTGGGCGCAGAAGGCTGCACTGAGTCTCCCATCGGAGAGGGAGAGGGCACCACAGGCTGGTAGGGCCCCTGTAACACAGAGCCAGTCACCATTAGTGTTAAAGTCTCTCCCTGTCAGCAGCACAGAGCAGAGCAAACGGCACTCCAAGTGCGAACATCTAACTACAATCACACACCAATTTGTAGTCATTACATGTTGACAAATTAACTACAGATCCCATCTGAAGACTGGGCAGAGACATCCGTTGGACTGTGGCTGTGTCTGCATTCTGCACCAATTTTGACTCAATAATCTCTTATGGGTAATTCAGGACTTCACAGTACAATGGACTTGAGGCAGCAACGGCTGCATACTATGAAGAAGTCCAAGCCCTTTCTGACTACATGAGCACATACGCAAATGAAAATCACATCTTAACATGCGCACAGTAGACTACCCCACAGCTGGAGAAAACAGCAGAGCAGAGAAAGCACAATCTCCCTGACCATGAAAGCAAAATGCCTGTTATTCCGGATGTTTCTTTCAACACCTGTCCTCACCTGTTTGTATGCCTTCTGCGCAGGCTGCTGTGCTGTTGAGGGCACTGTGGGGGGCGCTGGGGTGACTGGAGCGCCCCCTACGGAGACTTTAGCCTGAGGGAACGTGGAGGGCCGCCCCACCGCTGCCTCCCCCTGTGCGTGGAACAGCCTGTCCCTCAGCATCTGGATCACCTCCTACAGGAGACCACATTACATTAAATGTTATTTAGCTGACACTTTTATCCAAGTGACTTAAGGTAGATAAGACTAAGCAGGAGACATGTACCTTAGCCACTATGCTACAGGCTGCCCCCTAACATAGCGGCCATTTACCACTTCTCAATTTTAAAGCATTTAAACAGTATTAGACATTGAGAACAATTTCTGCACCAAAGATAACTGCAGAGCCATTGCTGCGAGCAGAATATTCTATTCTGATGACACAGTGCTGTAATTTGAAGATAAACAGGCCCACCAACAATGTCCTGTGCAGCCATGCAATTACATTTCCTATCAGATTAGTTGGCAGTGCCAGGCAAATTAATGCAACAATATATTACAGCACGAATATTAAATTGATCACTGTGTTCAGTTTTAGCTAATCTTTGCACTGAGTGCAATAAATAACTATGGCAACTGCCCCAGGCAAGTGACCCAGAATAGCACTGTCTGCTAAAGAGAACAAAGTGGCTTGCACAGGAAGAAGTATGCATGCTTTCCCCATTCTAAAGATGTAATAGAATGATTACAAAAGTTATACAGTCACTAAATATTTGGGGTTCACATACACCTGTTCAGAGTAGCCAAATGCTCACTTCCCAGTTTCAAAACCAACGTGCTAAATTAGGCAAACTGCAGAACATTCCAGGGACAAATATAGCATGGCTGGGCCATTGGGTGTGTGACTCACCTGGAAGGTAGCTCGTTGCATTAGATTTATTTAGCAGACACTTTTACACAAAGTTATGTAAAATTAGTGCACACTGAAGGTCATAGTATTAAAAAAAAAATAATAATAATAATAATAATAATACTACAGAACACCGGTCAGATAAGGTGTCCAGCCATGAACATCAGATCTAGTTCACATGGCAAATACAGGCCAGTAGGTAAGTCAGTAAGAATGACGTCAGATTAGATGCAAGGCCTGATACAATAGATATGGTAGTGAAACACAGCACCAAGATAGAGACACATTCAACAGAACAGGTTTAGATGAAGAACAACAAGAGAGAGCAAAAAGATCAAGACTGAGCACGTGGTTCGGCCTGGTAGGGATGACGTGCGACTTGTGTGGTTTGAGCTCATGGGTATGTAGCTGCTGGCTGACCTGATTTGAGCTAGCAGACAGGAAACTCTTAGGCTAGCTAACTTGGTTAGAGTAGATGGGCAGGTAGCTCATAGTTCATCTGGTTTGAGTTGGCAGGCAGGTAGCTCATAGCTCACCTGGTTTGAGTTGGCAGGCAGGTAGCTCATAGCTCACCTGGTTTCAGTTAGCAGGCAGGTAAGCTCATGGTTCTGCCAGGCTGGGTTGGGTAAGTAACTCACCCGGTTTGAGTTGGCAGGCAGGTAGCTCATAGCTCACCTGGTTTCAGTCAGCAGGCAGGCAGCTCATAGCTCACCTGGTTAGAGTTGGCAGGAAGGTAGCTCATGGCTGCAGTCAGGCTCCCCTGGGCAGCCAGCAGGCCGGCGTAGTGGGTCAGTTTCTGGGCCAGGACCGGGCTCTGTACGGCCACCTCCCCATCGCGCAGACGCTCGATAGACTTGCGCAGAATCATCACCTTCTCCACCAGGTCCTGTGGACCACACACAGAGGGTTAGCCTACGCTGTGATGGCTCACAGCAGCTCAGCCTTGCATAAGGGCCGTTTCTTCCCCTCTGATGCGGGGGGAAGGCTCATTACGCTGGCCCCATAACCTTACCTCTAAGGCCAGGGGCGACACGCAGCTCTTCTGCAGGGCCCAGCACTCCACCAGCTTCTCGATGTTCCCTGAGCAGATGTAGCACAGGCAAGCCTGCAGGCAGCGCTTCTCCTGGCCCTGCTCCTCCAGACGGGACCCCAGTGTGTCTGTGAGAGAAGGAAGGCCATTAAACAGCGAAGGACTCAGTTATCACAGCATGTACATTTTGGCTTTCACAGACGCTCTAATACGAAACAATTTACAGAGGATTAACAATTTTATATATACACAATACGTATTCTATATCCACAGCTGGATATTTTGCTTAACCCTTTTGGGTGTAAGATCACAAATATGATTAGAATGTTCATAACTAGACATTCTAATTCTGATGTCACAATCACTACTTGAAGGCTAATGTATGTAGTTACAGAACTCTTGCATTGGAATTTTGAAAAAATAATCCAAAAACCCCCTGAAAGGGTTATGGGTACAGTAACCGTGGGTGGGAATTCCCCAACCACTGAGTTATACGCCCCGGCCCTTAAGCACAATACTGCACGCAGCCACCCTAGTGTGTACCTCATTACAAGAACAAGACAAGCTTTTCCTGGGGCCCAAAACGTGAGTTACCTCACGAGTACTAAAGGAAACATCTTTGGGCTGCTGCTTATTTATTTACTCAAAGTCAGTGATGCGAGTCTGCCTGCACCGCCATTTTGTGCCTTACCGCACAGCGGGGCGAATTCTTCTGGGCGAGCGTAGGTCAGCAGGGCTGCCAGGGCCTCCTTCCAGTTGTCAAGCTCGCAGCTCTGCACGATGTCCCTCCAGTTCTGCGTGACCACTGAAGATATGAGCTGTGAAGAGAGAGCAGCAGCACTGAGGCGTTTCCTGCCACTAACCTTTACCCCAGTAACCCTAGAGTAGGGTTTTCAGAATATTTCTTCAACATTCCAAGTCAGTGTTCTGGAACCCTACTGATTTCTATCAACAGTTATAATCAGTTAAGAACACTAATCACATATTTGTGATCTTAAAAGGTTAATATAAAATAATGCTGGATGGTGGTACAGACAGATCGAATAAAGAGTAAGATTTAAAGGCTCTATAATGCTAGTAAAACATTTTGATTTTGATATTTGACACAGTACACACTGGCGAGCCATTTCTAAATGCAGGTGCTTGCATGGGTAATTTATACATGTGGTAAGCAAATGTTGTGGACATGAAACAGAAATGAAACCATTCAACACAGCTAATACCTTGTCTGGAAGAAGAATTTGCATTACAATCTATAATAGCACACACGAAGGAAAAAACTGCAAAGGAGTATTACAATAACACAAGCGCCTGCACATTAACTAACCAATTAAGAACTGAAGCGATTCAAAATGGCGGGTTCTCCACTCACCATTGAGATGCTGCTCTTCTGCTTGTCCAGGTATCTCTGCTGGGTCTTCTTCAGCAGCTCCTCGCCCCCGCTGATGGACAGCAGTATGGCCTCCGCAAAGCGGCCGTCACTCAGGCACAGGTCCACCGCTCCCTGGAAGTTCCCCACCAGGAGAGCCTGGCTGATCAGCCCGTCCGTGTCTGCAGGAGGCCAGGACCCACAGGCTCAGGGTCAACAAATACATTCCGTTTTTTTCACTCCATTATGAATTGGCATTAACTAAATGTAGTTGTTAACATTCATTAATGATGTACTACTACATATACAAAGCCGGACAGATTGACTTCAGTAGCTAGTTAACAACAACATTAGTTAACGCCAGGTCATGTAGCCTCGCTGTAAAGTGTTACCATTTCAGCTTCTGGAGTACTAATAGCTCCCCCTTGTGGCAAATCTTCTGCCTGCTAAATGTCTGTGAATAAGTGAGTTACAAGCCAGGTCCATGAGGTGCTTCACATCTAAAACAAACACAATTCACTCACAGGAGACACAACAGACTCCAGAAAGAGGTCTAGTTTCATATCATCACTACTAGTGATATGTTAGGCATATTATGAAATATGACATTATGGTTTTATTACATTTGACCTCAGGAAGGTAATTTGAGTATGGGTTGAGTAGTTTGTGTACCCAAGTAATAGGCACCAGTCTTCACCAAAAATAACTTGATTTAGAAAATAGAAGCAAAATCAATACTATGTAAGTAATCAGGTCTAATGACTGTGTAGGGGAAAATTCACAGAACGAAAGATCGCCCTCCTAAAAGCATGATAACCAATCACAAGTCAAAATCAGACTCCGCCTTAGTGAGCAGGCTGGTTCTTCCAAAACTCTCGACGATGTGTGCCAAAAGTTTATAAATATATCTGTATTTAAGTATGATATGTACCCTGTATAGTCTCAAACTGATTAACTGCTAAATTGTGCTAGGATTACACAGTGAGCCCAGCCAGCTGGCAGGGGGGGGCCCCGTCTTGAACTGTGTAGACCAAACTGTCAAGGACACGGATATGACTGTACAGCTGATTTCTCCAGGACTCTCGATGTTTTATGCCAGGAGTGTATCTATTTGACCTAGAACATTAATTATAGCTGAGCTTATGAAAACGCAAGAAACCACAGTGAAAACTGTCGAAATGAGAGCAAAGAATGCTACGTACATTTACTCCCTTAGAAGAGAATAATTAATCAAATGTTTAGTATGTCTGTAGATTAGAAAAGTATATTAGAAGTGAATATTAATGAAATGTTTAGTTTGTCTGTATATTTTCAATGATTACTGCTGCTTAGTTCGTCTTATAAAAGCGAAAGATACAGAGTGACGTGTATGGATGACGTGTTAGAGGGAGGGCATCCAGAACTTTATGAGGTCTGGTAGTTTGCCAAGAGCAGGTGCGGGGTGAAGTGAGGACACGTAGTTGGCAGAATGCCCTGAACTTTGTACAGAGTTGGCAGAGCATAAGGACCGTTGGCAATTTGCCACAATGACGTTGTGGGAGGAGCGTTGGGAGGAGTTACGATAAGAAAAGTGTGGGTGATTTGCCAGAATGAGGTTTGAGGAGGAGTTGTAGGTGGAGTAACTGTGTATAAAATGGGTGTACAAATGCCAGTCGGGGTTCAGTTCTGGAGAGCTGATCCGGCTTTATGCACGTGTGCTAATAAAGTCTGATTTTCCTGAAGATCTTGCTGCCTGGTGTCGTCTTTTCCCTCGCGAAGATGTTTTTCGACAAATTGAAGATTTGGACTCTGTCGTTTCCTAGACACGACAACTGCAGGTGACCATGTGCTGGAGCCTCTCAGCATTTCAACGTTCATAACATTCAGGGTGTTCAGACTCAGACTCAGTCATCCATCAAAGCTCAGAGGGATCAGAGAGCCCTCACTGGCACTGCCTTCCCCTGCTGCAGTCAGGTACCTGCAGAGACTGGGATCTGGAAGCTGGGCTTGTCCTTGGGCAGGTTACTGAAGAAGTCTGATGCAGAGGGGTCTGCTGCAGCACTGGACTCCTCTGATCTCTGAGTGAAACCAAAAACAGATTACACTGTTATTACACACACACAGCTCTCTGACACACAGACACATTACACACTCACAGCTCTCTGACACACAGACTCATTACACACACACAGCTCTCTGACACACAGACTCATTACACACTCACAGCTCTCTGACACACAGACACATTACACACTCACAGCTCTCTGACACACAGACACATTACACACTCACAGCTCTCTGACACACAGACTCATTACACACACACAGTTCTCACTGTTACAGCACTGCTGAGAAAATTATGTGGCTGAATTGCCTGCTCTTCCTAAATACAACACACAACAAAACAACAATAAGCTACAGATAAGGTTCTCAAAGGTGTTCAGCTTCCCTCCGAACTACGACACACAACAATGCAACAATAAGCTACAACCCACACTGTTATTGCGCTTTCCTGAGAAAATGAATGTGGCTTAAGCTCTTCTTTTCCTGAATAAAAAAATTCTAATAGAAAAAAGCATGCTGTATGCTTGTGAATTTGAAAGGCACAGACGGGGCCTTCAGTGAGTGCTCTCACGTCATCAGGTTCAGTTTATTTGTCGAAAGCCTGACAGCTCAGAACATGCTGTCCACAAGCAGATGCTGCCAACTCTCGCAGTAATATCCGACTGAATGCACAAGCCCAATGAACAGAACCAGGGCTGAGCACACACTCCAGGCAATTCTGTAATATTAACTCTTAAATATTACCTCATGGTGTACATAAACCTCTGTGACTTAAAAACAGGCTGAAATGGAAGTGATATGATATACAGTACTGTGCAAACGCTTTAGGCAGGTGTGAAAAAATGCTGTAAAATAAGAATGCTTTCAAAAATAGAAATGTTAATGGTTTATTTTTATCAATTAACAAAAGGCATGAACAGAAGAAGTGAATGAACAGAAGAAAAATCTAAATCAAATCAATATTTGGTGTGACCACCCTTTGCCTTCAAAACAGCATCCATTCCAAACATCTTGGAGAACTAGCCGCAGTCCTTCTGTGGATTTAGGCAGCCTCAAATGCTTCCGTCTCTTCATGTAATCCCAGACAGACTCGATTATGTTGAGATCAGGGCCCGGGGACCGGACCATACCATCAGTTCCAGAACTCCTTGTTCTTCTTCACACTGAAGATAGTTCTTAATGACACTGGCTGTATCTTTAGGGGTCGTTGTCCTGCTGCAGAATAAATTTGGGGCCAATCAGATGCCTCCCTGATGGTATTGCATGATGGATAAATATCTGCCTGTATTTCACAGCATTGAGGAGACCATTCATTCTGACCAAATCTCCATTTCCATTTCCAACTCCATTTGCCGAAATGCAGACCCAAACTTGCAAGGAACCTCCACCATGCTTCACTGTTGCCTGCAGACACTCATCCTTGTACCGCTCTCCAGCCCTTCGGAGAATAAACTGCCTTCTGCTACAGCTAAATATATAAAATTTTGACTCATCAGTCCAGAGAACCTGCTGCCATTTTTCTGTACCCCAGCTCCTGTGTTTTCGTACATAGTTGAGTCCCTTGACCTTGTTTCCACGTCGGAGGTATGGCTTTTTGGCTGCGATTCTTCCATGAAGATCACTTCTGATCAGGCTTCTCCGCACAGTATACCTGGGTCCCACTGGTTTCTGCCAATTCTGAGCTGATGGCACTGCTGGAGATCTTCCGATTGCGAAAGGAAGTAAGCATGATGTGTCTTTCATCTGCTGCACTAAGTTTCCTTGGCCAACCACTGCGTCTACGGTCCTCAACATTGCCCGTTTCTTTGTGCTTCTTCAACAGAGCTTGGACAGCACATCTGGAAACCCCTTGTCTGCCTTGAAATTTGGGGGAGACTTTTCTTATGCAGTAGAACTACCTTGCGTCTTGTCATGGTGTATGACTTCTGACATTAAACTGTCTTCAGCAACCTCACCTTGGAAGCAGAGTTTGGCTGTTCCTCACCCAGTTTTAACCCTCCTACACAGCTGTTTCTGTTTCAGTTAATGATTCGGTTTCAACCTACATATTAAATTGATGATCATTAGCTCCTGTTTGGTATAATTGGTTAATCACACACCTGACTATATGCCTACAAAATCCCTGACTTTGTGCAAGTGTACCTAGAAGAATTGATGCAGGTTTGAAGGCAAAGGGTGGTCACACCAAATAATGATTTGGTGTTCTGTTCACTCACTTTGCATTTTGTTAATTGATAAAAATAAACTATTAACATTTCTACCTTTGAAAGCGTTCTTACTTTGCAGCATTCTTTCACAGCTGCCTAAAACTTTTGCACAGTACTGTACTTCAAGACATGTTCATATGTCCATGAAAAATAGACTCAATTGAGGAAAAAGTTAATTTAGATTTTAGAATTCTGTAATATATAAATAAAAACCACCTCAATCTCACAGCATATATACATTTATTTGAAATTCAGCCCCCTCTTCGCTTTGGTTCCACGGTTTACGTGATGGAATAAGCACTCGCTGACTATAGTCTCACCTGAGCAGAGAGCAGCTGCATCTTCTCCGCCAGGTCGTTAGCGTCCACGCCATGCCCGTTAGCGCAGAAGTCCTTCCCCAAGTTTGAGGAAATCTGGACAGAAATGCAAGCACAGTTAGAGTAATTAAGGCAAGCTACCAAGTATTCGCAAAAAAACTGGAATTTATGCAGCGATAATGTATTTCATCACACACAAAAATATTACGTCAATAAAGACCTTTTATTACCTTTTTCTCAAGTTCATCTTTACTGAATCCCAAGAGGCGGAGAAACTTCACACGAGCATCATCTTCAAAGTTGACCTGCAGTTACAAATGACCACAGTTATCTAACCACTGTAAACAATGCCTGATTCTACAAAGTGTCTGGAAAAGACTGGGAGAAACAGTGAAACCTAGTGGTTACAAGTATTATCAATTTCCACTTTCAAGAGAGAAATTTCTCAGACAGCATTATTTATTCACCATTTTCGAGTAGTATGGTTTTGCCTTCAACAGCACCCTGTTTTGCTAGGTGTTATTACCAAAGGAAAATCGTACAGGTGACCCTTGAACCCTGGTCTCTTGCATGAGGGACAATCACTCTAACTGTGTTTAGGGATTAAAGGGGTAGGAGTACATAAGTGTTACTTCTTCCTACTCCTTTTCACACATGTAAATAGGTTTAAGTTTAAGTGGAGGGAATTTATTATGTCTTTTTATATTTTGTCGTTCATCTGTTTTTAACTACTGTTTCTGTTTTGTTGCTATTTTACATGTTCGAAATAAAGATATCAAATCAAACTACAACACCAATTTGTATATAATTTGCATTCTAGTATACAAGCCTGCTCTCTTCAAAAAATGTTTCCCCTGTTGATTAGCAAACATGCAGACATGCGATTACCCTTTTGACATGCCCCACGGTGCTGTTGAGGGCAAAACAATAGTGGACCACACAGAAGCATCATTAGAGGGTGCCCAGCACA